>NW_027526361.1:72822629-73162629 GCF_048455015.1 Haemaphysalis longicornis | reverse complement strand
AGAGGTCTATTACTGCTCTTTATTTCTATGGTTTACACTAGTTAGCCCTTGCTATGTTGTTACACACCAATATTTTTATACGTACAGGTATACAAACAGCGCTCCAAGTCTATGTCGCCGCTCCCATTGGTGCACGTACCTGTACGCCCATCCAGTACCAGACAGCGTAGGTGAGGACAAGACCAAGCAACACTCCGGGAAGGAGACCCCACAGCCAGGTCATGATGAGCCTCCTGGAACGCGCACGTTCACCTCGGGCATCGGAAACGGCGGCGCTCTTCAGGTCCTTCGCAGGGGAGGACTACACGTCGAAGAGGGGTGATTTAGATGGGACGAGCGCGACACTCCGTGGTGAGAGAAGTACAATCCAGGCACTTCCCGTGTCATCGAGTAAATGGAGCTTTCAATAGCTCCCCGGTACCACCATAGTATAACCGGTTATACCCAATTGCAACAGTACCAAAAAAAGGGCCAACCGGCAACGAGAATTTTGTCCACCCGAATATGAAGAGAAATTAACGGGAAAAGCTTTCTTGCAACCCACCGCCAGGGGGACGGGCCCGGGGGGACCCCCCTTGTCCCCCCTAGGAAAAAGCCGGATAGGGTGGGTTGCTGGGAACGGGAACTTTGACATCGGGATCGGTTATGGGAAAAGGGTGGGAATGGGGGGAGCAATTTTGCTCCAATCCATTTGTCTGACTCTCTTCCAAGACTGATTGCTCAGCGAGGGCATCAGACAGTGCCAATTGCCAAATATGCGGTCCCTGCCACGGGTACCACTCACCCATAGGGTCCGATAACTGGGCTCCAACCGTCGGAGACAGGAAGTACCCTATTTAGTGGCGACGGCCGCCCCCCCCCCCCCGACCCCCAGCTCAGCGGCCGATGTGTACTAACATCCTCGATCGACGGTCCCGCACCAGGTATTCACGAATCACCAGTGAAGCTTTCCACTATACACGGGTACTTGCAACACCTGCTTTTCACGGTCTCCGGACACCGGAAGTTTGCATGCGCACGGTGCCTCAACGGCCCCGTTCGCAATGTCCGCTCGGCATATAAGGACCTATTCTTATGTCCTCCTCTTTGCCTACTCTGTCGCTCATAGGAACAAGAGTCTCCGGGCATTGCCTTGCATCTGGCAGAGGAGATCGGTCCGGGCCTACTAGCTGTTACTAAGCCAGGAGAGTTTCCCCGGTCGGTGTACTAACCTCACCTTTCCTCGTTTCCCCGTGCGGAACACCAAGTAGCTTATGGTAGCACGTCCCGTGGCAGCTAGAGAAGATCAGTCTATAGGCCACTCGCAGCAAGGTTACAGGGGGGCGCGACCCCCCCCCCCCCCCCGGGCTCATACGGACTGTACAACATCTGGCCCCCATGACATTTGGTTACAGGGGTAACCCCCCGACTTATTGCGATCAGGTCGCTGGCCCCGCCAAAGCTTGCGGTTACAAGGGTCGCCAGTCCCCCGGCCCGTAATGGTTTCCCGAATTTAATCGGTATTCCCAATACAAACGACTGTACGCAGACAGCACTTGCTACTTCGCAACTTGACTCGCCGGCCTCCTCTCATGCTGGATTACAGGGGTGCGTTACTTCCCCCGGCCAAAGAAAGTCATAGTTGATCGATCTCGACCCGCCTTTCTGCTTCAACCGCATTGCCAAGTGCCGGGTTGACACCCGACCGCCCGACCTCCGCGTAAGACCTGATTCCAGTTGACCCGGAACCTCCGCAGTGGCGGCCGTTGTGCGCGCTCCCTGGGCAGGGATTGTGCGGCCTCCCCGATTCCTCGAGGAGGTCTCGTGGAATTACCGTACTTCCACGCCCTGGCCCCTATGACATTAGGTTACAAGGGTTTGTCACAACCCCCGGCCTGCAGACCAGTTCACAAGTTCAACAGAACGAGCCCCAAGCTATGGTTACAGGGGTGGGCACGCCCCCGGCTCGGTAGTAGTCTACCCATTGCTTCAGCAATGGTACGCCAACACTACATGCGAACTGTACCGTTGAGCGCAGTGATTACGTCGCAACATTGACCCGCTGGCTTCCTCTCACGCTGGATTACAGGGGCGCGTTACCGCCCCCAGCCTTTGGCCTCCTCCCACACTGGATTCCAGGGGCTCGCAACTTCCCCTAGCCAAGAGAGTCATAGTTGCTCCACAATAACCATCCTTCGAAATACAAGGGATCCTCTGAGGAACTCCCAGTGGCTCTGCACTGTCGCCCCCAAGACTGAAGGTTACAAGCGCTCATCAAGTTCCCTCGGTCAGCAGACCAGTTCGCATTAAAGGCCCCTTCCATGCTCCGGTTACAGAGGTTCGCTACAACCCCGGCCTCATTGTGTGTACCCATGCATCAGCATGACACGATAAAACGAACTGTACCGCATGTACCCCTATGACTTGGGTTACAAGGGCTCGTCACCTCCCTCGGCGAGCAGATCGGTTCGTGTGTATAGGCCCCTTCCTAGCTGCGGTTACAGCGGCTCGCCATTCCCCCGGCCTCATAGTAGCGCTCACATTGCTTCAGCAACCGTGCGTTACTATAACACAAACTGTACCGCTTGGTGCAGTTGCACTTCGCAACATCGACCCCCCGGCCTCCACCACACCGGATTACAGAAGCGCGTTACCGCCCCCGGCCAAAGAGAATCATAGTTGATCCACAGAAATTTGCGACCGCAAATTTTGATCGAATTACCATTCCAAGTACCAACCTGGGTAGCCACCCAGGCTGTCCAGGCCTGCGTTCGCATCACGCATCCGTGTTCTTGGAAGGCACTTGCCCTCAGAGTGCCTGGGAGTTGCTCAAGCTCCCATGGGGGTTGAATACCCAATACAGTGGGCCTGGCACACCACTGACTCCTGCCAATGCGACGGACCAAAGCAGGACAGCCGAAACCGACCGACACAGCCCAGTCCGCCGGCAGGGGGGGCCACGTGCAGGCCGGCAGTAAGATTTCCCCCCCACTTCCCGTGTCAGTGGGAATGGGAGCAGTGTCGGCAACATGCCTCCTAATCCGCTACTTCACGCATTTCAGGCTCATTTCACGTGCCTGACCAGCTCGCTATCTTCATCGCCCTGCGGTTCCGCCTGTCAGCCTCCGTTGCTGATACCTGGAGACCCGATCAGCTACGGTGGCCACTTTCCCATCGTAAACAGTGCGCTGTGTGTCGATTCTGCCCATGCGCGGATTCTACATACGCGCCCTCCTCCGAAAGCCCTCAGAGCTCGGCTACAACCGCACCACAGTCAAAGGAAGGGACCTACTGGACGAGGCGGCCGACGCCGGCTTCACCCTCGACACAGATCCAGCGGACCCCACCCGAATAGGAACTTCTGTCACACGAGACAAAAACCCGGATCTGGCTTTTGTCCGAACAGCGGCAACGGCCAGGAGGGGTGTCAACTGGAGGAACACGGGGTGCAACTTGGGCAGCGACCACTTCATCGTCGAATTGGACCTGCCAGCCTCCGCCCCAGTTACCAACGAACATCGACGCAAGCAGAAGCTCACCGACTGGGCTCGTTTCAGATCGGAGTTTCTGGAGCCGAAGCGACAGATCGAGGACATCGAGAAATGGTCGGCAGCCATAGTGCAGGCAACCTCGGACGCGACCACAGAAGTGGAAACGGACGAGAGTGTGCAGCAAGTCGACAGTCGCCTGGCCCACATGATAGAGGCCAGACAGTCCCTACAGCGGCGATGGAGACGACAGCGCCACAACCGCACACTACGCAAGAGAGTGGCGGAGCTCGGACGAGCTATTGAAAAACACAGCCGCGAGCTCTGCGCCCAGCAATGGCATGCCGCTTGTAGTGAGGCAGACGGACAACTCCACAAGGGACGGACCTGGACGCTGCTCCGCCATCTCCTCGATGAAACGAAGACCAGAGGGTACCAACAACACAGACTGGCACAAACCATGCACGCCACCAGCAAGTAACTAGGGCAGGAGGAGACGTGCAAACGGATAAACGCACGTTATCTACCGAGTACCCCAAGTGAAAGCCATGGCGATTACCAGGGAACGCACAACCCAGCCCTCGATCGCGACATCGAAGAATGGGAGGTAAGGGCATCGCTACAGAGCCTCAATTGCAAATCTTCGGCTGGCCCGGACCGAGTAACTAACAAGGCTCTGCGGAACCTCAGCGATGGGGCCGTCACGACTCTCACGGGGTACTTCAACCGCTGTTGGCGCGCTGGGGCAATACCACGACAATGGAAGACAGCCAAAACAATCCTCATCCCTAAGCCCGGTAAACCGCCCAGCATCGAGAGCCTGCGCCCGATATCCCTCACGTCGTGTGTAGGCAAAGTCATCGAACACGTGCTCAACAACAGATGGCAGCGTTACCTCGAAGGCGAAGGCCTCTACCCCGACACCATGTTGGGGTTCCGGGAACGGCTCAGCACCCAGGACGCCATGATCTTGTTACAACAAGATATACTCGACACATCCATCCTCACCCACGACAACAAAGCGGTGCTGGGCCTTGACCTGCAGAGCGCCTTCGACAAGGTGCGCCACTCCGCCATACTGGCGCAGGTCTCGCGACTGGGCATGGGCGAGAGAACGTACAACTATATACGAGACTTCCTTTCGCAGAGAACAGTGGAAATCCAAGCAGGGGATCAACAGCTGCCGATGAAAGAACTGGGCAGCGTGGGAACCCCCCAAGGTAGGTGATATCGCCGCTGCTTTTCAACCTTGTGATGATCGGTGTGGCCGAGCGGCTCTCGGAGATCCCGCAGGTCCGATACACCATCTACGCAGACGACATTACCCTGTGGGTTCCCGGGGGCAGCGATGGCCACATTGAAACAACACTACAGACTGCAGTATATGTCATCGAAAACCACCTGGCGAACACCGGCCTAAGATGTTCCCCGCAGAAATCTGAACTGCTCGTCATCCCCCCACCAGGCAGGTACCGCAAGAAGGCGGAGGAAGAGTCTACGAAAATCACGATACGCACGAGAGACGGAACTGTCATCCCCAAAGTGCAAACCCTTCGCGTCCTCGGCATGACCCTCGAAGCGAGCCGGAGCAACGGAACCACGGTCGACCGCATCACCACGAAATTGGGAATTACCACCCGCCTTATCAAACGAATAACAACAAGGCATCACGGGATGAAGGAGGCCAGCCTCTTGCGACTGATACAATCCTTCGCCATGAGTCACGTGGCCTACGTAGGGGCCTTCCACCAGTGGAAGAAGCACGAGAGCGACAGAATCAACGCAGCAATACGAAAGACATACAAGGCCGCTCTGGGACTACTGAACAGCACCAGCACCGACCGGCTACTGAAGCTGGGTCTCCACAACACCCTGGAGGAGATAAGCGAGGCCCAAAGAATGGCCCAGCTTGAACGCCTTTCGACCACACGTACAGGCAGAAGAATCCTCGAGCGGCTGGGCCTCGGACAAAAGAAGACGGAAACACACAAGGCAAGGGGTCTCCCTCTGGAAACGCTACAACGCCTCAAGATACTCCCATTGCCCCGCAACGTCCATCCCGACTACAACCCAGGACGCCGAACGGCCAGGGCCCGAGCCCTCACCAAGACGCACGCAAATGACACGGGCGCCATCTACGTGGATGCAGCCAAATACCCCGACAGGCCACACACCTACGCAACAGTGGCGGTGAGAGCCACCACCGGAGAAGTGTACAGTGCGTGTAGTGTTCGCGTACCGTCTGCTCAGCAGGCGGAAGAAGTGGCGATCGCACTCGCGCTAACGAACCCGCAAAGTACAGCAATACTGAGCGACTCGCGCTCGGCCATAGCGAATTTCGCCAAGGACAAAGTGTGTACAAGTGCAGTGCGCGTAGTGCAGTGTTGTGCAGTGAACAGTGAATCGGTGCCAGCTACCCACATCCGTTGGTTTCCGGCGCACATGAACTCTAGCACCGACGGCAGCGGCCACCCTAACTGCAACGAGACAGCGGACGCCGCCGCGCGCGCCCTTACCAACCGCGCGGCGCCCCCCGCATCTCTCAGGCGAAAAGGCAGCAGGCCGCAGACCAGGAACCCCTCGTGACTTACGCCGAAATACTACACTGCTACCGCCTCGGCAGACAGCTTCGGCCGCCCCCACACCCCAAGCTCACCAGGGCTGAAGCAGTGCTGTATAGACAATTACAGACAAACTCTGTGATAACTCCGGTGCTGGCGCAATATGTGTGTCCAGAAGTGTACGAAAGTGTGCTGTGCAGTGTGTGCGCGAAAACGAGCGCGACCTTGGTCCACCTACTGTGGGACTGTGAACGAAATCCAGTGGAGGCAACCACCTCAACGCGTTGGCCGGACGGTATCACAAGTGCTATGGACTCGTCCGACCACTATGTTCAACTCCGGGCAGTCCAGCGGCTCGAGGCTGCTCTTACTGGGCAGAAGCGTAGGGAGGCGCCGACGGGAGGTCTGAGGGATCACACCCGACGACCCTCCGCGCGTCGACCTCGTAGACGCCCGCAAGGCGTTGTCTCGGGGACGACTTAGGAAACGTCAAGGAGGGGGCACGCCCTGAGTGGCTCCCGCCCACCTCCCCCCGCAGGACAATTCAATAAAGTCTTTCTCTCTCTCTCTCTCATCAGCCCGTCAGTCCCATGGTAAACGTCATCACCGTTCGACGCCCTGGATTTAAGCAGCACGCATCCGAGCGTACTCTTCCGTGGGCATGGGAGCAGTGTCGTCAACATGCTTCCTAATCCGCTACTTCAAGCATTTAAGGTGTGTAAATCATATTCACTTTACGCTAAGAGGTGCGATGACCGATGTTTACTACTGCTCCCGTGCACACGGGTCTTATGTGACACTGTCTGAGAGTGTTTTTCTATGGCCTGTTTTCTTCTCTGCTGTGGAGACATAGAGGCTAACCCTGGTCCGCCTCGTACACGATCTAATTCAGTCGATGACTCCGAATCCTTACCCGATGATCCCGCCGAGGTAACTACGCTGATGTTTAAATTACTTAAAGAAGTACACGAACGTATGATGGAAAGTACAAAATTTCAAGCCGAATCACTGCTGACATAAAAGCTATCAAAGAAGGACAAAAGAGCATCGAAACCAAAATGACCGCCATCCAGCAATGACTAGACGAGCTTTAACAAAAATCTGAGGCTTTTCCCTTATTCCAAGAGAAGCTATCGCAAACGGAACAATCACTTGCAGTCCTAACCAACCACACCGATTATCTAACATCCGGCGTCGACGAACTTGAAGATAGATCCCGTCGTAACAACCTAATATTTCATGACATTGCAGACGCTAAAGAAACATGGGAACAGACAGAAGCAAGACTAACATCTGTGTTAACTTCCGTCATGGATCTTTTCAATCCGACGCAAGAGAACGTGCGCATCGTTTAGGGTCCTTTTCACCGAACAAAGCTCGTCTCGTAATTGCTATGTTTATTAATTTCAAACAAAAACAAAAAGTACTTTCCCTGCGCAGTCAACTAAAACTTAAGGACATCGTTGTAAATGAAGATTTCTCTGTTACCACTGGTATTGCAAGAAGAAAACTGATCGAATTTGCTAAATGTCAGCCTGGATCCCCTTCCTTCGATCTCAGCTAGAAAAGATTATTTATAGACAAGAAATATTAGATCTACAACGCTAGCATTGACACCGTTCAGCAAATTGAAACTCGAGACGAGCGCCCCAACCGTACTACCAATGCCGCCTCTCCTGCCTTATCGTAGGAAAACGAGGGGAGTGGCCATCTTTGTTCATCATTTTCTTCACCTAAAATTTCCATTCTTTTTTCGCGATGTAAGCAGTGCACTCAACAAATATGAGTCGTTGTCACCGGCGATTGACACATGTTCCGCCCACATTATTGCACGAACGGAAACATGGCTTTCCACACATGTGAGCGACACGGAAATTTTTTGCAATGCCTCTCACTTTTCCATTTATAGTTGCGACCGTACTGAACATCGAGGCGGACGCGTTCTTTTAGCCATATCAAAAGATATTTTGATATGGTTATTATATTAACAGTCATTTAGAAATAATTATATTAACAGTCATTTAGAAATAAATGACTGTTAACAGTCATTTATTTCTAAATGACTGTTAAAACGCACATTTCTAAAACGCACATATTAACAGTCATTTAGAAATAATTTGGGCCTCTATACCGTTTCACCATCAAAATATAGTATTCGGTGTTTGCTATCGATCTCCTCCTTCCTCAATTACATTTATGAATGAGCTACATGACGCAATCAACGCAATTTCTACCCGCGTTCCTTCCTAGTGTATTTTTCTTCTGGGTGACTAAGCTTCCTAACATTTGTTGGAGTACGCAACCGCCTCACTTATCGCCATTTTCGACTGAAGCAAGTAATTGTTTAGATTTGTGCTCTGTATTTTCTTTAAGCCAATTTATAACACAACCGACTAGAATACTAAATAACACAGCAAGTACTTTAGACCTTATCTTAACGAACCGACCTTATGTTGCTTCGTCTATCACTTATTCCCCTGGATTGAGGGATTATTTGTTGTTGATCTTTCACGTTAACGCAACCCCTCCAAGAAAAGCAAAAGAGAAAAAATATATTCTGGACTACAAGAACGCTAACTTCGAAGCTATTAACAAAAACCTATCAGTCTATACCGACTCATTCTTGCTGCGCTTTGATGACCGGTCTGTTCAATGTAGTTGGGATTTATTCTAGAGTAGAATTCACCAACTAATGGTTAAATACATTCCGAATCGTGTAGTTACATCTTATCCCCATGCACCATGGTACAACTCGTATATCAAGCGCCTGTCTAACCGTAAGAAGCGCTTTTATCGATTAACCAACAATCCCCCAACTAGATCATGCTTGGATACTTATCGCGTCGCGTCTGAAGCCTCCGTCCATGCAATAAAAAATGCTAAAAAATCTTTCTTATCTACAGTGCTGCCGTCTATGCTAAAGACTAACATTAAAAAATTTTGGCGCGTCATTAATTCACCCGCTCATGGTGATATTGACCTCTAGGACGACTTTAAAAATCCAGTGGCTTTTAGTATGTGTGCGTCTATCTTAAACGACACTTTCGTAAAAAACTTTTCCTACACTACTGTCGATAAGCTTCCGGCCGTCCAACATTTCGAATATATTGCCATGCCTCAAGTGATTGTCGATGTTCTTGGCATTTCCAAATTAATTGAGGGTTTACAGAATCATTCCTCCCCTGGTTTTGATCTAATTACTGGAAAGTTTCTGAAAAATACAAGTGCTTATTGTTCTACACTACCAACAAAAATTTTCCAACAATCACTAAATACATTTACGTTACCCGCCGCGTGGAAAATCGGGAAGGTGGTTCCTCTGTACAAAACTGGAAATAAATCTGATCCCGTTAATTACCGCCCAATTTCACTCACAAGCACATGTTGTAAAATGCTCGAACATGCTATTTCTTCTAATCTGATTAATGTTCTTGAATCTAACTCATTTTTCACGTCGGCCCAGCACGGCTTCCGGCAATCATAATCTTGTGAACCTGAATTGGTAACATTTACACACAGTCTCCACCATATTCTTGATCGTTCGTCTAATGCAGATTGTAATGCAGACGGTCCGCTCCGGTATCGGCGGCAGGCTCAACGCAACCCCAGCCAATGCCGTTCGCGGCCAAGTGCGCCACACATGCGCAACGGCGCTCCCTTTTCTTATCGGAGCGGAGCGGACCGCGAAAAACGAACAGCTAAAACTCGCTTATAACTAAAGGTGTTGTAGGACCCGAAACTTCGCCTTTGTGGAAAGCCATAGCGTTATCAGGCCAAGTTCGCGGCACATTATCCTGCCTTTATCACGCTCTTGAGTCGCACAGTAATGTAATTTACCGCTGACTTTATCGTGCCCTCTAGCGGCATGCTTGAGCGGTCGCGCGCCGCCTGCTGGAGTAGTGCCTTACGATCTGCGGGTTTCATTGGGCGCCGCAAGGTGGCATTGCGGTATTTTTCCCGCATGTGCACTTTTCTCTCGAGCTCAACGCCGCTCACGGAGACGGTTTTTCTGCGACACTGAGCCATTAGGCTACGCGAAGAAAACGAGGTGCTAGGAAAATATTTAAAATTATAAAATACTGATCTCAACGTGCAGTTCCGCGTGGGCAGCAATATGAATTCGGTCGCAAAGTCCAATGTTGCCGTTGGAGGTAACGCAGGCAAAATATATTTCGAACGTAACGGCAATCCGCGGAAGTAATGGTACGTACCATAGCGGTCCTCTTTCGGGTGGCAGTTGACGATGCTCTTCAAGTGTTGTTTGTGCTGACAAACTGCGTTTGAGTGCCAGAAAACGAGGAAAATATGCGGGCGTAGGCGTGTGCATTGTATTCAACAGCATTGTATTCAACACTTTAGCTTCAAACGGCTGCGCAGGAAAGTAATCATCCTGGACGTGCTCTCGCAGAGCCCCATCCTCGACTTTGTCATTCGGTTTTGCTGTGGCACAAAGCATGGCAGACTTCGTAATCAGTTCCTGCAACCATATCACGTCACCTTGCACGCGCGTTCGCGAGCTCTGGTACTCTGGCGAATGGATCTTTAAGATGCAGGTGATTTATGTACTTTACAGTATGGCCGCCTATCGAGTTGAAGTTTCTCTTGGGCAGTGCCGTTCCACCTGGATTCGCCTAGTAAGCTCTGTTAAAAACGAGTGAAATTCGGTTGGAACAAGGTGGCGTTCCGAAGTGCCCTATTGGATCAACAGCCTATGGGTCGTTACACGCAGTACGCCATAATATTCGGCAAAAACCCTGCTTTGTCAAGGAAACATCGACCATCGCACGATAAAATCGCTTCCAAGCGTCGAAAACGCTTTGAAGGGTGGCCGCAATGTGTACTACCCACTGTTTTGCTAGAAAAACATAAATACCTTCTGTGCAAAAACATGCATATGAGAACAAAAATTAGAACACCGCTATATAGACGTTTCCTAAAGTAATAATGGTCTGCGTCTTGATTTCTCGCGTAAGAAGCCGAATGTTCGATTCTTTTTACTCCGAAGGGACTCGTAGTGCGATTGCAATAACACTGATTTGAGACAGAGCTTGGGAAAGGCAGCTGGCCTAAGGTCGCTAAGAAGCTTTCTTTCAATCCACACACCATTGCAGGAAAGTGGGCCAGCCATGTGAGCTTATGAACACTGCACGCTGACTCCGGCTAAGCCAGAAATAGCCTAAACACGAAGCCTTTTACGCAGCAACTGTGGGCTCGACAGCAATTACAAGCTTAAGCCCGATCACAAGCATAAAAACTATTCGCGCTCACACACAGGAGAACCATCATAGCCTGCCCACGAGTTCTGCTCGCGAAAAGTGCGGGGGCTACGCCTTCGTTGATTGACAAGCTAATCAACTTTCTTTGCGAAAACGCCCACAAAAAGCTGTAACGGCGTCCTGACTTAGGTAAAACGTTTTGTTGCTTCTAGTATCGTCTGAAGTCAAAATCAGGAGAGATTGTAAAACTGGGCAAATAGCGTTTCTTAGTGCTTTTAATTAAGCTTACTAACCATGAATACAGAATACCACCTTCCGCAGCAGCATCCTATTCGCGATACCAAGTGTGCTGACTGTAGTGACGCCACCACTGACTGAAAGATGGTATAGCAGAGCCTAAGAGACGCCTCATGCCACCGCATGCATTGCTTACCTGGCGCCCTCGACAGCTTGCTTTTCTTAGTGATGTTCCTCTGTTGCAGCCAGGGCCGGAAGGAATTGTGCGAGTCACCTTGCACGTATATAATTCGGAACTGATGAGGTGAACTGTGTTGGTGACGATTGGTCGACTTCTTCTTCTTCCGAATCTCGTGCTGGTGTCTGCGCTCATGCGTTTAATTGCTTTACGAGCGAAACCTTTTTCAAGGTCATGATGCCACTCGGCCACGAGCCAGCCCTGTCGGTGTTGGAAATATAAGGTATATAATAAATAACCAGTTTACACTCTTATTTAGTGTTAGCATTTCAAGCAGCTTAGATGACTAATTGTAGTATAGCGCTCGTGCAGTAAGCGTCCCCCAAATTTCCACAATATCTCTTGTCTAGCAATTGCATTTCTTAGACGGAAAAGCGTTCGCAGATGTGTGGTAGTGCAGCTGACGGCTGTGCTTTTTCACCCAGCGCCACAAAGTGCTCCAGCTGTTCCCTAGTTTTACGCTGTGCGGTAAAAGTGTCAGCTGATTTTATTTCGTTATAACCTACATTGACTTCGCTTACTTCTCCCGCCTTCAAGTGGCCCAATAGATATTCCTTCTACCATACCAGTCAGCAAAGCGTCGCATGTGCTTTGTGCAGCGCTTGTGCGGAGCGACCTTGTCTTGGAGCTTGATACAGTGTACAAATTAACAGACTAAAGAAGAGCACATTCTTCCACTCACAAAAGTGTCGTGGCCTAGCTTCAAGTGAGCGAACGAATTGCGACAACCTGTGGGCGGCCGGCGGACTAAACGCTGGGCTGAATGACTCTGCCAAAAGTTCGGCGAGCCGTGCAGTCGCGCCGTCAAGCCAAGTCATTTTTTCCTTACGTCCCACGAAAACGCCAGAGAAATTGGGCTTAGGATGGAGAGAGGACAGCGTTTTAGAAGTGATTTTAGCTGCAAAGCATCTCTTGCTCTCGGCTCCGTCGTCCGTCGTCCATCCGCCGGCCCAGGCAGACACCGGCAACACTGTCGCTCCAGCATCTCATGGTCGGGGCTATGTCCCTCCCTTGTTGTGGCGCCGTCCACACCCCCACTGCGCATGCTCGGCTCACCTCGGGCCGGCCCAGGAAGACACCGGTAACACTGTCGCTCCAGGAGCCATTAAAGGGTAAGACACCACCGGGCGTTCAGCAAGCCGAGCATGCGCAGTGGGCGTGTGGACGGCGCAACAACGACATGGGAGGGACATCGCCCCGTCGCATCTAATAAAATTACACCAATTTCCCGTAGGGGAACCCTGAGTAGTATGCGAAACAGCCATGGGCTCAACGCAATTTCCCATTTCGTAGTTCTGGTAAGTGAAAAGTGTGGTAGTTACCATGGAAACCAAACTGTAAATATAACGGTAGCTACGTACCTCATCCTAACGGAAACGACGAACTGAAAACTAATGGGCACTTGAATCGACCCCATGGATGCTTTGCATACTACTCGGGGTTCCCCTACGGGAAGGTGGTGTAATTTTTTACTAAATAAATTCGAGTAAAGGCGCCCAGAGTGGTCGAAACATGGCCTAGGGACTCCGGACTACAATTCGCGCTAGTAATCCCGCAATATTTACAAGTCAGTTCAGTGTCCTTTAAGAGAGCGGAAAATTTTCTGCTCAACTGGGAAAATTTGTAGAACAGAGCTGGGCTGACGTTGGCACTTGTATGGCATTGGTGTTTACCGCTTTAATTTTTATTTACATAACTGCTCTTTTGCGGGCGCTTCTATTGGTCACAGAGCACGTAAGCGTATACACGTCAAATGAATGCCGCATTTCTTACCACGCTTATAAGCCCGGTGGAATTGACATGGTGGTCAGCGCCAAGTTAGCGTAAACTTACCTCATGACGGCAATAATATTTAAGGACACTTAAAACATCAGCTGCTTTTTTCCTCAAAAGAAATAAAATTACAAAACAGCGCTCCTGGCTCCGAAAATTGTGCATATTACTAAAAATAGGCAGCTTTTTTTGGTGTAAATGTCGAGTGAGGTGCAAGGAGAGTGGACCCACACATTCATTTACAGCCTCATGCCATCGTCGTTTCAGTACGCTGTCGTCCTTGCCTCACACCAAGTCATTCATTCTATGCTTCATCTCGTACATGGCTGGTCATTCCCCTCTGAATTACGAATTTTTATGCCGGAAAACTATCCTATAATTTTAAGCGTCGCCTACAGCTTTTTACGCGCAAGTCGCAGTCATCTGCAGGATCCCCACTGTTTGCGGTGGTCTGAGCTTGGCGATTGTAGAAAACCAAGGAGAAGAAGCGAAGAAGAAGAAGTGAAGAAGAAGAAGTCACCACATTCACGTTCCTGTTCTAGTCATCATCATGCTTTTCTAGAATAAATATGTGTTCGTCGCAACGTCACCACGGCCTCTGCGATTCCTTCGTCTCAATGGTGCCGTGACCAGGATTCGGGGAAGACTACGTCCTCGACGCTGCCAGCCCCCTCAGCGTGAACGGGCTGGCCGGAATTTAGCGTCGATCGGACAAGCGTCGCTGGAAGGACTAAGGCCGTAAAGCAGCACCGCAGAATCAGTACAACAGGCGAGTCCTCAGTGCGGTATTCCGTAGAAACATGAACAGAGACATACTCGTGAAGAAGCGCAAAGCGCTGCGAGGGCAGGCTACCACCATTGTTAATGAGGTTGATCAGAAGCTTGTGACACAGGTAGATCGGAGCGCGTTGGTAACGCTACGTAACCAAGTGACAAGAATCTCGGAGGCTCTAAAGCAAGTGGGCAGCCAAATAGAGCAAGATTTGGCAATATAAAATGCAGAAGCTGAGTTTGAAAGAGTGCTCGGATATGAAATGAAGATAGTAGAGACTTTATCCCTGATTGACTTGAAACTCGAGGAATACGAGCTTAGTTCTCGCACAGCCCATCGTGCTCAAGAAAATAATGCCAATATTGTCATGCAAGGTACTAACCGCACGGAACCAAGTGACATAGTGAAGCTGGCAAGGCTCGAAATGATCAAGTTTTACGGAACGAGGAAGCTATGGCCCCGGTTTTGGAATCAATTCGAAACGACAATACGCGGCAGAGAGAGCATGCCAAAGACGCAGAAATTCAATTACTTGCTGGCATCGCTAACAGGGGAAGCTGCGTCACTAGTTGAAGGATTGCAGTTCTCAGAAGAAAACTATGACCACGCCGTAGAACTTTCGCGGGAAGCCTTCGGCAAAGAGGAGACTCTGCGAGAGGGTTATATGAAGGAGCTTACAAGTCTCGAAGCTATCAAGAGCAAGAAAGACTTAACGGGAGCCAAGCGGCTTTATAACAAGGTACTGCTCAACTAACGAGGACTCGAGTCATTGGGAGTAAAACTGGAAAGCTACGCGCCAATGCTACTGACATTGATCAAGAAAGCTTTGCCTTCCGATATGATGGTGGACTTCAAGATGAAGGAAGCCACCAAGGAAACAAACAACATTACGGGGTCGTCGCTATCTGCATCGGACGCCAATGTTCAAACAATCCAGAGACTGTTAGATTTTCTGCGAATTCACATCAGCAGCAGAGAAGGAGAATTTGACGACCGAAGCAACAACCAAGCGGAAGACCATCGCGCACCCAGGACGAACGTCAGACCTACGTGCAGAACGTCAAGTTTTCAGAGCATCGCAAGCAAAAAGTGCGTATTCTGTGGAAAACAAGGACATTATGCAGAAGACTGCCGACGGACCATTACGCTTAACGAAAAGAAGGCTGTGCTTCAACGGGAAAACCGATGCTTCCGATGCACCAGACCAAACCATACGGCGCGAATTTGCCGAGCCAACGTTCGCTGCAAGACCTGCAAAGGAAGACACGCCACTTCAATGTGCTGTTCCAGAAAACGCGACCACGATGGGAGCGATGCAGAAACGATGCCTAAGGGCCAGGAAGAGTCACGCCAAGCTGCATCCAGCCGGTCGTGCAATATGCACACTCAACAGACAAACATCTCTTCGCGCATCTTGCTACAAACTGCTCTCTCTTCGACGGAAGGGCAGAAATCTGGCAGCTACGCAAGAATAATGCTTGACACCGGGAGCCAACGATCCTTCGTTCTTCAAAGCTTGTCACAAAAACTAGGATGCAAGGAGAAAATAATTGAGAGGCTAACCGTTGGGTCGTTCGGTGGCGGCGAGAAAGAAATGGAAATAAGGGTTGTGGAGGTAAAAATTAAGAGAGAGAGAGAGAGAGAGAGAGAGAGAGAGAGAGAGAGAGAGAGAGAGAGAGAGAGAGAGAGAGAGAAGACTTTATTGAAACACATCCTGCGTGTTAGGAGCCGGCTCGACCGCGCAGGGCTCGTAGCCGCTCCCTAGTCTAACTTATAGATTTCTATAAGTCCGGGTGTAGACATCGAGGCTTCGTGCCCGCCTTGCTCGGGCTACTTGAGCTCCCCGTCCACTTCCTCCCCTGTCTGGGTCGGTCGTGTTTGGGTCACTCTTTCGCCTTTGCTTGGCTAAGGCCGCTTCGAGCCGCTGAATGACCCTTCTTTGGTGGTTGATGTCCGTCGAACACACACACTCGCGCACATCCGGTGGGTACGTGTCTCTCGAGCACTGCACATTGTCCCCCCCGTCGCGCACTTCACTTTCACACCCCCACATGAGATGGGATAGCGTCGCTGTCTCGCGTTTGCACACACTACACGTAGCGTCCTCGAACAGGTCCGGGCACATGTGGCGCGCCAGCGCCGGTGTCAGCACGGTTTCCGTCTGTAGTTGTCGAAACCTGACTGCCTCCGCCCTGGATAGTTCCCTGTGCGGGGGCATCCGTCCGAAGAAGAGATTATAATTGATGCACTGGAAATAGACGATCTCTAAAGACACGTTGCCATCACCACCGAAGACAGTAGTTCAGGAAGTGAAAGCTCTAGGACTGACATTGGCAGATGACCTGACGCCGTATCACAAGACAAGGGCCCCATTAACAACGTCGTTGCTCGTCGGAGCGGATTATTATTGGGCGATCGTTACCGGATGAACAAAACGGCTTCAAGACAAATTAATGGCCGCGGAAACGATTTTAGGGTGGACGTTACATGGGCCAACACAATTTCGAGCCCAACCAATGAATTCGTCAACAGTGATGGTACTGAAGGTAACCACTACGAATGAAGACATAAACGAAGAAGTAAAAAGGTTTTTAGAGCTAGAATCAATAGGCATCAGCGACAACATAGCTCACACCAAGACAAAAGACAACGATGGAGTACATACGTACATCAAAGACGCCATGGCTTTCCAGGACGGACGTTACGAAGTCATGCTTCCTTAGAAGGAACACGTCACGTTGGACGAGAACAAGTCGGTCGCCGAAAAAAGACTTTTACAAGTAACCATAAAACTACTTAAGGACCCCAAAAATCTTCAAGCATACGATAAGGCAATACGAGAGTATATTGAATCAGGTATAGCTGAGAAAGTGAGCACGGAAGAAGACAAAAAAGGAAACACTTCGTCTACTACATGCCACATCAGGCTGTGATTAAAGAGGACAGAGCGACAACCAAGATTCGAATCGTGTTTGATGCATCTGCGAGTCGCACGGCAGGTCGGTCGTTGAATGACAACTTAGAGACTGGACCAAACCTTAACCCTGACATCGCATCCCTATTGATGAATTTCAGGCAACACAAAATAGTGATGGCTGCACACGTGGAGAAAGCTTTTTTTCAAATAGCCATCCACGAAGACGATCGGGACGCACTTCGTTTCTTGTTGTGGAAGAAACTACCGAACAAAGACTCAGAGCTCCCGACAGTTGAGACCTGGAGGATGAAGAGAGTTACATTCGGCACGAAGCCCAGTAGTTTTCTGTTAGCTGCAACGATTCATCATCATCTAAATGCTGTAAGAGAAAAGTTCCCAAACACAGTGGGTGAACTAAAGAAAGGAATTTACGTCGATGATGTGTTGCTAGGGGCTGAAGATATGTCAACAGCAGGAACCATGTACAACGAGGCACGAAGTATATTTGCTGCAGCCGGAATGAATTTAAGGAAGTGGACGGAGCAGCGGCATATCTTGTGACCACATACACTGATGGAAGCAAGAACACCCAGCTTCTAATGAGTAAAGGAAGAGTTGCACCGCTTAAGGACGTAACACTCGCAAGAGTAGAGCTTCTGGCAGCCACGGTCGCAGCACGGTTAGCCAAATACATCGTGGACAACTTTGTCGGAAAAATCAAAGACGTCAAGTTCTGGACAGACTCACAAATAGTGCTTTGCTGGGTCAAATCAAGCAAAATCAAGGACATTTTCGTTCAAAATCGAGTAAATGAAATCAAGAAGAAATCAAGTGCAAACCAATGGGGCTACGTAAAAAGCGAGGAAAACCCTGCCGACTTGATGACGAGAGGGATAAAAATAAAACAACTGCTTGCGTCAGAAGCCTGGTGGAAAGGTCCGGTTTGGCTAATAGGATCTTGTGAGAGACCGCCATATGAACCATAGATAAACAATATGGAAGAAAAGGAGGTCGCGAACATGGAGCATTGTATGCTTACATCATGCGATAATCAAGAAAAAAGTTATTGACGTGAGCAGGTTCGGATCTTATACTAAGGCACTAAAGATCGCCGCATGGGTGCTACATTATGCTGGGAAGTTACGAAAGAATAAAACATCAGATCCTATAACAGCAGAAGAACTCAACAAAGCGGAATTATTTCTCATCAGGCAAGAGCAAAAAACTCATGCGTCCAGGCGAGATGGTCAGGAACGGCGCGACAGAAAGGAAAGGCGCATCCCAATTACATGGCATCGGAATTTTCACGGACACTGAAGGTGTAATCAGAGTGAAAGGACGGCTGGAGCGAAGCGACATGAGTTTCGACGAGAAACACCCAATGGTACTGCCGAAAAACAGTAAGCTTTCTGAGCTTTTGGTACGACATGTGCATCATCAGACAATGCACGGCGGCGTCTGTGTAACGTTGACCAGATTACGAACAAAGTTTTGGGTAGTTCAAGGCCGACAGTTAGTCCGAATGATCATTAGGAGATGCATTACATGCAGGAGATTCAACGCTCGACCGATGACTCAGGAAATGGCGCCATTGCCAGGTGACAGAATCACCCAATCAAGTCCTTTTGAAGTCATAGGAGTCGATTTCACTGGACCACTGTACGCTAGAGAGGAAAAAGGACACACTGATCAAAAGATGTACATTGTCATTTTCACGTGTGCGGTGACGCGAGCGCACGGCGGCGTCTGTGTAACGTTGACCAGATTACGAACAAAGTTTTGGGTAGTTCAAGGCCGACAGTGAGTTCGAATAATCATTAGGAGATGCATTACATGCAGGAGATTCAATGCTCGACCGATGACTCAGGAAATGGCGCCATTGCCAGGGGACAGAATCACCCAATCAAGTCCTTTGGAAGTCATAGCAGTCGATTTCAGTGGGCCGCTGTACGCTAGAGAGGAAAAAGGACACACTGAGCAAAAGATGTACATTGTCATTTTCACGTGTGCAGTGACGCGAGCGGTACATCTTCAGTTGATGAAGAGCACATCCTCTGAGTGCTTTTTACACGCTTTTAGGAGATTCGTGGCCAGAAGGGGCATGTGCAAGACCATCTACAGCGATAATGCCAGATCACTCGAAAGGTCGGAAAAAGAAATCAATAAAATACTAAGGATGGAGGACGATAAAGTGCGTATATTCACAACGAATCTTCAGATCAAGTGGAAGTACATAGCCGAGTTAGCACTTTGGTGGGGCGGGTTTAAGGAAAACTGATAAGAAGTTTTAAGTCAGCCATCAGAAAGACCATTGGAAGACGGCTTATGACAGAAGAACAACTCCGGACAATCGTTGTGGAAGCTGGAGGGATACTCAACAACAGACCGTTCACATATGTATACGACGACCCAAACAAACCACTGTCTAATAACCCCGGCCGACGTCAAAGGCGGTAGATAGAGACTTCATCAAGACCCCACAGCCGCCGAAACATGCCTAGGAGCTTTTTGGAAGAACTCCCGGGAAAGAACAGCAGCGTGGTGGGAAATATGGCAGCCCGAATACCTAGCAGAATTAAGAAGCGCAAGCTTGAAGTCGTCAACCAACACAACGATTAAGGAAGGGGACATAGTTTTACTAGGGGACAAGACACACCGAGCCCATTGGAAGCTGTGCAAAGTTCAGAAGATATTTCCAGGCAGAGGCGGCCTAGTGAGGGCATGTTTGCTGAAGACACCTGACCGGCAGTTAATCAGGAGACCGGTACAGCTTTTGTACTCCATGGAGGGATGCTACAATTGAATCTCGCGGGCGGGAAAATGTAGAAAACCAAGGAGAAGAAGCGAAGAAGAAGAAGTGAAGAAGAAGAATTCACCACATGCACGTTCATGTTCTAGTCATCATCATGCTTTTCTAGAATAAATATGTGTTCGTCGCAACGTCACCACGGCCTCTGCGATTCCTTCGTCTCAGCGATGTTTGTGGCACCGGACGAAACACGAAAGGTTACTAACTTTACCTAATCTGACGCATTGCACAAGCAAAGTATAAATTCAAGTCCATATAGCAAGAAATGTCAGCTAGTTTAGGGTCTGTAGGGGTAAGGTGCTGTCCGAACTATGCGTCCAGGATTCTAGGCGACGACACCACGGATGGCGCTCTAAAGGTGCATCACGGTGTTGCGGGTGCACTCATTGACGCGCTTCTTGGTGGCGGGGTTCAGGTCGATGTTTTCCACGATCTTCCACTCCTTGTTGGCGCTGATGTGCACGGGAAAGCTGTACATAATCCCCTTGGGAACTGTGTAGGCGCCGTTGCTAACTACGTACAAGGAAACCCAGGTACCCTCTGGAGTTCCCTGCAACACAGTATATGGGTGTGCCATGATGCGACAAGACAAGACACGCTGGAGCATTTTGTTAGGATTACTCGATATTTAAATCAACAGGCTGAGTAGAGTTTGTCCACTCATCCACCCGTCTCATACACTCGTCCATCTATGGCAGTAGCCAGAAAGAGTTTTCCGAGGATTTAAGCGTTATCGGAGAGTAGGAGTTCTGCCGAAAGGAACACTATCGCTTACGTTCTGCCTAGAAAGCATTTCGGAGGGGGTTCAGACACCCCAAACCCCCCTCTGGCTATGTCCTTCAAACCATCCATCACACCATCTATCCGTCCATCCGTCCGTTCGTCCGTCCGTACGTCTGCTAATGAGCTAGTTTCGCTAGTTTCATGAGCTAATAGAGCTAGTTTCACTGTCAGGCACGTTTACAATTATGCACCTTATAAAACCACGCCAGTCTCGCTAGTGGAGCACATGGGGTGCTGCCTCGTCTTCCCTCACCGAAAGCAGTGGCGAACTAGCACTTATCGACACGTTTACAACAGTTCTGTTGGACACCAGTGTTTTGCGCCACTTACATTTTGTTTAAATTTAGGGCAGAAAGGGCACACGAGCTTCTCAAGGGCGCGCACGTTTGCAACAGTCGCAATAATGCGCCAGCCGGCCATCGTGGGTATTGCACGATAAAGTACCGACGTATTTACAAATCGATTGGGTTATGAAGTATTAGGCTGTGTAACGCTGATTTTGCTTGATAGTTTTTTCTGACTCGCTGTTTCAGCCACACCGATTGCTTGCATTCCCCGCCCGTAACACATGTCTTTGCTTTGCTGACTTCGAAGTCAGCTTTAGTACTAGGAATAAGCGAGTTCACAGAAGTATATCGTATATGCAGAAGGCGCCACTCATCTGACGAGACCTCTCAGCGGCTTTGTGTGATACTAAACATACTGTTAATCGAAGAAGCCTAGGATCTGTCATACGCGTATGCCCTAATTTCTCTTCCCGCATGTTCCTTGATTTTCTTTTGTGAGCAAACATTGTAGCACAAAGATTACAGTGTCAGTAAGCCCTTGTGTGCACGCCTTTTTTGCTGGTTGCCTACTTTAACCCTACACTTCTCGACCATGACAGCGTATGCTAGTTACATGACAAATGTGCACTATCGTTTGGCAGTTCAATACCTAGGTTCAACGTTGGAGATAAGACGAGGTAACATTTATTTAAGTTACCAATTTACAGCAACAAAGCCCGAGGCAAGCCTAAGCCTTCAGTACACTCTTAAAAAAGGTTGTGCTATTCACTAATGGAACACTAACAAGTTACTTGTCCCAGTATACACTAGGTACTTAGTAACAGGAGGTATTAAATGCAGCAGTAGTCAGGGTTAGTAATTGAAGCAAGGAGTAAGCACTACTACCTTCACTAATAAAGTCCTAGCGATAAAACCTTTATGAGCTACATACGTTTACTAACTGGCCATGCGTAACCTAGTCATAAGTACGACCTTAGTCTAGTGTATACTACTTCCTACACCCAGTTAAGTTCCTAACCATGCAGTTGCTAGTGGCAGAGCTTACGTACCGTACCGCGGGATAGTAAGGTTCGTATGGCGTTAGTTAATACGGCCGTTACTATCCTTTAACGACCTTTTTTATTAAGAGTGTAGGCTTGTGTGGCGACGCCATGCAGCAGCGATGGTTTCACAGACTGATTGCGTACAACGTGCAGTGATAACTTATAACATGACAGAGAAAATACAATCAATGAACACCGGAGGAAGGTGTAGAGAAATTACAAACCCAAAATGCAGGGAAAAAAATTCAGGGAAGTTCCACTCACGCGCAACACTTGAATGACGAAGCTGTAGTAGGTGAACATTGCCGAACACGTAGTTAGGTTTCAGTATCATTGTTTATTTGCATTGTTGTGGTTCCAGAAATGGCTTTCATGTGCATCGGAGAGGTCTTCTTCACGGCAAGTGATGGATGCAAAGTCATCCTCAGCATTGTAGACCTCCACCACCTCTTCGTCATCGACTCGAGGCAGCGGTGCCGGGCTGTACAAGTCCTCTCGGGAAAGATTGGCACATTCGTAGCCATGTCTCCAGTTATCTATACTGGCTTTGGAGAATGCGGCGGCCCCGGTGACCTCTCCCAAACAGGGTGTCTATTCACGTTTATCATTAGCGCTTAAGTTCTTTTTTTACATCCGCGGTAGCACTTGACGACAGCGCTGGGGTTCTTTTTTTTTTTTTTTTGCTAAAGCCACTTACTGGGCGTGCCACGGACGCTCGGCCGTCGCCGCGAGGCACGCGTTTACGAGCACTGTGCATTTTCTTGGTATATTTTTCTTCAATGGTGACCTTACGGCTTGTACAACAGCTCCGTTATTAAAATAACAGCCAAAAAAATTAAAGCAGTTCCACTTAACGTACAAACTGTCGGAAGTGCAGAGCAGTACCCGCCGCGGTGGCTCAGTGGCTAAGGAGTTGCGCTGCTGAGCACGAGGTCGCGGGTTCGATTCCCGGCCGCGGCGGCCGCTTTTCTGATGGAGGCGAAAAGCAAAAACGCCCGTGTGTACGAGATTTCGGCGCACGTTAAAGATCCCCAGGTGGTCAAAATTAATCCGGAGCCCTCCACTACGGCGCGCCTCATCGCCTGCGTTGCGTCGGCGCGTTAAACCCTACAGTCAACCAATCAATCAAGTGCAGAGCAGTGATTCGCCATACGGGCTGTGGCGCTGTTATTCGATCTTTGCTGCCACCCCTTACGCTCTTCCCCTTTCTGTCTCAATTCTCTCTTGAGGAATTGAACAGAGTATTGTTCAACGCAGATAAATTTTCCCGCCTTCTCACTGCTCCCCCGCCTTCTCCTGGGGCAGCTCGATTCCTTTTATTTACCCTTTGTTTCTTTTTCTGCCTGCAAGCCACGAGCGGAAGCTGTACTCTTAACAGCGCAGCTGTTGAGGAAAGCGTTCGTGTATGGTGTCAGCAGTTAAAGAAACAAAGCCCTCGTGCCAAGCCTTCGTGCACGCGTGGTTCGAGTGCACGTCCGTCAAGCCAAGCATACCCACTTAGGGTGATTGGCTAACATTGGCCACAAACAAAAAAAGCTCCAGCGCTCGCCGTAGAGAAAGACACATCATGGCGCACACCCCTCGTTCGTTCGTCATCGTGTCGTCATGCGTATGCGCTCTGTACCATAGAGCAAACGGGACTCGAATGTCGAAGCTAGGTGATAATTGACCCCACATGGCCAGGCCTATGTAGATTGTTCGTGCGGCCATGGAAGAGGCCGCACTTGGAGAGGCTCGGCGTGCAAAGCATCCGCTTGAGACGATAGCTCGCACTTGCAGAGTGGCATAGAAAACGTTGTCCCAAATGACCAACTCGCTCTGGCTTTACTCAGCATAAGTTCATTGAAACGCCATGGCGTCGACGTCAAACATGACACCACAACGATACTAAAACTCAAATTTGTGTCCATCATTGATAACCTAAAACCGCTTCGCCATTCAAGTCATAACGGCTTCTCCATTCAAGAAATACCAGATGGTCCCTCGATTGAGCCTCGCGGGCTCCATCGAGGGACCATCTGGTATTTCATCGAAGCCTCTGTTCGGCTGCGTGACGCCGCAGGGCTGTGTTTGGGTGCGCTACGACGCGTGACTGCGGTGGCCAGGTGGCGTGACCGCGGATGAGCTACGACGAGCAGCCTGGCTCCTAAAGTTCTCCGCACTTAAAACAAAGGTGCAACAAACTGAAACATTGCTGAGCCCTACATCCTGAAAAGAAAACGCGGCCGCTATCACTTTACCTCGCAAAGTTATCAAAAGCAGACCATCTGGAAGCTCATAAAATATGCTGCAGCATACTATGTCTTGTATCGACCAGATTTAGGGGAAATCCCCAAGCTGGAGTAAGTTTCTGTGAAGGAAAGTTTGACCAGGACGAATCCTGGACCAGGACGAATTTTTCTTCAACTGCGCAGTTTCTGAGAAAGCTGTATAGCTTTCCTTTGTAGCCGTATGGCTGCATTCAGGTGGATGTCATACTATGTCTTTGCTCGCCTGCCACCAGTCGCGCATGTCGTCGCACGCAACCTTGCTTTTGCTGAATATTTTGCCTAAACTGTACCCGAAGTTTTCTTTGCGCAAAATGAGGACACGAATGACCAGCATCAGCGGTTCCAGGGGTTTCCACTGCTTTTGATTATATAAACCTCTTGTTCAATTATATCCTCTTAGCTTTTGCCCGGAATGCTGGATCGAGGGACCATCTGGCATTCCTTCTACGCCTCTGTTTGGGTACGTACGCCGTGGGCCACTGTTTGGGGGCGCTACGCTGCGCAACTGCGGTGGCTAGGTAGCGTGACCACCGAAGAGCTACGGCAAGCCTTGCCCCTAACTTTCGCCGCACTTAAAACAAAGGTGCAACATACTGATACAATGCTGAGCACTACCGCTCAGTAATTCTCAAAAGAAACCTCTACAGTTCCAGTGGATGAAGGGAACCGGCATTTTAGTTTTTTGAATGAGGTACAATTAAACTTTTTTTTTCTACTTTTTGTCAGGTGGTTTCCTTGCAAGAGGTTCACTCCTTGCAGGGGTCTTGGATGCGTTCTTCCCAGTACCTTTAGAAGGCACGGGTAGGAGAGATGTTGAGTGTCTTCCAGTGCCCCTTTGGGGCCCTGAAAGGAACGGGGTGGAGGGAACAGCCTCCATGGCCTCCTCAGCCGGAGCAGAGAGGGCCGGTGGTTGCACAGCCTCGGAGGCCGGAGCGCGTGCAGTCGGCTGTGGCTGTGCTGGCTGCTGCACGGGGGGACACTGGGCAAGGGCCAGGTCAGCAAAGCTAAACTGCGTCCCTACCGATGCCCGAGGCGGCCCGGCCCCCCGGCGTGCCACCTCGGCGAAAGTGCCTTTTTGCACAAACGAGAAGCGTCTTCGCGCTTCTTGAATTGACAGACCTTCTTTTACCTTGATAGACATTATTTCTTTTTCATTTTGAAATTTCTGGCATTTCCGTGAGTACGCAGGGTGTGGCCCTGCACAATTGACACACTTTGCTTCCTGCGCTGCGCAGGAGTTCGCGTGATGATCAGTACCCGCGCACTTGGCGCACGTCTCTTTGCCCCGACAGCTCTGCAGTGTGTGACCAAACCTCTGGCACTTAAAGCACCGGCGTGGGTTTGGGATGAATGGATGGACTCGATGGACTACATAGCCAAGTTTCAGGGATTCAGGAAGCTTGGTGGAGTTGAAAGTCAGGACAAGGTGATTAGTGGGGATGTCAATGTCGTTACGTCGGATCATGATACGCCTGACAGCAGTAACATTTTCCTCTTGCAGGCCCTCTAGGATTTCATCCTCCGTGAGGTCTGCGAGGTCAGGATCTGAAATCACTCCTTGGCATGAGTTTAGGCTTCGGTGAGCCGATACTTTTGTAGTTAGGTTTGCTAACCTTTGCATTGCAAACACTGCATCAGCCTGGGCTTTGTTTTCGCATTCAATTAGGATACCTCCAGAGGACATCTTTGTAGCTTTGCATTTACCGCCGAGGACAGCTTCCAGTTCTTTAGCGACTATGAATGGCGAGGCCTTTCGTAGGGGGCACTGGCTGTCGGTGGATTCAATAACAAGAAATCTTGGAAAGCTTTGTTCTTTTAGTTGGAATGGGACCCTTGATACAGGGTAGCTTACTGCGGTGCGAACTCGTTTCCGAGCCCGATCATGAGGAGGTTTTGTCGTAGGCATAAACTAGCAAATAAACATTCAGCAGCCATGCTGGCCACCCACCTCGGAGCCCAACACGGGAACGCAAACTTGCGTTAGCCATACGTGGCCACTATAACCCTGCATAAAGAAACCTAGGGTGGCCATTCACACACGGTTAACCCTTGCCGCCTGGAAGAGGAGATCGGAAAGCAGAAAAAAATAGAAGACAGGAAAGATGGAGAAAGAAGACAGGAAAACAAAAGAGTGGAGAGGGGGACAGGAAAGGGCGACTGGCTGATTCCCCCTCGGCCGGGTCAGTCCGGGGGTGCCGTCTACAAGAAGCGAGGGCCAAAGTGGCGTGTTGCCTCCACCAAGGGGCCCTAACGTCCACAACAACCTCGGTGTCGGCTCAGCCACCAGAATCCCCTTTTCCCAGGTCACGGCTAAGCCACGCACAGCCTAAAGCGTGGGTGGGTCCAACCCACATGGGCTCGGGGTCCGCGGTGTCGCCACTACCGTCACCTTGAACGTACAAGGTGCCCCTGCGGGCTTTAAAAGAGTCGAGGGGACCGTGCTAGTCAGCCTGAAGTGGCACACCGGTGTGGTGTACCTCGACGACTTTGTGGCATTCGCCCGAACTTTCGACAAACACCTTGCAAGCTTGATGTCTTTACTCGATGCAATTCGCACGTCGGGGTTAACGCTGAAGCCTAAAAAGGGTCGCTTCGTGTACGAGAAACTCAAGGTTTAGGACGACGTCGTGAACTCCTCGAAAGTCGTGCCTGGCCTAGCGAAAATGTCCGCCATAGCGAACTTCTCAAGACCGAAAGGCAACAAGGGCGTGCGAAGATTTCTCGGACTGTGCGCATACTACGGACGCTTCCTTGCAAACTTTGCACGCATTGCAGAGCCACTCGCGCGCTTGGCGAAAGGTAGCACCCCTTTCAGCTGAAAAAATCTAAAGAAAAAGCATTCTGCCAGCTGCAACAACGCCTGCAAAACCCGCCTGTGCTCGCTCATTTCGACGACAACGCCGAAACAAAAATGCACACGGACGCTAGTAATATAAAGTGGTTGTGAAAACGTAACTGCCTTCGCCGGCCGTTGTCTGTCGGAGGAGGAGAAAAACTACTGAGCCTCTCAGAAGGAATACCTCGCTGGCACTGGGCAGTTTCGAAATTTCGCCCATACGTGTATCGCCGACCATTCAAGGTTGTTAGCTATTGGCTGTCCAATTTGAAGGACCCCTCTGGCCATCTTGGGTGGTGGAGCATGCGCCTGCAAGAGTTCGACGTTACAATCGTTTAAAAATCCGGCAGGAAACACTCCGACGCCGACTGCCTGTCCCGCGCCCCCGTCGACCCACCACCACTGGACTCCGATGAAGAGAGCGCGTTCTTTGGAGTACTGACGGAGAGCGACCTAGGCGCCCAGCTGCGTGCCGACCCCGACTTACGCGTCATGATCGACTCCCTCGAAGGACGCAATGTCGCCATGTTTAGGGCCTTAAAACGCAACTTGCCAGCATTCAGCCTGAAAACCTCCGTCCTCGTAAAGAATTTCAGCACCGGAACGAGAAGGAATTATCTTCTTTTCATCCTCGCAGACCTTCGGGACTAAATTATGAACATCTCGACACAGCTCGCACTACTGGAAAAATAAAGGCGAAGTGCTATAGGTCCCGACTGACATCCGACGTCACCCGCTAAGTCCGGAGCTCCCGTGCCTGCCAGCGACGCAAACGCCGCCGACAAGACCCGTCGGACTACCCGCCGCGGCGGCTCAGTGACTAAGGCGTTGCGCTGCTGAGCACGAGGTCGCGGGTTCGATTCCCGGCCGCGGCGGCCGCTTTTCTGATGGAGGCGAAAAGCAAAAACGCCCGTGTGTACGAGATTTCGGCGCACGTTAAAGATCCCCAGGTGGTCAAAATTAATCCGGAGCCCTCCAATACGGCGCGCCTCATCGCCTGCGTTGCGTCGGCGTGTTAAACCCCACAATCAGCAATCATCAGAAGACCCGTCGGACTTCTGCATCCGATCACCGTCCCACCAAGGCCCTGCCAACAGATTGGAATGGACCTTATGGGCCCGTTCCCCGCGTCACGATCAATGAACAAGTGGACTCCTGTACCAAAAGACTGCCTGGCGCGCTATGCAGAGAGCAGCGCTCTCCGAGCGGGACTGCACAAGAAGTCGCCAAGTTCTTCATAAACCAAGTTTTGCTGCTACATGGAGCCCCTGAAGTCCTAATCCCGGACAGCGGAACGGCCTTCACTGCAGAGCTTGTGCAAGCAATCTTGCGCTACAGCAAAATGGATCACCAAAGAACGACGGCCTACCACCCCTAAACGAACGGACTAACGAAACGTCTGAACAAGACGATCGCTGATATGCTGTTTATGTACGTCGACGTTCAAGATAGGACTTCGGACGAAGTCCTTCCGTATGTCACGTTTGCGCACAACACGGATATCCATGAATCTGCGCAAATGACACCGTTCGAGCTTGTCTACGGCAGACGGCCGACTACCATGCTTGACACCATGCTTCAGCACGTAGAATACGATGACCTCAACGCCGACGTCCAAGGATAGCTTCAGTGTGCGAAGGAGGCCCGCCAGCTCGCTCGAGTTCGCACAACAGACCAGTAACTGGTGAATGCCGGACGCTACAACCTCCGACGCCGACAAGATAAGTACCAGCCAGAGGATCGTGTCTGGGTTTGGACTCCCATCCGACGACGTGGGCTCAGAAATACCGCCACAGAAGTTTCTGTGGTGGTATTTCGGACCCTACCGGATTCTAAGTGTTAGGCAACTCCCCGATGGTGATTCCGGAACATCACGACGACGCACGTGGCCCGAAGTCGACTACGTGGTTCGCCTGAAACCTTATTACGCAAGATAACGAACTGTTTTCCCATTTGTTCGGAGTGTATTTTATTTTATCATCGTGTCGATGCACTCTTAGAGGCGGGGGGGTAATGCGGCGAACCAAGGATTGGTTTGTTTATTTGTGTTTTGTTTTTGCCGACCGGCTGCGCATGGCTCTGTTATTTGCGTTAACTGTGTGCAAAGCAAAGCCAGTGTTCATTATTTATTTCTATGCCGCACGTGTAATCTATTTTGGTAGGGAGAGCGCTTTGAAGTAACTTCAACAGCCTAGAATAATCTTCTTTGATCTACAGTGTTCTCGATGTACTTCGATGGTTCGAGAAACACTCACGCCCAGGGATAAATGCCTGTGTAGCAGGCGCCACGGCATTCGTATCGTCGACGCTCGCCATCTCACGTCACTTTGTTGACTGATGCTTCGCCACCTGCGCATTCTTTGAGTTGTTAGGGGAACACAAGGTAGCTCCAATAAACATGTTTTCGTTGAAGACAACTGCGTCATCTTTGGGTGCGTGAAATATTGTCGACTTCCTTTCCAACCAAAAATCCATAATCAAGATCGGGGACTTCACCTCGAACCCCATCACCCTTGGCTGTCAGGGGACCCCTCAAGACTTAATTCTGTCTCCTTTATTGTTCAACATCACCCTCTTAGGCCTACCGGGGCGGCTGGAGACTATAGCGACTTAGCGAGACTAAGACACGCTCTCTATGCACACGATGTAAACCTGTGGACGGGGACCGATTCGTTAGGGTGTCTGAGGGACACTCTGCAACTCGCCGCCGATACGGTCAACCAGTATGCGAAAGAATGCGGATTGCCTTGCTCTCCCCAAAAGTCGTAACTTCTTGTGGTTCGCCGCCGCTGCCACCGCAAACGAGAAGATAATGACATCCAGGTGAGCCTTGAGAAACAGTCTATCAAACCCAGCACATCACTAAAACTTCTAGGCCTTCTGATACAATCGGATGCGCAGAACGACCAAATGATAGAGCAGCTTACAAAAACATCCGAACAGGTTTTACACATGATCAGAAATGTCCCCAACCGGCACAGAGGCATGAAAGAGAAAGACACACTTCGTCTCGTCCAGGCTTTCATCCTATCAAGAATAAATTGCTCATGCCGTATACAGTTCCAAACAAGAGAGAAACCGAAACACTTAATACCGTCATCAGGAAAGCAACAAAACAAGCTCTGGGCCTTCCAACGAGCGTGTCCACAGACAGGGTATTTAGCATTGGGCTACACTACACAGTCCATGAGCTAATTTAAAGTCACCTGTCCAACCAAATAGCTCGCCTCGCACAAACCCAAACGGACCGCAAGGTCCTTGCCCAATTAAAATTTATGACAGTGGGGGACGCTGTCTAAACAAAGGAAATGCCGGAGAAATGGCGGAAGCACATCATGATCCGTCCACTACCGAAGAATATGCATCATGTTGACCTTCAGGGTAGGCGAGAAGTTTGAGCCTAAGCTCTGGACAAAAGATATGGATGTCTGCCCACAGTGGTCTACACAGATGCAACCGCATACTCCAAAAGACAAGCCAAAGTAGCCGTGGTGACAACGAAGACAGACCTCGTCGTCGAGGAACCCCTGCCTCGAGCCTCAACAAAAGAAGTAGGAGAACTAGCCGTAGCCTTAGCTCTCTCGCAAAACGAAGGCAAGTGTCATAATTACTGACTCACAAGAAGTATGTAGGAGTCTCACGTCGGGCTGGGTCGCTCCAATGACATACCGCATACCGTCAAGCAAGCCACCAGAGAGGGTAGTCGAAGTGGTGTGGGCGCCGGCGTACTCCTCCATGGAGGGCAATGATCGAGCCCACCTCAAGGCCCGAGGTTTTGTCGACCAGATCGCGGAAGACTCACATGAATCTATGCCACAAACGACGTGCCAGAAATTTGCAGAGCACTACAAATTCGGTCGCAGAACCCTTCCATTTCCCCACCCACAACTAACAAAGACACAAGAAACTACGCTCAGACTTGTGCAAGCAAACACTTATCCCCACTCAACACTGATGCACATTATTTTTCCAAATCAGCACGAAGCACAATGAAAATTACATACGCAATGAGGAACGCTTAGGCACATTGTTCTTTATTGCACCCAGAACCCTGATTTGCCACCAGCATCCCCTCCCCATTCCCAGGAGCAGTGGGAGATGCTGCTATCCAGCTCCCTCTTTTGCGATCAACTCCTGCTGGTTGAGAGAGCGGTAGCATCAAGGACGGCACATGGCTACCTGCAAGAAGGCTGCACTGCGACAAGGCTCTGCAAAATGAAAGTTTTTTTTCTCTCTCTCTTCGTAGCATGTACAGTCAGGACGCGTAACTATGTACACCGACTACACAATAGAATGTGCGTTGGGCAGCGCTTCAACTAAAGAAGGTGCACCGCGATGAAGGGTTCATCCTGTCACCAGGCCGGCAATTGAACGCCGTGGCGAACTCGGCCATCTGGCGCAGTGGCAAGGAGCAGCGCGAGCGAGTCGCCCAGTAGTCGCCCTTCGGGTCGCGCTTCGTCGAAGATCCACACCACTTGTAGCAGTGCGCCACGAAGAAGAGCTGCTCGGCGGTCAGCGGCAGCCCTGGGATCACGGCGTCGCGCTCGGCGGGAGGGAGTGCCCGGTACGCGGAGTAGGCCAGCCAAAGGCCCGTCATGTCGACCAAGCCTTCCGAGTCGTATTTGTTGCTGAGCCTTGGGAACTGCACCCGTGGCTCCGCTTCCACCTGCAGTCAAGTAAAGGCGGGTAAATCGTAACCACCTCCAGTTAACAAGGCGCGGTAAGTTCCCAAAGGGGTCGAGATGTGAGGTCAATTCAAGGAACGCGAGAGACTATAAAGCCGTGATTATCAATAGCCGCATTCGGAGAAATAATTGATGTCGAAATTTTCTCTTGCAACCGTGCTTCGAGAACCGTGCCAGTTTTCTTCTGGCGTCCCTTCTAATGAGCTGCCCTCTTCATTTAGATTGTTTACTATCGTAAATATGACCATGATTTCCAACAGTGATTTCCAGAGGTTGCCAGCAAACTCCCGCACACATAACCGTTTGTTAAATTTTTCGACAGAATGCTTTGCTGGATTCATTGGTCCCAGGCTTGGAATATACGAGAGCGCAGTCATGACTGAACAGGGGTAGGAGGACATGTTGACGGGAAGTTGGCGTTGTATTCAGCGCTTGTCCCGCCTACCTGTTGCCCTTTCTGTGTCCCTTTCCTATCATGCTGTCTTCAAAGGCAGGTTCCTCATCCGTAAAGCTCTCCGAGAACCTCGTATACCTTTGGGAGTGACCTATATTTGTACATCTGTATTTCCATCCTAATGACCTCCCAATGAGGTCATTTCCGTCACCAAGGTTGTGTGTAGGCGTGATAGCTGCCTCCAAGAACGGTCCCAAAAAAAACTCCCACCTCCCCTCGCGGGAACCCCTGTGTAGATGCGACGCATAGGCGGAGCGGCGAAGGGACCGCGTTTTATAGCGCGCATAACGTTGAGGGGACTGCGTAAGCCGGTCGCAGTCGATGACGACGTTGGCGTACTTGTAGAGCGGCGTGGACTCTAGGTGTTTGAGCCAAGCGTTGATGTTGCTTCGCCGGAGAACGGCACACCGGTTATATGCGCAGCGCGCCCGAAGGAGAGGAAACCGCGGAAGAGAGAGTACTGCACATGCGCCGGCCCCAGCGCGTCTGCCGTGGCTATGACGCAACGTGCCGCGGCTATGACGCAACACAATCCAACACAATCCACTTTAATCCAATCCAATCCAAATCCAATCCAAGCCAAGCCAATCCAATCCAATCCAATCGAAGCCAATCCAATGCCCCTCGCGAGAGAGTGTTCGCTATTGGAGAGGAGAGGGGGTGAGCGGCGGAGAGCGCAGCTGGCGCGGCGAGGAGAATGGGGGAGGGGCGGTCAACGCCGACGACGACGACAACGACGACGACGCCGGAGGGACAAGGCGAGTGAATCAGATGCTCTGCATCTAAAAGCACTGTGACAGCGGCATATGACGGAGAGAAAAAATTAGCAGTGGCTTAGCTCGGCTATGCGAAGATATACGTAGCGTGAGCTGGTATTCTTAGATTCCCTGGTTGTCTAGGATTAGCTTGATTATCATGCTTACTGCTGCTTCAATGACACACACACGGTATAGGCATTATGTCACATGTATGTTTATCAATTCGCTCCGGCGCAGCGTCACCAATCGCCCAGAGCTAAGCTGGTTCCACAGGCGCACGCCGGTTGCTGCGACGCAGGAGCCATCGGTTCTACACCCGCCACCCCTCGCATGGTCATCAAGTGGACCGGGCCGCCACGAGCGGAACGGAGGTCACCGAAGACGCTGGGCGCGTGGGCTGTGTGAGAGACGTTGGGCAGCAAGCAACGTTCTGTGCGCTGTGTGACGTCTGTGCTCCTCGCGCATGCGCAGCACGGCTCTCCAGGATCCCCGCAAAACTGCTCAACCTCGGCCAGTGTTGCTCACGTTACAATAAAGCGGACCTGAAAGTTTTGATGCTCGCGCTAGCCTCCAGGTGGCGAGCGTATACTTGGGGTCGGGAATATGCCTCGTCTTCGATACTGAACACTTACGCTATTACTCGAATCGTTTCATTACTCCCTCCTGCACGAAGTACTCATTTCTGCACTATACCCTTCTGTATCTGCTTTGAAACGATCAAGTGCCTCCTCCAGGATATCACGGGAATTTTGTTAGAACCTAAGGGTTGGAAGACAGTTAACAGTGATCGAAGGAATATCGACGCTAATTGTAATTCCTATGTGCTCAACATACCGAAGCCAAAGGTGAACATAAACAGGCCTCCCTACAGTCTAAACATGTTTTCGATCCGCCTGATGAATAAACGGAAAGTGACTTCTCTCGATATTTTCTACGCCTTTCATCACGCGGAGGACTTCAGGTTTTCCTGCAAATGTATTTTTAAATTCTCTAAACTCTAAGTAGGCATTCCTTTAGAATTAAGTAGAAATCCTCTAAGGAACACTCACCCTTCCTTCCTCATTGGACATCTGCATGTAATTTTCCCAGTGTTTCATGTTTTATCTCATTTTTTTCCTCCCGTTGCGATGTACTTCTTTCTATAGCTGCACTGCTCCATCATTTTAAACTGGAAACGGGCCGTTAAAGTAGTCATGTATTTTACAAAACAAGCATCAATTATCCAATAGAACAACTATTTCTGCTCTGACTGGGCGTGACTGACGCAACTCAAATGTTCGCTACCCACAAGACGGGCCGATATCTGACTTAACAAAAAATGGCTGGCGATTACAATACTCCCTCAAGAGATATTTGGGCGCATCAGCAGTGCGCAGAGGCTGCACTCACTCGTGGGCTCTCTAGACGGCAGCGATGATTAGCCTCTGTGTTGGTGGCGCGAAGTGCGTCTCAGGAGCGGACCGCGAACTGCGTCTTAAGCGAACGCACATAATATACACGTGCAGCCCCCCCCCCCCCCTCACGTTCTCGCCAAGCGTCGCGCCGTCGAGCACCTCGTGCTGGCACAGCATGCTGCCCCCTTCCCTCCCTCCACCGCACACTTTCGGAGAGCGCTGGCTCGCGCCGCCATGGCGAACCACCCTTTCCTCCCAATTTCGCGACACTCTCCTCCTTTGCTTTCTTTCACTCGTCAGTCTTCCCATCGTTCGCTTTTTCTTTTGGTTGTTGTTCTTGCCATTGTTCACTCGGTCACGACGACGGCAGCGCGGCGCAGAACAGAGAAGGGCGACAATTAGCTTTTGTCCGACGAACTCTTGCGCATGTTCCGTTGTGATGTCACACACGCGCCCGAACTAACGAAATCTTTGAATCGTACGCAATAGAAACGGCGACCGCCGTCATTACCAGGTGTCACCGGCGCAGCAGTGAAGCGAAACGAAAGTGGTACTTGCCGCCTCGTAGGCCTTTCGCAGGCACTCCACCTTCTGCTGGAACTGTTCTATCGTAGTCGCATTAGTTAAAGTTTTCCTTGTGGCGCCAGCGTCTACTGTGATCCCGTCCACATCGAAGGCGTGCATCATCTCGTGTCCGATTACCTGCACAAGGCACGGCAACGCGTATAGGAAGCAGGAAGGAGAGGGGGTGCTTTTAAATGCGATAGGCAAGTCTTTTGGCGACAACCGACGTCCCGATATAAAGGGAGGACCTCTAATCGTCATAATCATAATCATCGTCATCATAAAGGCGATAGTTTCGCTCGGGCTACTTAAATGGTCTGTCTGTCTGTCCCGAAATTCAGCCACCCAGCGGTTTTTTTTTTTTTTTATTACCGGCGTTTACAGGGAACAAAAACCAAAACAATAACAGATGCTTCAACCACGATATAATAAGAACCCCACCCGCAATTACGGATGCTACGTGCGAAAACCGTTTCAGATTAATTGATTCGTCCAGCATGTTACCCCAATGAGATTGCTCGCCCTGCACTTTGATTACATCCCTGATATAAGCGATGCTTCAATAAATTATTCGGTGATGGTCGTGCATCCTGGTCTGCATGTCGCACAGCCATACAAGGTTTCCAGGGACTGTGCAGTCTCGAGGACATAAACATGTCAAGTGGCATGCCTCCATCATTGCGTGCGGCAAGGAAACGTTTTCCGTTCGGACATAACGGCAGTTCTTTCTTTAGGCTCCGCTGGAGAACGTCCCAGAGGAACAGATTCTCAGGACAGTTTAAGAAACTGTGTTCGGCGGTGTCCAGTTCACCACAATGTCAGCAATTCACGACTCCGCTACAAATATTCGTCTCTGAAAAGACAAGTTTGGGCACGTCACCGCGAGGAACGCAGACATGAGAGCGCCTTTCTTGACGCAGGTCGTCCTGCTTGCGAGCATCACGTTGAGTCTCCGGATTTTCACCGCCGCCCGCCTGGACCCACACGACTGTCGCGAGCAGACCCACAATACCCCGGCCGGCGACATACCAACGCGCCCTGCTGAACAACTGCCGGTCCCCGTCACAGCCTGTTCTTCCCTCCTTCTCCCGAGAACAATCACCGGCCCCGGCATTCCGCCATGCCTACTTAAGAAGCTCTCGCACCGGAGTCAGTCGGGGCACGTCACCGCGAGGAACGCAGACATGAGAGCGCCTTTCTTGACGCAGGTTAGTGACCCACAGCACGCTGCTTATTGTGTTCGTCCTGACGACCCTTTCTTTCTCGCGGTGTCGTGCCCCCCCCCCCCCCCCCCCCCCCCGACATGCTGGAGACCTGGCGAACATTTCTGTGCCAGTTGTGCTCTGCTACTACAAATGCTTACCTTGTATATTTTATGCTTTTACTCTCGGGGGATGTTGAATTGAACCACGGACCCTCTCCTGTAACGCTTGAAACTAAGATGGCCGAAACACTTGCTTCTATCCCTGAAAGTATGGGCAAGCTTGAAGCAGGGCAGGATGCTATTTTAACTGAACTGAAAGGTCTGAAGGAGAGGCAAGATGCGACCGATAGCGAGCTCAAGCGCCTGGCCGAACGGCTGGGAACACTGGAGAATAAAGTTGCGTCGCAGTGCACCACGACATCTTCTACACCTAGCGACACTTTAAGCAGCTTAAATGACAGATTAACAACTATCACAGCAAGATGTGATGATGCGGAAAACAGGGCACGGCGGTGTAACTTATTGTTTTATGGTATTGAGGATGACCCCAAGGAGGACTGGCCTGGCTCTGAGCAGAAAATAGTCAACTTCTGCTCAGATAAGCTTAAAGTTACCTCCGACACCCTTAAGTTTGATCGCGTGCATAGGTTGGGAGGGTTTGCTCCCGATAAATGCCGACCCATAATTGCGAAGTTCTGCTTCTTCAAGGACAAACAAACCATTCTAGTTTCGGCGCACAGGCTTAAGGGGTCGACTTTTTCGATTGGTGAAGATTTCGCCTTCTCAACCTGACTAGACAGAAAAAAACTAATAGCTTTCGCCAGAGAAGAAAATAAGACATTTAAGCTATCGGTGGATAGAATGCGCATGGACAATAAAACATACACATATGACCCCGTAACTGATACTGTTATTGCTTCTAACATATAGCAAAGGACAGGCGTCCACCCTTTGCGACCAAAGAACCACTCAACTAAAGAATTGCCGTCGTTATCGGTTACGTACACTAACATTCGAAGCTTACTTCCTAAACGCGACCAGTTATGCTCTTACTTGGATGACAGTAATAGCGACATCTTGGTGCTAACTGAAACTTGGTTACATTCTGACATCAGTGATACCGAACTTTTTAACGAAAAGAGGAACTACAGCGTTTACAGATACGATAGAACACACAGGAGGGGTGGTGGTGTTCTGCTCGCAGTTAGAAACGGGATAACGTCGTTTTCCGTTGAAACGAATGCTTCGGTTGAAATAACTTGGGCTGCATGCGTGACAGCATCCGCTAAGGTCTCAATAGGCGCCTGCTACCGTCCACCTGACTCCGATCCATCCTTCTTGAAGGAACTGCGTGAAAGTATATCTTGTGCCTTGAAACAATGCCCTGCTGATATAGTCTACCTTTTCGGGGACTTTAATTTCCCTCTCATTGATTGGTCGCTCCTCTCAGCTCCCTGTAGCACTTCAACCGAATTCATTAACTTAACTCTAGGCTTCAACCTTGTTCAAGTTATAGACGAACACACTCGAGGGTCTAGAATTTTAGATCTTGTATTAACCACTGCACCGGAAAGCATAGGATCCGTATCATACATCGATGGGTTCAGCGATCATAAGCTCCTTCAGTTTACATTTAACACTCCTTTAAAATTTCCCGGTGCCATCATTAAAAAAATACGCGATTATAACAAAGGTAATTACAGGGAAATGAACGCAGAATTGGAGGAATTCTTCAATGAATCCTTCCTACCCTCATTCAGTTCCCGGTCTGTGGATGACAGCTGGGTGCTCTTCAAGAACAAGATAGCCGAACTGGTCGACAAACATGTGCCTTTAATAACAATAAAAAATGCTCAATCTAATCCGTGGTTCAACAGACAACTCAGAAACATGCGAAACAAATAGAAACGATTGTATAAGAGTGCTAAATCGACTTCCAGTGCGTCGTCATGGGCCAAATATAAGGAATTTCTGAGAACTTTTAACTCTGCAGTACACAGTGCCAAACAAAAATACTTTTCTGAGGATTTACCTTCGCTGTTAAAAAATAACCCCAGAAAGTTTTGGAAGACAATTTCAAACAATCGTTCTAATAATGACATTGTATTACATGGTGACAACGGTGTTCCCCTTCAGGAACATGCGTGTACGCATGCATTCAACCATTTCTTCTCGTCGGTATTCACTCAGGAAGATCATTCCACCATACCCATGGTTCCCGAATCCGATTACAGATATATGCAGCCAATTAATATTACTCCTGAAGGCATCGCTTCACTAATTGGCAGTCTTAAAGTCTCCACTTCATCTGGTGTCGATAACATCAATTCAAAAATATTAAAGAACACTGTGCACATCTCTAGTCAAATTCTGTTCCCTATTTTCAGTAAATCATTGACATCAGGTCAGTTACCTGCCGACTGGAAAATCGCCAAGGTTGTTCCCATTTTCAAATCCAATAACAAACATGCACCCGAAAATTATCGCCCGATTTCTTTGACGTGCATATGCTGTAAACTACTGGAGCACATTATTGCATCTAACGTGTATAAACACCTCGAATCCAACAACTTTTTTTTCGTGCATCAGCATGGTTTCAGAAAAGGCCTGTCATGTGATACACAACTGCTGGAATTTACAACTGACCTACACTCTAACATGAATGCTAATCAACAAACAGACTGCATTTTCCTTGATTTTTCAAAAGCGTTCGACCGTGTTGCTCATTCCCTCCTCATTACAAAACTATCAGCCCTTTGCCTGGATTCTTTAACTTTATCATGGATTCGGAACTTTCTGTCTATGCGCCAACAATTTACCGTGGTCAACAACTTTTCTTCACACCTCGCTGATGTTACTTCTGGAGTTCCCCAGGGGAGCGTCCTGGGCCCGTTACTGTTCCTGATCTACATAAATGACCTGCCCCTCAACATCTCATCACGGATACGACTCTTTGCTGACGATTGTATTATATATCGTACGATTACTAGCCTTAACGACCACCTTTCCTTACAAAATGACTTAAACATAATCTACAATTGGTGTAATACATGGCAAATGTCACTTAATTTGAGTAAATGCAAAGTAATGTCTTTTAGTCGGAAACACGATCATTCAGATTTTCTTTATTCCATCAACCACAGTGCAGTTTCGCAAGCCGCTTCCTATAAATATCTTGGTGTTCATCTAACACCTAATCTCTCTTGGAGTACCCACATTTCCGCCATCTGCGCAAAGGCTTCTAAATCGCTCGGCTGTCTGCGACGTAATTTACGATGCGCACCAGCCCTTGTCCGCAAACATGCGTATCTAACCTTTATTCGTTCACAGCTAGAATTCGCGTCGGCAATCTGGTCCCCTCACCAAAACTACCTAATCGTCCAGCTGGAATCTATTCAAAACAGAGCCGCCAGATTTATTACACGCAAGTACAACCGTCATCTTAGCGTTACCCAAATCAAACAAGAGTTATCACTTCAGCCGCTAGATACCCGTCGCACTATCGCGCTATTATGCCTTTTTCATAAATACATAGTTCGCGTCACACCTAACCCGCTTCCTCTTAACGCCCCAGTACGTACGTCACGACGCCTTCATAATAGTCATAGTTTCACGCGAATTTTTGGCAAGACGCTTGCTTTCAATTCATCTGCATTGCCTCGAGCAATCATGCACTGGAATGATCTTCCTGACCAAATTGCATCCATACTTAGTCACGATAGCTTTAGCGAAAATCTGCACCGACATTTTTCTAGTAGTTGTGTAATGATGAATTGCTAGAATAATATTGTTACTGTTTATGGGTGTTTCCCCCTTGTATTTGTGTTTTTTATGTTTTTTATTTCACAAAAACCCTGTGCGTTTGTGATCATTGTCTGTTAGAAACGTGTATGACGTGTTTCATTTACGTCTGTAAGCCGATTAGCCAAACTCTATATTGTGTACTTGCCTTTTCTTCTTCTTCCCCACTATTTTTTTTTTTTGGGTGTTCTTTCAAAATTGTAACCCCCCTTACTCAATGCTCTGCAATGGGCCTGTAAGGTATAATAAATAATAATAAAGCTTCCCGAAGCACTACATCTGGAAACACACTTTATACTTGTGGACATTGTTCAGCAAAAAGAAAACATTAGGCATATTTGAGCGAAAACACGAATACACAATGGGTTTGCAGTGTTCATTTATTTAACAAAACATGGCCGCTTGACTTCTGCGATACTAAATAAAAAAACACGCGCTGAAAACAATGTTTCATCCCAAAATTACAAAAACGCGAGCGCGTCCCCGACTCCTGACGGCATTCTTAGACCAACAGCAACGAGAAATTCCAGAAGATGGCGCTTGAGCAGTGGAACGCGGTAAATTTCAAGTGACTTGAGCGAACTTCAACCGTGTTTATCGTGGCAGAAGCGAGACGGGAAGCGGAGGACGTGAAAACGAAGCGGAGAACGGGCGGTAAAACGAAGGGTGGTATTTATGTGGTAGCCCCAGTGCGGCAGAAGACGTCTTTTCACGATATTTGCAGCGAGGTGAGCAAGTATCGTCATGATCACCACCACCAGCATATCTACGCCCTCTGCAAGGCAAAGGTTTCTCCCATGGATCTCCAATTACACCGGTCCTGTGCTGACTTCGACCAATTTATCCCCACAACCTTCTTGATCTCATCTGCCCATCCAACCTTCTGCCTCCCCTGCCACGCTTGCCTTCTCTAGGGATCCACTCTGTTATCCTTAATGACCAACGGTTATCCAGCCTTCGCATTACGTGCCCTGCGCGCGCCCATTTCTTCTGAGCAAGTATGCGGCCATCTTTTTAGGTATGAATGGCTGGTTAGTTTTCTCTCGCTTCGAACCGACCGCCTCGTCGCAGAAACTGAGTATGTGGGCCCCATAACTTCCCCAAGTGAGGTGTCGTAGCGGCTTTACTAATGCTCTTCCATTTCTATACCGAATATTTTTTTGGCTAGATTACGACCAAACGCTGGTCGCCATCCCGCCTTGCGAGAGTCAATGTCCAGCAAAGTTGTTGTAAACCGCTACACATGGTGATGGAAGAGAGGAGGGCATTAAAAATTTCTCGTCGTCTCGGCGGGCTTGTCAGTTGTGCTCGGTAAGTGTCACTTCATAAGGGTACTCAGTATCGGCATTCTTTTCTCCTATTGTTCCGTGCCGCTGCCCTGATCATTGGTCAGTTTGCATTACGTGACATTTGTTAAAGCGTAGCATTCTTTGCTGAGAGCCCCCCAGCCGGGACCGTGTAACACCATGCATTTCCACAATAATGGAGATTTTGCGAGAGTTACACCAGTAATCGTTATAACAGCGCAAATTTAGATCATTGGTTGAACCTAATTTGGAAAAAATTTTAAAAATAGGAAAAGTGTAAAAAATGACGGACGCTAGCAAACCCTGTAATGCCCTGCGTTCAATGATGCATAATTAGCAGAAGCCCCAGCTTCAATCGTTGTAGTAGCGTAAATGGAAACAATTGGTGTAACGAAATTTCGAAAAGCTAAGGAAATAAAAAACATGTAAAAAATTTCGAAAAATTGCAAACCCTCTAACGCCCTGCATTTTCACAACAATGAAGATTTCGTTGAAGTTCCTCCCGTAGTCGTTATAATAGCGTAAAAGTCGATAATTGGTCGAAAGGGATTTAGAAAAACAAAAAAAAAATGGCTCTAGCAAGACAAGCGGCATGAGAACTCTACACATTAGTAGACAATTCTTTGAATTTCTGCAGTTTGTTTTACACCGCGACGGTTCAACCGCCGCCATTTCGTTCTTTATGCGTTCTAGGGCCCTATTCTCGACTGAATTCCGAGGGAACTGGAAAATTTTCCGGAAGTCCTTTCTGATTAGCTTTCAATTTTGCTCACGTGCTTCCGGTAGACAAAGCCGTTGTGTGTGGTTTCGTCCTTTTGACGTTTCATGACGTTTACTGTAAACAGTTCTAAAGTTTGCCTTATTTATCTTTACTGAAAGCGCATAATTCTTTGCTGGCAATGAAAAACTATACTAAATGCATCGGACAAAACAACGTAGGCCTTTCTTTGCTATTCAACAATACTTCTTGTAATGCACGCCCTCTCTGCGATTGGCTGAGAAGGCGTGACGTATTTTAAACCGTTGGCGGAACGATCACGTCACACATTGGCAACTTCAGCCTGCCTAAAAGTGACGTAATGTTACGTAACAGCTTACAAATGGTGGCGCCTTTGCCGCGTAACAGAGCAAAACATTTCGCCGACCTTCGGCACCGCGGGCCCTATTCTCGACTGCACAAATTGCCGGCATTTCGCCCATGTTTTTTTGCGTAAGCACGACGTAAGCAATCAGTGACGTGCTGCACCTATAGCTATGACGACATGCAGTGTAATTTGACGAGTCACTCATAACGATCGCTACCAAGGTATCAGATATTGTGCAAGAAAGATATAAAAACACTTGGCATGTACTATAAAAATTAAGACGGTAGCTGAGGCTGACAAGAAAAACACATTTCTGGAGGTCAGACTTGGCGCCAACACCACAAGGCGATCGAGTAACGTTGATCCAAAAGCGAGCGAAAGGGGGATGTCGAGCTAAAGAACATCACACAATTTTTTTACCGTATCTATTTATTTCTTTCAATCGCTTTTATTAACATAGCTGGGCTCTCTGCTTCAATGCAAGCTTTGTTGCGTTATCACCTTCCCTGCCGCCACCGCCGCCACGCCATCGTCTGCTGCTATGTTACAAGTTTATGGCGTGATCACAGAAAAAGACGGCCGCGACTATCGCTTCTATGACACATAAGAGCAGCGAAGCGTATACGCCTGATAACCGCGGAGCACACCGATGTCACCGATTCACTCATTCGTCAAGCTCGACTGCAATCAGCGCTGTAATGAACTAAATAGTCACTTTTCATTGTTATTTTTCTCTTGAGTTCGATCATGTGACCCAACAGCTTACTAGGAGAAGTATGGACAAATGCCATGCATTGGGTTCTCTTTGTCATGGAGAGGCTTGTACTGCCCTCTTATGTTGCGGTTACGCCAAACAAATATTTTTTATTTCATTGCCAAACATAAAAGCAAAATACTGCATGTTATTTGTATGTCGCATGATCGCTGACTTGGAAGCAGTTTAAACTATAATTTGTTTCGGTAGGAAACATGCTTTAAACAGCGCGCATGCGAAACTGCGCCTGCTGCAAATTGCCGCACATTTCGCGGCGCCGTAAGCCGGGGCAATATTGTGCCCTATTTTGCTTGTATTTTGCGACAAAAACAACCGCCATTTTCATGCTGTTACGTAGCATTACGTCACTTTTACGCAGGCTGAAGTTGCCAATGCATGACGTAATCGTTCCCGCCAACTGTTTAAATTACGTCACGCCTTCTCAGCCAATCACAGAGGGGGTGTGTATTACAAGCAGTATTGTTGTTGAATAGCAAAGACAGGCTTACGTTGTCATGTCCGCCGCATTTTGTCTGGTTTTTCATTGCCGGCCAAGAATTATGCGCCTTTAGTAACGAGAAATAAGGCAAACTTTAGAACTGGTGTCCGTTGACGACATGAAACGTCAAAATGACGACACCACACACAACCGCTTTGTCAGCCGGAAGCACGTGACCAAAATTGAAAGCCAATCAGAAAAGACTTCCGGAAAATTGCCTAAATTGCCGGCAATTTGTGCAGTCGAGAATAGGGCCCCGCGAAATCTCCGGGAATTTGCAGCAGGCGCAGTTTCGCATGAAGCGCGGTTCAAAGCATGTTTTCTACCGAAAATAATCATAGTTTCGCCTGTTTCCAAGTCAGCAAACACGGAGCGTACAAATGAAGTGCAGTATTTTGCTTTTATGTTTGGCAATAAAATAAAAATTATTCGTTTGGCGTAACCGCTACATAAGAGGGCAGTACAAGCCTCTCCATGACGAAGAGAACCCAATGCGTGGAATTCGTCCACAGCTACTGGGTCACATGATCGACCTCAAGAGAAAAAAAACAAATAAAAGTAACTAGTTTGTTTATTACAGCGCTGATTGAAGTCGCGTTTGACGAATGAGTGAATCGGCGACATCGGTGCTGCCCGCAGTTATCCGGCGTAGCGCTTCGCTGCTCTTATGTGTCATACAAGCGATGGTCGCGGCCGTCTTTATCTGTGATCACACAATAAACTTGTAACATAGCAGCAGACGATAGCGTGGCGGCGGTGGCGGCCGGGAAGGTAGCGGCCGGGAACAAAGCTTGCATTGAAGCAGAGAGCCCAACTGTGTTACTAAAAGCGAAGAAAGACATAAATAGATGCGGTAAGAAAAATGTTTGATGTTTTTTTAGCTCAACGTCCGCCTTTCGGTCGCTTTTGGATCAACGTTACTCGATCACCCTGTGGTGTTGACGCCAATTTTAGACCTGCAGGAATGTGTTTCTCATCCCAGCCTCAGCTACCGTCTTAATTTTTGTAGTACGTGCCAAGTGTTTTTATATCTTTTATGCGCAATATTTGATACCTTGGTTGCGATCTTTATGACTGAAGTGTCACACTACACCGCATGTCGTCATACCTATAGATGCATCACGTCACTGATTGCTTACGTCGTGCTTCCGCAAAAAAACATCGCGAATTGCCTGGGAATTTGTGCAGTCGAAAATAGGGCCGTAAGTCGGGCAACTCTAGTAGGTATCGCTTCCCTCCCTGCTCTGCCGCTGCTCGACTGGCGTCGTTCCGAATTCGAATTAAAGATAACGCGTGTGACAGCATTTCAGCGGCAGAAGGTTGTCCAAACATTCTAAAAATTCTGGGTCCTGCCTAGCTTGACGCATGCGCACGTCTTCTGGGGCAAGAACTGCTCTATTTAGTGAGACTAGTCCTGCCTAGCCTTCAAAGATAATCTGCAAACCTAATCTTTACCAGAAAGACATGGGGGGGATATCACATAAATTCCAGGCGCGTTATCATCCATAATGCGTTTTCGATGTTTGTTGTCTGGTTCCCTTAAACGAATTCTGAGCTCTATGCTGTATGCCTGATTCGCTTGACGCATGCGCCGCCCGGCGTCTTACGCCTTGGTGTCTTCGCCCATGGAGATGAAACCACTGGAGGTAGAGGTATACAGCTTGACTATAAAATGACGTGCGTCGACAGTTGTAGAAAAACGTGGGTAGAAAAAATCACGCCATATCCACGGAATGAATGATGATAAGTGGGGCGAAGCTCGAGAGGGGGAGATCATCGGTAACCGTAACTCTCCCGTGAAAGTTCGCCCATTACATCATTAAGAAAGACGTAAGACTGTGTGCGTACATTGTACAAATCAACTTTTATTTTCGGAGTCAATGCTCCCAGGCCCAGACCTGGTGAAAGACCCCGCGCCATCGAGGACTACCCCGCACCTCCACCACAGTTTGTCACGTAGGATGGGACACAACAGTAAAGAAATGGGCGAACGTGTGCCCGAGCAAGACGAGACGAAACGAGCAAAGGTCCTTGCGTCTCGTTCGATCTCCGAGAACGACTGCCTGCGTTCGTGGCGTGATCTCTTGCGTGATCTCCCCCTCGCAGTGCACGTGCGCTCGCGCCTCCGTTGGCGAACACAGACAAGCTCGCGCTCCCGGTGCCGAGTTTGCGCTGCCGGTTGCAGCCGGTTCTTGCGCGTGCAACGCGGCCCACTTTGCGACATCTCCGAAAGCATGCGGCGGTCACGTACCACGAGACACAAGGGATGGACAGACCCATGGCTTTAGGAGCTTCGCCCCTAAAACATTAAAATCCATCTCACCCTGTGAACATGGATGACCAACGAAGCTACTATAACACAAGCCATAGAGCTGACACGAATTTCCCGCCAAATGTGTGGGCAAGTTATACTGATTGATTGATTGATTGATTGATTGATTGATTGATTGATTGATTGATTGATTGATTGATTGATTGATTGATTGATTGATTGATTGATTGATTGATTGATTGATTGATTGATTGATTGATTGATTGATTGATTGATAAGGCGCGCCGTAGTGGAGGGCTCCGGATGAATTTCGACCTCTGGGTATCTTTAACGTGCGCCAAAATCTCGTACACACGGGCGTTCTTGCTTTTCGCCTCCATCAGAATAACGGCCGCCGCGGCCGGGAAGCGAACCCGCGTCTTCGTGCTCAGAAGAACAATGCCTTACCACTGATTCACCGCGGCGGGTGCGAATTTATTCCTCTCTAGGGTTGACGGGGATCATACTTAAGAAAGAGCTTTCGTTTCAGATACAATACGTAATTGAAACCGTAGCCATGAATTTGTTGAATGTGGTTAAACTTGCAACTTTGTCGAGCCAAAGCTTGGTTTTCGGGAGAGGGCGCAGTAAACGCGCGCAAAATTGCACAGCCACACCAAGCACAGACGCTGCTCGCAGCAAATGCCGATCTAAGGGCAAACGCACAGTGAACCTCGATGCGTTCAGCAATTCCCATTGAAGCTATTACGTGCTTTCATGGGGAAGCGCAACAAAAACTGAGTTGACCTTGACGGACCTTGCCCTTACTCTTTCCCTTATCCCCTCTCCGGCTATTTTCACTGGAACTAATGAGCGATTACACGCTTTCCCCCCGGAAGCTGTCGTCGCCATGAATTTGTTCGTTCAGTGGGCGAAGCGTAGTCGGTGGCGCTTCTTTCGATGCCGCGAAACTGCACGAGACGCTGCTTGGCCTTGGCTAAGCTTGAAGGTCACGAGTACATATCCAGGCATTTCCTCGTGTTTTACTTGAATGAATAGGTTTCGCGTAAACGTCATGCAGGCAGAATAATCTTGCGTCAAAGTCAGCTTCCTTGGGAATGCAATGTGGCTCTCCATCTAACGTAGGCATCTCGAAACATATCTAACCAACTAACACTGGCCGCTGGAACGGCTGTACGCTTCACCGAATTTCATTTACCTGTCGTAATTAGTTCGCAGTGAACTTGTAAACCTTCGAGAATTCCTGGCTGCTGTCAATACATACGCCTCAGCGGAAGGAGTATGGTTAGAGAAAGCGGGCGTAAATATTATTTTAACGATACTATCCCTAAAGACATTAAATCAAAATTAGATGATATTAGGTCAAGTTATTTCAACTTTGCATAATTAGGTAGTTCACAGTGAAGTTTCAAATATATTTGCGGAATTCCCGTCTGCTGCAAATACGTGGGCTTCTACGGAAAAAATACGGACATCCCCACGTTTGTCCGTTAGAATGAAAATATCGCTCGTAAACGTTTAATTAAGATCATTAACTACGAAGTATGCTCAACCACAAAGTGCAAACAAACGTGTTTTTCTTTCGCCTACTCTTTGGAATGCGGCCAATTTTGATGGTCATTCTTTTTCACAGAGGGGAATTTCAGGAGTAGTTAAGATAACTACATTTGACTGAGCGCTACAGAGTATTCACCTCAAAAATGGCTTTCATGTATGATTCAAAGTTCTCTTTGGCCGCGGTTCTGTGCGCCGACGCAAAACTTTCGAGGTAATATCTATAGACAGCTCCGCTATAAAAGGAAGGCAAATTTCTCAGAAGCATTGCAAGAATTTATTGGTTTTCCAAAACCGCGATATTCTGCGACTGAACACATTCGATTTTCCCGCAAGATACCAGTTCTTGTTTTCATGAAAGCGAACCGTTTTTTGTAAAGCTGGGTCTTTGTAAAGCTGGCAAAAGAGGCCCTTCCGTGGCCTCTTTTGTAAGGCACTAAAACGGTTTCATGAAAAACACAACTATGCGCAATGTGTACGTCCGTCCTTTTCCTAATGCACACACTGTCCGTAATTTCAAAACGGATGTGAGGGGACTGAGAAGGACGTGGTTTAGGCGTTTTGTGTAGCAGACATTTAGCTTGCGCAGCCACAATGACCCCGCTCAACCGACCACCCAGCGGCAAACGTACATTGATTTGACATTATCCAAGAATGGGCCCGAAGTTGCGAGCCCGCCAATCACTGCATATTATAGCGACAACCAGAGACCTCGGAAGCGTTTTGAGGGTGTGGGAGCTAAAAATGCGATGATGATGCTGCTGCTGACGGCGATGCTTATTATGGTCTTATTACAAGTGTTACGACATTCCTTGCTGGACTCACATTTCTGTGTTGCTCAAATTTACCACGCGCCATTACGTAGTTCTAAAGACCACAGTGCACTTTCTTTTGGTATCTCAATAGTTTCGATCCACATTTCACTCGGTATAAGAGCTGCTGGTTATCTACTCCAAACATTACATTTACAGCAATAATTGGTGCTGGTATTTGCTTAATTAGGGCAGAGCAATCGTACCCTCTAAGTGGCACTCGAACAATATGCATACGCGACCTCACGAGTGATTCAAAAGCCATCAAGAGTAAATTTTAAGGAAATAATTTGCTCCTCCTCGCGAAAAAAATGAGCCCAGCTTCGCTGACATAACGTCGCGAATGATGATGTTTAAAGCGAAGCTGCCTGATGTTACCCGCCGCGGTGGCTCAGTGGCTAAGGCGTCGCGCTGCTGAGCACGAGGTCGCGGGTTCGATTCCCAGCCGCGGCTGCCGCTTTTCTTATGGATGTGAAAAGTAAAAACGCCCGTGTGTACGAGATTTGGGTGCACGTTAAAGATCCCCAGGAGGTCAAAATTAATCCGGGGCTCTGCACTGCGGTGCGCTTCGTCGCCTGCGTTGCGTCGGCGGTTTAAACCCTACAATCAATCAATCGAAACTGCCTGATGTTCCCAATCGCAAAGCGAAGCATCATACAACTTCTCAAACCCAGCAGATCAATTCCTGTTCGCGTCGATTCAACTTTGTCGAGTTTCTTCGTCAACTTGGAACACTGCTACGAGAGTTCGCCGCGAGCGCTTTTGGTATTGAGAGGTAAAAACGTTTTTCAAGAAATTTTTCTTTTACTCGCAATCGCAAAAAATCCCTCTGCCATGTATTTTTAATTAAAAATATTTCAAATCTTACTTATGTGTTGATGTCCCTAATCGCAAGGCTAAGCATCGTAGAATTCTCAAAGCCAGCAGATGGGTTACCGTTCGCGCCAGCTCATTGTTGCCGTGTGCCGCTGCTCGCGCCATCTATTGGAACTGTTACTTTTGAACACGGAAAAATGCCACGAGGGGGCGCCGCGAGCGCTCTGTGTTTTTTCATGGCGTATTTCTTATTTGCCATCGCAAAAAATCAAGCATCCACATTAAAATATCAATGCGAATATCGCTTATGTATTGACGTCCTGCCTCAAGTATGCCTAATGTTTTCTTTTTGCTCAACAGAGTTGAGAAGTATGAACATTTCCACCAGATTTAGTAGTTTCAAAAGTCTCGTTGGAGAATTTTTTTCAATTGCTGCAGGTGTGCTTGCTTTCCCCTTCCCTAGGCTATGCCCTCTCAACGTTGCTGCGCCCGCGTTACCACGCATCGTCCCATGAAAGCCGCGACCAAGAACACGTTCGCTGTTAAAACAGCCAAATTCTCAGGGCAGCAATGTGTCAGTTAAGGAATATAATACAAGAAAAGAGAAAGCTCGAACGAGGAATCGAAAGACGGCTCCTCCAGAAGAGTGTGTTATTAGGAAAGTTGGTACACAGCAATCGAACAAATTGCATTGCGAAGGCTGAAGAGAAGGAGACGCGCTTTAATGAAACCTGGGGCCAGGCAAGCGAGGTGGCGAATAGTCTCCGTGGCCCGGCTGGTTAGTGCTAACTGCGCATCCGGGTCGGAGCTCTCCACGGCCCGTTCCCAGTGTGGGGGAGGGAAAATGGGAAAAGAGATTGTGTTGGCACTGGCAGCGGCCCCCTCCTGCTTGCACTCACTTATAGCCTCCCTCATTCCAACACTGCTGAGGATGAAGATGACTTGTAAGTTTATGTGTCGATGCGAGCTGGTTGGTATGCCATCATATGAATTAGGTTCTAGCGCCAAGCACAACTACACGAAAAAACAATCTTGATAGGACCGAGGCGCTCCTACCAAAATTCTTTATCCTGTAGTTGTGCTTGGCGCTTGCTCCTAATTTATATTATGTACCGGGTGGCATCGAAGCCTTCGTCAACCTGCGCGACATAATGCGTTCTGCTGAATAACGCTTAGTCTTACCACACAGGACGCGTGTCCCGGCAGATTAACTCAGTCTCTTTGAGCCTGCCTGTCTGAACCGCTCCGGGGGTGATGTTTTTTGTTTCGTTTTGGAGCCACGACTTGCCTTATGGTGTTAGGACATGGGAAGCTGAGCCACCACTTTTTTTTTTTCAACGAGGGTTGTCAAACCCCCCCCCCCCCCCCTTCTACCGGAGCCCCAGGCGACAACGAAGTCACTGTGACCGTCGTTACTAACTTACAATGAATTTACAGCTCTGCTGTTCATTTACAGTCATGGTGTGGAAATGCCCTGAAATCTATTGGGGTTCCGATTCAGCTCCGCAACAGTGTTAGTCGTGCCATTGTGGCGTACACTTGCACGAGCGTAATTTCCCCGTAAAGTATGCGCGCAGGACGTTCCAACAACAGTGCACGCCAATCATTTTTGTGAAACGGAAGGTGTGGGTAACTTCGATAACAGCGAGCAGCACGTGACAGACTGCCTTTTGGCCAATGCAGCTCCGCACCTGCCCCAGTCCGCCGAAGTCCACCGCGGAGACGCCCCTGCTGTAGAAGAGCGGTGGTTGCAAGATGCCAGCCAAGAGCGCCACGTAGTTTGACGCCGCATCGTAGAACGCATTGGGTTGGCCCACCGTAAAGTTCGCAGCATCGTCATACTTGAAGAGAGCCCCAGTTGTTCTCTTGTGCGCCTCCACGTAGTTGCTGAAGAAGGTCTTGCCAGTTTGCGGAAACATCGCTGCACGCGTCCAAAGAGGCAAATAATGGGTTAAGTGAAACCTTTCTATACCTATTGATCACGAGTGAAACGTCTATTCACTGCGGAGCTGCTGAGGGTGAGCAATATCCTACCGTTCAACCAAACAACCCCGAAGTGATGCAAAGTGGCGAGCACGCAAGGAGCCCACGAGCAGGTGTTGAGATAGCGTGCATCAAGAAAAATAAGATGTGTTAGGTAAGTGACGGTAATCGAACTCAGGCCGTTCCCTCCATGAAACCGGCATGCAAACCACTCGGCCACCCAAAGGCCTCATTGGTACGTAGATAGCAGCGGCGGGGAATAATAACGTGTAATTGGTCAGAAAAAAACGGTTCGCGTGTTCGGATTCGAACCTGGGTCCCCCGCATTACGAAACAGGCGCCCAATGGACTGCGCTGCCTTCGCTTTTTTTTTTTTTTACCGGGTTTGGACATCAACAAAAACAAAAAGGCATGAACAACAAGGCTAAAACCGCTAACGCTACGGTCACTAGCGTCGCAAAATTAAAAACGCGGCATGTTCAATACTTTTTCCACCTCCAACAGCCAGTCCGGTACACACAGCTGGACCTTCCACACTTCTACGATCCTTCTGGCGTTCTCGCAGAAGTACTGCCTCGCTGGCCTGGAATCGATATCACTGTTGCGGAAGGCCATGCGAGACCTCCATACCCCGTGCGAGACCAAAAGCATTAACAAATCGTAAGGTACACCATTCGCGTCTTCTACACACAGGAACCGTATACCGTGACAATCAAGAGGCAAATCCTTTTTCAGGGTTCGCTGTAGCACATCCCACAGAAAGACCGCGTCCCAACAATCCAGGAGCACATGTTCGATTGTTTCGGGCTTCTTACACAGGGTACAATCCACACCCCGCGGAACAAAGAGGCCCTTTTCCTGCATCCACGTTTTCACAGGTAGAACACCGCCGTGCAATTTAAAGAAAAAGGAAAACCCGCCTGCACCTTCCCACAGGGGGAACTCGAGTAAATGCGTCGCAGAGTGGTGGGGGTATCGCGTGAATGTTGCGTAATTGGGTATGGTTTGGGAATGCTTAATTGTTATTTCGTCTTTATTATTCTTATTTATTGAATGAAAGACAAGCGAAGGCAAGGAGTGTAAAGTTAAAGTCTGTCTTTATTGCTTGGTGCCGTCGTTGTATTGCACGGAAAGGATGACTGCTTTGTGGTCGCTAAAGTGCACTGTCAAGGGGTCTTTGAGGAGCGGTCGTGCGATTGCGTAACTGGTGAAGACGTTGCTTCCATCGCATGTACGCGAGTCAAGCAAAGCGTCAAGTCAAGCGAAAGCCAAGCAAAGACGCCCTTGACTGAATTCCGAACGCGCGCTCCGCCGCTTATATACACACAGCCCGCGTTCGAGGGAGAGGAGTACGGGGGAGAGACGCGCATGGGCACACTTCCGTACACAAGCGCGCGAACTTTCCACGCACCCACCACACCGTTATCACGTGTACACGCCCTGCAGCCGTTACTGTTGAGCGCGACGCAGGGCACGGGTAGCTACGACGCATGCGCGCACAGACGCGCTCCCCCCGCGCCGCCGCAGCTGTTGTTGAGAGCGAGGAGGGTACGGGGGAGAGACGCGCACCTGCGGCTCGACGCGACGCGCATGCGCAGTGAGCGTGTGGACGGCGCCGACGCCGACGCGCGACATCGTGCGACTAAGAAATGCTCCGCATTTAATTTGACACCAGGTGGAACCGCCATTACTTTGACCCGCTTCAGTACATCTTGCCCAGTTCCAGCACGGTACAACGTTCTATACAGTGGAACTGGCAAGCAAACACCAAGGAGATCTCTATACAACTTTTTCCTCGGGACATGGCCCAAGTATTCCATGGAAAATCGTGTGCACAAAAATGGAGCCGCTTGAACAACTTCACGCAAATAACCATGACTACCGCCGTCTAATGGTTGGGTTGAACTAACAACGTACTGTGGTAAGACCCTGCCCAAGCGTACCTGAATAACAGTGCGTAAGAAAGGGTCTTGCACATCGCGCAAAAAGAAAAGGCGGTTTACAACTTGACGCAGAAAAAGATGTGCCAGTGACAGACCCCCGGAGCGGACGCGTCGAAACAGGTTCGTGCGACTCGTCCGCTGCCAAGTAGACCCCCAAATAAATAAAATAAATGCGGCAAACACGCGTTCAGCCTTTGCACATTTGCTCGCGCACAGTAAAGCACTTGCATCACGTACCACAATTTAGCCGCGAAAAACAGATTACACGTTGCCGCGCGAGCGACGGCATTGACAGCATTTTCCCGTTCCCTTCCCACATTTCCGTCCTATCGCGTGTCTCTGTCACTTGCCTTCGCCAGTAAGGATCGCTATCGCGGTAGTTTTTTAGTGGCTCACCGAGATACTTCGGATGCTTGGTGTCGCATCCCAGTTACCATGCCACAGGCCCAAGCATTTTTTCCAGTTTAAAGAGCTTCCGGTACAATAACAGAATCTTTTCAGTATCCTTACAGCCTCCCCTATGCTGCTTCTGTCTTCCAAAAAAAGAGTGATGTCATCGGCGTACGCAAGCACGCGCACTTCTCATGACTGAAACCGAAAACCGCGTATACTGACACTGTTCTTAATGCTCAAACAAAAAGACTCTATAAATAAACAGAAAAGTAAGGGCGAAAGAGGACACCCTTGGCGCACTGAACGTGACACTTTGACTGGAGTGTGAGCACACACAATTTCCTTTGGGTTGGAAGCGCGGCCATTGGCTTTGACTCCCGGGTTCTAGGGCGTGCTAACACGGTCCACTTTGGGAGAGACGTGAAAGCCTGCGGACCAAACGATCCGGGCCTGCCAGTGATGTAGAACTTTCACTGGCAAGTTCGGAAATGAATGCGAGGTGCTATAGCCGGGTCTGCGACGAAGGGCGAGGGAGCGCAAGCTCTGCTGTTTCTCCAGCGTTGCTCCACCAGAGAAAGGTGTGCCGATTAAGAGAAGACCACTTTAAGCGCTCGCCTTGTCGCCGTAGCTCACTCGCTGAATCCAAGTAGAGCAACGGGGCGTTCCGTTGTAGCGCTGTCGTCGCGGCGTCAGGCTTCGAAAGCCAAGCGGTTTATATAGTCATAAGCATTCGAAACTCGTGAACCACTGGCGCTTTCCCTACCACTCCCCGTTGTTTAGAGCAAAGAAAGCTGTAAGTAGATTTGAGGCAAAATATACGTACTTAACCGGCAGCGCCCGCGTTCATTTAGGGAGTAACGCTCGTTGGGTTGGTTTTTAGGATAGTAAGAAAAAAAACGGCCGCGCAAGAAAAAAAATTGCGGGTTCGAAATGACGCAGAAAGGCTCCACGAGGCAAAAAAATGGCGCGTTCACAATTCTGTAAAGAGACTCGAGCAGTGCAAGGAAAAAATGGCGCGTTCGAAGGGATTCAGAAAAATTCCAGCCACGCAAGAAAGAATTACCCGTTTGAAATTCCGCAAAACAGCCCCTGCATACGAAATTCAAGCAACCAAAAAAAAAAAATCCCCCCACCTCCCCGAAGGGGATCGTGCGGAAATGCGAATGCATTGGGTGCACCGATGAGTGCGGTGCGAGTAATTATTATTAATGGGGTACTTAATGAAGAGAGACGAGAGTGTGAGTCCTCCAACCGATGATGATGTTGAAGCAACTGCAGTGACGTCACCGCCAGCGGGAGGTGTAATGCTCAGGTTGCATTGTGTTACACTTCGTGCTTGCGGTATCGTTGCCGCGAGAGATTCGGCTTCACCGACTTCCATCGCTATCAAGGCGCCAGGCGCGCGCTCCACTGCATTATATAGATTCCGAGCGCAGTGAGCGGAGAGAAGGTACGCGGAGAGGAGAGAGAGCCCGCCGAGCTCCGCAATGCGAGCGCCCTCACACGCCCGAGCGCGCTCCTCCTCTCCACTCACTCTCCGCTACTCCGCCCGAGCTCCGCGATGCGAGCGCCGCGGGTCCACCGCGCCGAGACGACGACGACGACGACGAAGGCAGAACTACGAGGCGCGCGCTCACGTGCGCTCGCGCTGGAGGAATGCAGGCGCACGCCGACGGAGCACGACAACCCCCGACTAAGAAATGCATTCGCATTTAAAAAAGAACAGAGCTCCGGCTGGCGCAGTTTCAGGCAGGGGGCAAGCGGGCAATACGAAGGTGGCAAATTTGGATTGCGTGCGGTGGCAGCAGTGAATGGATAACGGCGCTGCGGCCCATTAGGGCGAATCACTGCTCTGCACTTCCGACATCTTTCACACTACGGGGAACGGCTTTAATTTTTTATGTTTGCTTGGTTTCTATCAAAGCAACGCACACAATATATCATGAAAGTTAGGTTACATCTGCCACGTATGCGCTCCGTCGGCGGCGGCGCGCAATCTATCGCGAGACAGAGCGACCAAGCGCTGGCGAAGAAGTTGTTAAACCCACGCCTAGTCACGTGGTATTGTAGCGGCGAGGCTCCAAAAGAGCGCAGCGGCGATGCCTCTCGACACCTGATAACACGGCGGCATGTCGAACGGGGTGAATTTGCGGTCCGGCGGCTCAAGATCATTGCGACGAGATGAATAACTTAGCGAAACATGGCTCAGTAGAGCTTTTTCTCTGAAAATGTGAGGGCGTAGTTCCAGGAAGCGACAATGTCCTTCGTGTGACCGTATACTTTCTTAACTCAATCATCATTGTTTATATTCCGATACCCGTTTTAATTGTCTGATTGCTTACCTTATTATGGTCTATTATCTGTCTTATTTTAAGCCATTTCAAGACAAAACAATTTTGCAGATTCTGCACATAGACAACACAATTCCGCAGCGGCACCACTGTCCACATTCTCAGCCCTGTGCCAACAGTTATCACCGCGCTTTATACAACCTCGCCGTGGATTTGCGAGCTTAGGTCTTCCATCATTATGCCTAAAACTGGAGTGAAACAACTTTTTGAGGTGACGACCGTAGCTCCGTTGTATGCAGCAGCAAAGGACGCTCTTCGAACGCTTTTCCCTATAGGTGTGAGCCGCACACCCACATTAGTAGTTGCTTCCAAAAATTGGTTATATTGTTCATGCGGTAACCACGATTGATAAGTCACCTGTCGTTTGTAAATTTTCAATTCCTTTCGGTTTGTTTTCATACAATCCCCTGACGCACCCGAATTCGGTACGCCTCTAGGATTTGGTTACATCGTACTTTCGGCTTTTATTCTTTCTTTTCATTTCATTTCTTTCTTATCGATTGTAAATCCTTGAATACTCTAATTATACAACCCCTGTAACAATCATTGCTCTTACTTTCCTCAATTACGCATTTTTACGCAGATGCAAGCATTGCACTTTCCTCGTTACGTATAAATCACGCTGGCGGGCTCAGTAAATAATACTTACAAAAATAATACATGCCAACCGTCTTAACATTCTCACTTCTGTATGTCTCAGAAAGGGAAATTAAATTCACTCAGCGTGTCTACTCACGAGGCCGGCTCCTTAAGCTACTGGCGCGGCCGCATCCGAAAGTTGGAGGCGAACTCCCCAAGTCACTCCTGCCCTGCCTATGGGCAAAGATGTTTTGATATTTCAATAACATCAAGGGAAGCACTGCTGCAGCGTCGGCAAAAGAGACACAAATCATGTATCGAGAACAGTGCGTTCTATCATCTGGCGTGCAGTGTTGCGTAAAATGCATCCACAACCGTGCAATTCCTATAAAATGGCTAGAAAACCACGGAAAAGTTAGTGTTATGTGCATTCGCTCCGCAGAGGTGATATGGTAGCAAGTACCCACACCAGGACGCGGACTGTCGCCGCTCTGAGGCTGAAACACCATGAATACAATACGAGCTACTCACCGAAATGCCTGTCTATACTGCCGGGAGCAGCGAGGTATGGCGGATAGCCGACGTACACCCCCATTTGCGCAGCCTTCTTGCTTACTAAGGAGCGGAAGTCTCCTTGGATCCAAGTAGTCTGGTTCATCTTAATTTTCAACTGGTCGTGAATTAGCTTTGCCATCCGCTCCGCCTTCTTGAGTGCGGACTCGGGGAGGTCTGCGACGCAACACAAGGAAAATTTGGAACTGTAGAGGAACAGGAGTACATATTGAGCGAAGATACATCTTCTAAACGATAAACTTTACAACCAAGCTGGTCTCGTGTCCAAAGAAGATTTATATGCATAACTGGTTTGTATTCTTTTATGTTAATATTTTATTTCAGCCGACCCACCGTATACTCCTGCCCGTACTGCAAGGACTCCACAGTCAACAGGATATTGTAAACCTCCTGTGGGACTATGAGAGACTCCATCAACTCCAGGCCCTACGCGCCCAACGGGTGCACCATGTGGCGGGTGGACGATGCCCACAAAGCCCTGCCATCCAAAGGAGGCATTACTCTCCCTGTGGGAGATGGCGAGAAAGTCAGGCGTAACCTGAAGCATTGAGGGCCCGGAGGAGACCTGCAACTTTCCCAAACAACTTCCTACTTTCTTGGGCCACTCGCCATACCTTTGCCCAAAAAGTAATTTTTTTTACATACATACATTTCTCACCGCATTGTCTGCCTGAGATACTGCCTAGTCGACAAAGAAAAATGATGGGGCCTGTCCAGAACTTCATGTGTATTTCCCAATCATTTGTACTGACCAATCATGTTTACCAAAAACGCTGTACTCTTGAATATCGAATAATAATTCCTGTCAATACACTCCGCCAACTGAGAATCTTCACTCGTTTTTATTTGCTAACATATTTTTATCCCATACGTGTTCTGCCCCTTTCAGGGTGTTAAATTCATTTCGCATTGTTTTGTATTTGCAGATCAATTGGACCCCTTACTTCATTCGACAGGTGCCCGTGAGGAAAATAATTTACGGGCATGAGGTAATATTGCTCCGTGGTAGGGATATTGTTTCAGCTGGTATGATTATTTTTACGTAAAATCTTTGCACGGAATGAAATGATGACGCGAATGTGTCGACGTGCAGACCGTAAGGTTCTTCGCCGGTCGGGCAACAGGAAAAGACAAAACACGACTTGGAAAACAATGGTCTACAAAGAAAAATGTTCAAGAGGCACCTGAAAGGGACATTAAGACAAATGCAAGTGGCGTTCGTTAGGAGGACAGCTTTCTCCCGAAAACAATGACACCAATTTTATCGCAAACGTGAAAGAAATAATCGAGATATATATAAGGGAAACACGCTAAGCTGTGTCGACTCCCTTTCCACTTTCAAGATATTTTTCTATGACGTAACATAATCTTATTTTGTGCGATTGGCGGCCACAGAACCAGGCCATCACTAAGGGTGCCTTCCAATTTACCCTTTTGACGGCTTCGTTGCCGTCTTCGCTGACAGTCCGCCATCTTAAGTCCCGTTACAATTCGAACGAGGCAGTCAACGAAGACGGCTTCGAGGAGAGAGCATCGAAGTCAGCAACGATTCAGGCTACCTTCTTGTCTAAACTGAAAAACGACGCCATTTCCACCTTTTCGCGTATTAATGTTGTTACAAACTAACTCGTTCTTTTATTGAAATATTTAGTAGAATTTACTAGTGGTAAACATGATTTTGTTTTTGCTATACGAAATCTGCGGCTCGCGTTGCTCAGCATGTCTTCTACGAGGTTGACGTCTGCGTTGGTGTTGCTTTCTCGACCGCTGCGAAGTTCTTATTCCTTATACGTCTTATTCCTTCTTATTCTTATTCCTTCATACGTCGAGTTAGACTGCTTCTTAAGCTGTCTACCAAGCTGTCCACGAATTGGAACGCAGCCTAAGACTGAATGATTGTAATGGGGCTATGTTCCGTTTCATCGCAGCACTTGAATTCAGAGGTTCAGCACCAATTTTGAACGTTTTTCGATACACGTTGCGTTTTTTTTTTTTCGGTTAAATACGTCTTTAGTGGCGGGAACACAGCTGCGTGAGGTGCTTGAGTTTAGTTCTTTGAAGTTAAAGTTGTATTTTGTCTTCGTGATCCCCTTAAGACTGCTTTGGCGTTTTAATGCAAAACCACAACAATTCTTTTCAAGCAATGCAATCCTCTATGTCCAATAATAGGTCTCTAGTGATTCTGCCATCCTCTGTTGCGGCAATCTCTTCATCAGAACGGTATGTGTCTGAGGTGTAATTTTTCCCATGTAACGGTGGCGGATGTGTCATCTAGTCCTCTATTGGGTCTCAGCGAGCAGCTGCATCTTCGCTCGCCGTGAAGCAATTTTGTAGCGTTAGCTACAGTGACCGATGTTTCGCGTGGCTCCTGGAGAGCTTTGCTTCGCATGCGCGAGGAGCAGTGACGTCTCACGGCGCACAGCTGGCGTGCAGGAGCCGCCGCTACAGTGTACCGCCGCTGCTGTGACTACATTAGATTGAATAGGATTGGACTGGATAAAATTGGATTGGATTGAATTGGATTGCAAATCGTTTTAGCAGCAGTAAGCATGATAATCAGCTAATCCTAAACAGCCAGGAAACCTAAGAATAACCAGCTGAAGCTTAGCTCACGCTACGTATATCCTGGCATAGCCGAGATAAGCCACTGCTAATCATTGTGTTCTTCTGCATCTGTTTTTAAGGCTTACTTCCATAACCCAACGCGTTTAATAGCTTCCGCCGAGGTAGACACTTCACGGCTCATCGCACTACACACACCACCGAGAGAAGAAACGGGCCGGTCCAGTAGTGGGATATTGCGCTCTCATCATCACCGACATGATTGCTTTCCAATTTCGTGGTAGTAATTCAAAGATAATAGCCTTTTTTGGGCTGCCTACATATTTATTAGATAAACTCCAGAAAATGAAAAAATTGCCTTCGGGATTGCTGCAACATTTACCCCAAGAACTTGTAAATAATATCGGCGGCACAGTTGACATTTTTTCTTGGCCTGTTGGTTCTTATTCTGTGTGAATTGCTGCTGTAACCTAAAATCCAAAACCACGGCCTGTAGGCGTTTTCGTATTAGTCTGATACTGCGAAGAAACAAGAAGAAACAGACATATACGCACACTTTTTGAAGTAAACATTCATGACGGCAATCTCCATGACTTCGAGGGCAGTGTCGAAGCAGAAGTTTTCGATCTTCAGCGGGTACATTTTGGCCATTAGGCTGCCGCTGGCGAGATGCATGAGCCGTCGCAACAGACTCCAGCCAATGAGGAGGCGCGAGTCATTAGTCCCGATGCCAGCGCTGTCTATCATGTATTGCATAACTAGCGGCCCATTGTCCCAGCAGATCATCCAGTGCGAACCCCAAAACGTGTGATTAGTGTACAGCCGGATCATCCGAAGCCACTCTCCTGGAAGAAACAAAGCTCTGTTAGGGTCATACATGTCACAACTGAGGTGTGAGGCTTAGGCGCCTCGATGAGCATAGCGATGTGGAAGACTAAATAACAAGCTTCTCTCATTAGTCCTCCGTTCTTCCATGCGTATACGATATTTCCTCTAAAGTTCCATGGGTAGTGAAACGCTTTCACGATGACGTGCAGCATGCGAACAAATTTACCCATACAAAGAAACCCTGCATGTGAAAAATGTTACTGAGATACATCTGTAACTTACTTACTTACTAACTGACTGACTGACTGACCGACCGCCCGATCTGGCTGGCTGACTGAGTCACTCATCAACATCCAAGACGGCTGAACCTGCGGACGAAATTTTGCGAACACGTGCCTGTGTTGGCTTAGGGGGCTCGAGAGGGCTTAGGGGTTGGAAATTACAGCAGTAATGAAGTAAAAGCGGCTAAATTGTGTTTTCGCCTATTGCCGGAAAAAATTCCTGCAGCTTAGCTCAGTTAACCTTGGATATGCAACGCAAAAGCTTGCCTTAGTCTGGTTGAGTCTTCTTTTTGTCTGCTTAACCTTTGATGTAACAGTATTGCCGGCCACGGCTCAAAGCCGTTCGGTGCCGTGCGATGCTCACAGAAAAAAATTCCCCGCATTTCCCGAGGAGAAGAATGTGAAAGTGCGAATGCACGAGTTGAATTTGCGCGGTGAAAGTGCGAATGCACGAGTTGAATTTGCGCGGTTCGGTAATGTTCGCGAAAGAGAGATCACACACACACACACAACTACAAAGAAAGAAAGATGCATTTATTCACAGACACCTATTTGTGTTGTCGTTGTACTTGATTGCTAGAGCGGATCTCAGCTTTGAAATTTCGTGCCAGTACTCCTTTAAGCAGGTGCATTAGCCCTTCTCACGTTCGATTCTTGGCCAATCCCCCACTCCTGGCCAGGCAGCGCGCGCCCATCTCCCCCCGTTGCTAGGGAAGACGAGGAGATTCCTGGCCAATCCCCCACGTGGGTATGTGCCATGTCAGCGGCCAGGCAGCGCGCGCCCATCTCCCCCCGTTGCCAAGGAAGACGAGGAGCGCGCGCACCCGCAGCTGTTGCTATGCGGACGGCGGCGGACGCTTCAGGCTGGCTTAAGAAATGCATTCGCACTTAAAAGAGGCCCGGCGGCGTTCGCCGGGGCGAACGCTCCGTTCCTCTTCGCCGGGCAGGAGACGAGTCACGTAGCCCGAGATGACCTAGAGGCGCATGCATGGGAAGCTGCAGGGGTGGTCGTCTGCCGATCAGCCGATCGGCCGCTACCGCGGCGGCCGCCGCTCATATGAGCACAACGAGCGAGGGACTTTTGAAATAACATTCTTAACGAAGCTAAAAGACTAAGATGGAATATCAACGAATAGAACAAATATCTGGACCTATTGTCTTCTATCTTGCTGATTGCAGATTCTGTTTCCCTTTTCCTACGTTTGTCCTCTCTTCTCAAGCGTACCTCTATTTGGTAGCGGACCACCTGTGAACACACTTTGTTCGTTCCCAACTCGGGCTTTAATACCCAATCCTTGAGGAGACAGGCTTAGCTTACTTACCACTTGTGACGGTCTTGTTTATGACGTTTCCAAAGTTCCTGAGGGCTACGTACACAGGCCAACGTTTTTTATTCCGTTCTTCTGTTTCTAGATTTCTAATGTAGGCCACAACTGGAGAGGAAATAAAAACGGGGATTTGTTCACATAGCAAGCGTTCTGCGTTGAATTGTTCTAATGACATAACTGCTTCAAGCTTCATAGAGGCTGTCATGTGTCAGGGAACCCCCGGAGAGGGGATGCACCAAAATCCCCCCAAAAAAGTGAAAGAAAACAACAAAGGAACGGAAATTTGAAGTGCGTGCCAGGAGCACACCAATGAACGAACGCCAGCTCCGAAACACTGGGGCATCATGGGCAAATATGGCAGCGCACTGGTCATCCAATCAGGGAACGCCGCGCAGGAGACCAGTAGCGTGATGACCATATATGGACATGGGAAAGGCAAGAAGGCAATGAGAGTGAGCCACGAGAGAGCCCAGAGGGGATAAAAGCGGGGCGCACAAAGAGAAGGGGGAGGCAAGACACCGAGAGGCAAGAAACCGGGAGGCAAGAAACCAGGAGGAGGCAGCAGCCCGTGGGCTTCACGGAACGAGGCAGGGGGACGTGACTAGGCTACCGACGATGCCTGCCAAGCCTGTGCGGGAGCGGGCCGACTTCGCATAGGCTGCAACATCCTAGGCGCACCACGAACCTGTGTCTTCGTGGCCCCAGCGGCATCGGTCGGGCACCTGCGGCCACCGTCCACGCTCCGTCGACGTTCGTCTCGACGGCCCAGAAAGGCTACGTTCGTGACGAGCCTATTTGGGACCTCCAGCGGCAGCGGCTACCAGGGGATAGCCACCGAGGAAGCACGCCGCCGACGGGATCACCGCGCGCGTCGAACGCCGGCATCAAGTGCCTCCAGCGGGAGCGGCTACCAGGGGGTAGCCACAGAGGAAACAAGTGAGGACGTGCGCAGCCCACGCCATCCAAGGAGTGACCTAGCGCATCGAACGCCGGCACCGAAAGGAGACGAGGACGGCTACCACCGAGTCGCGGCCACGCAACGGGTGCGACACGTCAGCGCCGACGACAGCGGGGTAGGCCAGTCCATTATAGGGACATAGTTGTAGGACATAACTGAGGAGTTGTGGTAGGAGAGACTAACTAGGGCTTGGTGTAATGAGTGGATTTTTAATAATTGGCGAGAACTTTATTGTGTAGACTTCTTGGGTCTTGGTGTGAATTGTATACTTTAAGTTATTTAGTTAAGGGTTGAATTTTGAATTGTTTATTGGTTGAGTGCAATTTATTAAGTGGTTTGCTTTAGGGGTTTTTCAAGTGTGTAATAAATGTTCGTTGTGCTAAACCTATCAACGGCTTTCCTGTGTCCATCTCTCTGAGCTGGTAAAGACAACCTCACTATCCGTTCACGTGACAGTGGTGACAAACAAGAATTGATTGAAAGATACAAAAATTTACCACGAAGTTACTTGGAGAGTGTAGGATCACAACCAGTGTTGGACAAAACTTGCCCGTAGGCTATCATTGTAACGTGGTCTTCGAAAAAAAACGCTGTTGTCATGCGTCTTACCTTCGTGCTCATTAAATAGAACGGACTATATTATCCGAGCATGCACATGGTGTTAATAAACGCAGTTCATCCGCAACAATTGAATCGATGTTGCAAACACGTTGTAAGAAGCGTTGTACTTGCCTCCGTTTCGGCATAACACACTCGTTTTCTACCACAGAACGGGGTGGAAGTTTCGTTCCAGCAAAGAGTCTGCTCGTCCTTATGAACGTACGCCCGAAGTAATAAGGTGCCGCCTCCTTAACCTACACGCGCTACACGCTTCGTGGTAAGGGTTAGAGCCAAACTAAAGAAAACTTCTGAGTGTTTAGGCTGATGCCAGAACTTCTTATGACTCCCGCCCAAGTCACCACTCTACTCTATGCTCTTTAGAAGGAGGATCTTATAACCAGCGCAGTTTGTGCTCTGAGATATTTCTTCACAACAGTAACTTACGGTGATTTTCAATGTCTGGGGTATACAAGCCCAAAATTTTCATAATCAAGAACTATCAAATCTGCTTTGTTTCAGCTCTAATGCCAGAACGTTCAACCCTCGTAAATTATTTCAAAATACCTCCACGCCCAATCGCCAGACACAGCTCAAGCTATCAGACGACGACAACAAGTTGATTGAAACTGAAAAATGTGCTACACTCCTGAACAATTTTTTTACATCAGTTTTCTCGCCTGCTAGGAACATTCGTTTTACGGAATTACCACAACAGTCCGCGACCGCAATTCCCGAAATATCGATTAATGCTGATGGTATAGCTAAGTTAATCGGCTCACTAAAATTATCGTCCTCAGCTGTTTGCGATGAAATCTGCAGCAAACTGCTTAACAACACTACTTCCTTGTCACGCCTAATACTAAGTTTAATCTTCCAGCAATCAATTAGTACCGGTGAAGTCCCTCACGATTAGAAAAAGGCTCAAATAACTATATAACTCCCGTCGATAAGTCTGGTCATCGATCAAAAGCATCTAATATCGTCCAATTTCACTCACCAGCGTCCCGTCCAAGCTTTTGGAACAAATCATAGCAACCAATCTAATGAATTACCTCGAATCAGGTATTTTTTTAGCCGAACCAACATGGTTTGTGAAAGCTATTATTATGTGAAACTCAGCTATTAGAATTTACTAATGATATCTTACAACATATGGACGATCATCTACAAACTGACGCCATCTTTCGTGACTTCTCGAAGGCCTTCGACCGTGTCCCAGACAGTCACCTACTTGCAAAGTTATCTACTCTCGGAATTTTCTCAACACTGTTCACTTGCATTGAACATTTCCTGAAATGTCGCGTACAATACACATCCCCTAACTCTTCCCTCTCGCTCCCTCTCGCATGTTACATCCGGTGTCCCCCAGGGAGCAGGCTTATCACCCCTGTTATTCTTAATCTACATCAATGACCTGCTTTCCAATACAAAAAGCAGACTTTGTCTTTTTGCAGATGACTGAGTCATATACAAAGCCATTCATAACATTAGTGACTCCATTGACCTTCAAGAAGACATATCACTTCATTGTGCGAAATATGGCGCATTCTTCTTAACCTTAATAAGTGCCAATATATGTCCTTTTCGCGTAAGCGCAGTAGCCCAAATCGCTCATACCATATAAACTCGACTGAAATAACCCGAAGAGACTGCTATATATATATATCTCGGCGTTCACTATACATCGTCATTATCATGGGTTACTCATATTGAAACAATATGCGCACATGCCTCAAGCACGCTAGGTTTTCTTCGTCGCCCGGCCGCGGCGGCCGCTTTTCTGATGGAGGCGAAAAGCAAAAACGCCCGTGTGTACGAGATTGCGGCGCACGTTAAAGATCCCCAGGTGGTCAAAATTAATCCGGAGCCCTCCACTACGGTGCGCCTCATCGCCTGCGTTGCGTCGGCGCGTTAAGCCCTACAATCAATCAATCAATCAATTAATCAATCAATTTTCTTCGTCGCAATCTCAGATCCGCATTGGGCGCTATTAAAAAACTAGCGTATCAGCATACGTCCGGCCTAAACTGGAATATGATTCATCTATCTGGCATCCCTCCCAAGCTTATCTGACCTACAAATTAGAATCCATGCAGAACCGTGCTGCACGCTTTATCATGTCAAACTACTGGCGTATAACCAGCATCACTGAACTAAAACGAACACTCGACCTTCCTAGCCTCGAATCACGTCGTATCATCTCGCGTCTCTGCATGCTTCACTCTTTCTACTATCCCCCAATCGCGCGGAACCCTCGTCTTCAGCCACCACCTGGAATCTCATCATCATCATCATCACTAGCCTATCTACGTCCACTGCAGGGCAAAGGCCTCTCCTATTATTCTCCAATTACCTCGGTCCTGTGCCAACTGTGACTAATTTATCCCCGCAAACTTCTTGATCTCATCTGCCCATCTAACTCTCTGCCGCCCCCTGCAACGCTTGCCTTCTCTAGGGATCCACTCTGTTACCCTTAATGACCAGCGGTTATCTTGCATTCGCATTACATGCCCTGCCCACGTCCATTTCTTCTTCTTAATTTCTACTAATATGTCTTTAACACCAGTTCGCTTTCTGACCCACTCCGCTCTCTTCTTGTCCCTTAATATTACACCTATCATTTTCCGCTCCATTGCCCGCCGAGTCGTTCTCAATTTAAGTTGAACCCTCTTAGTGAGCCTCCACGTTTCTGCCCCGTAGGTGAGTACCGGTAAGATGCAGCTGTCATACACTTTCTTCTTCAGCGACAATGGTAGGCTGCTATTCATTATCTGAGAATGTCCGCCATATGCACCCCACCCCATTCTGATCCTTCTAATTATTTCTGCCTCATGGTTGGGATCTGGGGTCACAACTTCGCCTAAGTAGATATATTCGCTTACCACTTCCACTGCCTCGCCACCTATCTCAAACCGCTGTGCTGTCCCGAGGTTATTGATCATTACTTTAGTTTTCTGCATATTAATTTTCAGGCCCACTGTTCCTATGTTCGCCCAGTGCGGAAAGCATGCTTTGCAATTCGTTCCCCGAGTTACTTAGCAAGGCAACGTCATCAGCAAATCTGAGGTTACTGAGGTATTCTCCATTAACCCTTACCCCCACCTGTTCCAAATCCAATGTTTTGAATACTTCTTGTAAACATGCTGTGAATAACACTGGAGAGATTGTGTCTCCTTGTCTGACACCCTTCCTTATAGGTATTTTACTGCTCTCCCTATGGAGGATGATGGTAGCTGTAGACCCATTGTAGATATCCTCTAGTATTCTTACATAATACTCATCTACCCCCCCCCCCCGGTTCCGTAATGCCTGAATGACTGCTAGGGTTTCGACCGAGTCAAATGCTTTCTCATAATCTATGAAGGCTATATATAGGGGTTCAGTATACTCAGCGCACTTCTCTATCACCTGATTGATCGTGTCAATATGGTCAATTGTTGAATAACCTTTACGGAACCCTACTTGTTCTTTAGGTTGACTGAAATCTAAGGTTGCAGAGATTCGGTTAGCGATTACCTTGGTAAGTACCTTGTAGACGACTGACAGTAAGCTGATCTGCCTGTAATTTTTCAAGTTAATCATGTCGCCTTTCTTATGAATTAGGATGATGTTCGCGTTCTTCCAAGATTCCGGTACCATTGCGGTCATTAGGCATTGCGTATACAGGTTTGCCAGTTTTTCAAGTACAATTTCTCCGCCATCCTTCAAGAGGTCTGCTGTTATCTGATCCTCACCAGGTGCATTGCCCCCTTTCGTTTCTTTCAAAGCTTTCCTTACTTCTTCGGTCGTTACTGGTGAGATGTCTATCTCCTCTGAACTACTGTCTCTTTCGGCATTATCCTGGATGTCCCGGCTACTGTACAGATCCCAATAGAACTCCTCGGCCACTATGACTATTTTATCCCCATTTGTGATGACATTGCCTTGCTTATCCTTAAGTGCATACATCTGATTTTTCCCCACGCGAAGACGTCTCTTCACTGCTTTCAGGCTACCTCCGTTCTTTACAGCGTATTCGATCCTCTCCATATTATACTTCCGTATGTCAGCTGTCTTACGCTTATTGATTAACTTCGACAGCTCCGCTAGTTCTATCGAGAGCTCCGCCTAGAATCTCGCCGCGACTCAACCACAGAAGTCCAATCGCGCACATTCACTGTCGCACATCTGAGATGAAATATTTTTTTTCTAATGCAATAACCCTGTGAAACAATCTCCCAGTCTTTATTGTTTCGACCACGGACCGCAAGGCCTTCCGCGAAAAACTAACAAATCATTTTACCTAGAAGGTTTTTTTGTTACTTGAACCCTGCTAGTAGCAATGTTTAATCATGTGTGTTGGTTGCTTGCCTTTTTTTAATAACTGTGATTTCGATTTTTGTACCGCTTGCTTCTTTCTGATCGTTGTTCCTTTGTTGTTATTGTCCACCACTTTTCCATTTTTCTTCCTTCCTTCTTTTTGTGATTAAGAACTTCCCAGGCAATGTTTGCCCCCGCCTTATGCAATGCCTCCAGGCCTTTAAGGTTTCAATAAATGAAATGAAGTTCTACCGACGAGCGTAAGGCAACCTGGCAGCGAGAAGCAGTTTAGGAGCGTACGGCCTTGGTCTGTTTCGAATTGTGTAACTGGCATTATGACCAGCCTACATAGACGTTTAAATCCACATTAGAAGAGCTCCAGATTGGGGCTGTATTAAGAGCATTATCAACCATTCATGTCAGCATTTCACCGGCACAGTTTCCCGAAAGTAAAATGAACTAAAAAAATATTTTAATATAGCTCTGCAATACTCAAAAATTGAACAAGATTTTGAACTGAAAAAAAAAGACTTGGCCGCGCATGTGCTTGCTCCCTGCGAATGTAGGTCCGTCGATGCTTCCCCGTAGCGCCCAATTATGCATTAGTGTGCAAATACACGCCGTTACACTGTTGCAGGGTTTTTACGATTTTTTTCGTGTATCGATGGTCCTTTCTCGTAATAGCTTATTTTTGTAGCGTAAGCTACACTGGCCGAGGTTCAGCAGTTTCGCGTGGACCTTGAAGGGGCGTGCTGCGCAAGCGCGAGCAGCATTGGATTGGATTAGATTGGATTTGGATTTGGATTGGAGCAAAATTGATTGTATTGGTCTGGATTATCCAATCCAATTGGAGTATGGGTGTGTAGAGAATTGGGTCTGCACATTCGCCGGTCTGCGCATTCCAGAGGAGTAAAGTCATAGCAGCGGCAGACGCACTGGCGCCGGCGCGTGCCCAGCTGTGCGCCTCCGTTGCACAGTAGCCAAGTGTGACGGTGCGCCGGAGCCGCTTGATAGCCGTTTCGCGTGGCTCCTAGACAGCCGTGCTGCGCTTGCGCGAAGAGCAGTGACCGGACAGGACTGGACTGGACCGGACCGGACCGGACTGGACCGGACCGGACCGGGCTGTACTGGATTGAATTGGATTGGATTGAATTGGATTGGATTGGATTGGATTGAATTGGATTAGAAATCCTTTTAGCAGCCGTAAGCATGATAATCAGCTAACCCTAGACAACCAGGAAACCTGAGAATAACCCCCTGAACCTTAGCTCACGCTACTTTTATCCTTGCATAGCCGAGCTAAGCCACTGCTAATTTTTGTTTTCGTGTTTATGGGTGGTGTATAAGATGCATATTTCTATTTTGTTGGAGTTTTCCCATTTTTCATATTTTCCAGTTCTTGTTTAAAAAATAGTATTCGATTAATTACCGGCCTTTACACTATTATAACGATTACATGTGTCAAATGGCCCTATTACGCGTCTTTAGGAAATGCGGCGCGTTACGCGGTGGATCCGCTTTGGCAATTTTATGTTTGTGTTTCCATGAATCTCTTCCGAGATATTTAATTTGTTCCTCCATTTCTGGAAGACCGTATATAATATGCATATGTGATTTTCCTAGTACCCCTTCGAATTTTTTATATTCTGTATTTTCTGTTATTAATATTCTGTTATAACGATTCAATTTGTTAATTTCACCAATATGCTCTTGCCCAGGCGCGAAAGCCAGTGCCACATGCGGAGGTTGAGGAGTCGGTCCGACCGGCGCAGCCAGCTACGCCGAAATGGTCAGGCGACGCGGCTTGGCCCACAGACGCAGCAGACTGCCCCCCAGGGACGACTGCAGCCCTGGTCTGCAGCACAGCGGGAAGCAGCCAGGCGTCCCACTGCCCAGCAGCCCGCTCTGCCCACAGCCCCAGTCGTTCCGCTTCCAGCCCCCGGCCCAGAGCAGCTGATCCCCATCCTCCTGGCCCTGGGGCACAGCTGATGCCCGTCCTCCTGGCCTTGGCGCACACACTGCACGGATGGCGCCACAGACGCCCAGGCCCTCCTGAAACCCTCCGCCCACCTCCACCATGGCTAGCAGACCGCGTGGGAAAGGCGAGCGGCCACGCATCCTGCAGTGGAACTGCAACGGCCTGGACCGCAGCAGCGCGGAGCTAATTGAGCACCTGCTGCGGGAGTTCTCCGACGTGCTATCACTTCAGGAGGTGTACATCTACGGCGACACACCGCGCCTGCCGGGTTACGTGTGTCATCTCAGCGCCACCAGCTGCCGCCTGAGGTCTTGCAGCAGCACACCATGCCGCGACGCCACCCACCCACAGGGAAAGTCGCGGGCAGCCGTCTATGTGCGGGCAACACTCAACAGCGCTCCTGTTGACCTGGCCCCAGCTGCTGACGGCCCCATGGAGTGTGCCGACGTGAAGGTGCGCATGGGGACAACGGACACCACCATGGCCAGCGTGTACATGCGGCCGCAGAAACCACGGGATGCTGTGGCGCTGTGCCGGCTGCGCGCAAACCTGGGCGCGGACGCTGTAGTGTGCGGTCACCTCAACTCCCATTACCAGGCCTGGGGGAGTCAGCGAGCCACCGGAAGAGGATGGGAGCTGCTGGACGCCGCCACTTCCTGTGGAATGCACGTGGCCAACACCGGCAGCCCTACTTTCGTCCGCCCTTGTCGTCGTCGTGGCACGGTCCAGCAGTCATGCATCGACCTAACCCTGGTAACGCAGCGGTGCGCCTATTCCTGGGAGACCGCCGCCAGCACGTGCAGTTATGACCACTACCACATACTGGTCACCCCCGGGAACCCCCGCAAGCGAGCCGACACAAGGGCTTACGCTGTCACTAGCTGGGCTGACTTCTGCAAGGAAATGACCAAATGCACTGAGGACCCAGAAGTCGGCTTCCCCGCAGCCATCGTGCAGAGCGCCGACAAGGCAACGGTACTGGGAGAGGTACCTCACTGCACGCCACTCCCGGACATGGACCTACTTCGGCTTCGGGCCCGCCGCAACCAGCTACAGAAGAAGGCTATGAGAAGCAAGCGCCCACAGGACTGGACGGAGTACCGGGCGGGCAGACGCCCAATGTCGCCGACGGGCACGGCAGCGTCGCAGGCAGGGTTGGGAGTCGCTGTGTTCATGCATGGACTCTCACAGGATCCCGGGCAGAGCCTGTCCTATCTTTAAGGCTCTGCTGGGGCCTACCACCACCAGCTGGCGTCCCCTGCTCGCGGTCGCCATATCCCTGGGCATCACCGAGGAAACCCTGGTGGAGCTGTTCGCCAACCAGTTTGCCAGGGCCGCTCAAACCTCGCCTCCAGTTCCTGCGGCCTCTCTGGATGAGGCGCCAGCAGCCCCACACGATCAGAGAGTGGTGTCCCTCTGCTCCACAGACATCCCACTTCGTGAGCTGCAAGCCGCCCTGAATCGCTGCCCCAAGGGGCGGAGTGCTCTTAGTATCGACTGGATGACGTGCCCGATGCTGCGGAACCTGGGCGTGACTTAGCGGGAGCCGCTTCTGCGACTGTATAATTGGGTCTGGCAGACTGGTGTCCTCCCACCACCCTGGCTCGTGGGGCTCATCTCTCCAATTCTCAAGGTCGGCAAGCCCCCGACGGAGCCAGAGTCCTACCGACTCGTGTCCCTGATGTCGGCTGCTGGAAAGGTCATGGAGAGTGCCGCCCTGGCCCGCCTTGAGTGGATCGCAGACCACAGCGGTGTCTTCCGGGAGCAGCAAAGCGTCTTCAGGCGGCACCGCTGCGTGGCTGACTCCCTGAAGGGCGTTATCTCTATGCTGGAACAGGCCCGCCACGACAAGGACGTGGCCTTCGTGCGCCTGCTGGATATGTGGTCGGCATTCGACACGGTCGCCCGCGAGGCCATCCTGGAGGCCCTGGACGGCATGGGCGTTGTGGGACGCCTCCGAGGCTACAACCGTGTATTTCTGCGTGACCGGACACTGCGAGTGAGGGTCGGCCGGGCGACCAGCAGTCCTCGAGACGTCCGCTCCGGTGTTCCCCAGGGGAGCGTGCTAAGCCCTTTCTTATTCAACTTGGTGCTGGCTCCTCTCCCCGACTGCGTCCCTCAACCTTGCGATACCCGGTGGAGGTGGTGATGTACGCTGACGACGTGGCACTCTGGACTCATTGCCCCACCAAAGACTGCCACATAGTCAAGGCGTGCCTCCAGGACGCTCTGGGAGCAGTTGCAGGCCAAAACGCAGGCCCTGCCCATCACACTCAATGGACAGCCTCTTCCCTGGTGGCTGACCGTGAAGTATCTGGGGCTGCTCATCGACTGCCGGCTCACATGGCTGCCGGCCGTCAAAGCTCTCCGGGCACACAGCGCTCGGGTGCTCCAAGGGGTGCGGCAGCTTCTGGCTCGAGGCAATGGCTACTCATACCAAGTGGCGCAGCGCGTGTTCCACGGCATGACCTCCGCAGCTGTGCTGTACGCGCTTCCACTCGCCTACCTGTGACCTCGACGCTGGCAGGAGTTGGAGATCGACAAGCGCCGCGCCATTCGCCTCTGCCTGGGACACCCCTCCACGTACCCGGTGGCGGGCACTTACACCGAGGCGGACACCTGGTCCATCGAGATGCGGGCATTGCAGACGGGGCTGCGGCACATCCAGCGTCTGATGATCGCACGCGACGGGGCTGCGTTCCTGCAGGGGTTCCGTAGCTGGCCCAACTCGCGCATGAGAGCACTGCTCACTATCTTCGAGGAGGGGATCGAGATGCCGCACCGACCCCTCCTGGAGCCGCCACCACCAGACGCCGGAGAGGCCCTGCAGATCACCACGACCCTCCGCGGGGTCCGCAAAAAGCGGACCACACTGCTCCAGGCCATCCACCATGAGGCGGCCGCCCTGCTGCAGGACGAGCTTGGCAGCTACCTCAATCTCTTCACGGACGGCTTCGTCATGCACAGCATGTGCTACGTGGCGGCTGCATGCGTGGTACCTGAGCTGGGAGCCAGCCGGACCTGCCTTTCCCCACTTCTTCCACACAGGCGCAGCTCGCAGCGCTGCACCTGGCCGCCGACCTCCTCCCAGAGAAGGGTCCCCAAAACCACAGCGGTGTGGTCATCCTCACTAACTACAGTACTGCCCTGCTGCGGCTGCACGCGGCCGACCAGCCCACCAATAGCAGCGGCTACCCAGAGCTCTCCTTTGCAGCCAAGCTGCACACTGTGGCCTCCCGAGGCTGCGACCTGCGGCTTCACTGGTTGCCAGGCCACAGTGGCATCCGGGGCAACGAGGACTGACCCCCGAGCCAGGGCGACCCACCAGGAGGGCACCCCAGTTTCCTAAGACGTCACAGCCTTCGACGAGGCCAGCACTGCCCTGGCCCGCATGGTGCATGCGATGCACCCCGGCCCTCGCGTTGTTAGTGGCCTGGCGCCACAGCCGCTGCCTGCACGCATCAGCAGGGATGCCCGCAGCCTGCTTCTCCGCTTGCGGCCCGACTGCTGCAATGTGGCGAAGCGCCTGCACCGACACGGGCGCAAGAACTCCCCCAAATGTTTGGACGGCCCGGGACCAGAGACGCTGGATCACCAACTCTGCTTCTGCCCCCGCCACGTGGGGCCGAGAGCAGAGTTCCACCGAGCGCTCCAGCGCCGAGGCCTTCCCAGCGCCGGCATGGAGGACCTTCTATTCCCGGAGGGGCCTGCGGCAACCCAACGGGAAGTCTTCGCCCATCTGCTCCATTACCTGGAGACGACCGGCCTCACGCAGCGGCTGTAGCCCGGAGTGCAGTACCCGAACTGATGTGCCCGGACTGACAGCTTTCTAGGACTGACTCTTTCTAGGACTGACTGACTGACTCTAGGACTCTATGTACCTTTTTCTCTCACTCTCCCTCTGTCACTCGCTGCTTTATCCTGCCACTTCCCCTCTACTTTCCTTCCCCTCCACTGGGTTGTATACAGGTGAGCTCCCTGCCGAGCTCAAAATATCCCTAGTGCCTTTCATTTCCTTTTCCTCTCCCGCAAACCACAAACCAAACCTTGTGCAAATGCAAGGCCCTGCATGGTGTGAAATTGGTAATACCCAGCAAAGAATGGTACGCATTAAAAGCTGGCGTGTGGCATCACCGACCACAACAGAAAAAATAAACCTGCCTCGGATGTCCCAAATTAGGACTTTGCTTGGAGGTCTAACATCTCAAGTAGAACTAAGAAAGACATCTCCATTAACGTGAAACCTAAGGACGGGCTAAGCATGGAGTGTATAAGTTTATTCAAATATTGTAAGTCTCTCTCTTGCCATTCGGCGTGCGCTGATTGGGCGCCGGAAAAACGCCGGTGAGAGGAGGAATCACGTTTTGCTGAGGCGGGGCTGCCCTCTCTGCCGTTGAACCGTATTTAAGCCATTTCCATGGCCCATCTCCCCCAGTCTGGGGTAGTGGCAGGAGTCAACGCGAGCGCAGTTCAATGTCCGGGCCTTGTAGCTCCTCTTCGCTGATCAACGAGGCCCCAGCAGCAGGAAAGTATGCCTTTTCTTCCTTCGACCGACCACCCGACCCTAACAAGCCTAGCGTCGGCAGACGGTGGGTACTCGAGCGTAACACATATCCGTAACACAAACCCGTCTACAAAAACCTTCTGCTTGTGCTTGACGATTTCTGAAGGGGACAGGGAGCGTTCCACAAATCTTTGAAATCATGTTAGTTTATTTTCTCGAATGGAAGCCTCGAGAAGCTTTCCGTCATGGCAGACGTGTTTACACGGAGCTGCGCGAAGTTACAAATTCTCGTCAGGAAATCTGCCATATAAGTTCAAAACTTTTCGCACTCCTCTTTATATTTTAAAGCACATTTATACAAGTGGAACCACTTAACACTAATAATCTCAACTACAAACCTGCGCACGCATAACCCGGCAACCGTTCATGTGCATGTGCACGTACTTAGAAGTGACAGCCGCCGCCGAAAATCTCTCCTGAAAGCCCTTTGAAGAAGTGATACTTCAAGCGGGCAAATTGCTGTTCAACCGGGAGGGATTCACTGCTACTCGACGAGCTGAACTTAAGGCGGTAACGGCATCGCCAGCAGCTTTCCGTTCTTTTTGCCGTCGTTCGTGCTTGTGTTCGGCCGAACGCTTCAGTTCTTGCTCTTCTTTCTCCAAACGAACGGCATTCATCCGTCCCATAACGATTTAAAACATGGAGCTCTTGCGCTCCATTCTCGCGTACAAACACGTGGCTGCCCGCTTCCCTTCCCCCTCGAAGGCATCTTACTGCCTGTGTAAGATGTCTGTGTAGCACATCAACCCACATCCGAACCACTCGATTAAGGAGGACAATTGTCTAAGGGCATTCAGAAATGTAATTTCGACATGTAAATCTGCCACCAGCACAACCGAAATTTCATCGGTAGCGGCATGAAGCCTAGTTGTGTGTGCACGCCCCCCTATGTAATTTCCACATGTAAATCTGCCACCAGCACAACCGAAATTTCATCGGTAGCGGCATGAAGCCTAGTTGTGTGTGCACGCCCCCCTATGTAATTTCGACATGTAAATCTGCCACCAGCACAACCGAAATTTCATCGGTAGCGGCATGAAGCCTAGTTGTGTGTGCACGCCCCCCTATGTAATTTCGACATGTAAATCTGCCACCAGCACAACCAACATTTCATCGGTAGCGGCATGAAGCCTAGTTGTGTGTGCACGCCCCCCTATGTAATTTCGACATGTAAATCTGCCACCAGCACAACCGAAATTTCATCGGTAGCGGCATGAAGCCTAGTTGTGTGTACACGCCCCCCTATGTAATTTCGACATGTAAATCTGCCACCAGCACAACCAGCATTTCATCGGTAGCGGCATGAAGCCTAGTTGTGTGTGCACGCCCCCCTTTTTCCACCCGAAAACCGTGCACGCAGAAACCGGCAACCGGTGATTGCGCATACTTAAGCGTGAAAGACACCAGTGAAAATGTCGCTTGGAAGGCCTTCCAAGCTGAAAAAGAAAGATGGGCTCACCCGGCGTTCCAACTGGGCATGTTTCGCTTCAACCGGGAGGAATTCGTAGCTACGTTGCGAAGTGTACTGTGAGCGCAAACGATGACGGCGGGTTTCGGTAGTTTTAGTGGGACGCCCTTTGGCAGCCGTTACCTGGGCTTCGCGGGAGCGGTGTCTGTTTATGTCCGCGTAATCGAGTGAGCGAACGCCGCAGTGACGAAAGAAAGAAAACGGAGAGGAGCGTCTAGCGAAGGGTGAGGTGGAGTACCACGCGTGCAGCTACGGTGTCATCTCTCTCAGTGCCTTTCCTTCGCACATCTCATGCGTCGCTACCAAGGGGCGCCCTCCACCTGACACCTTCCCCAGACGCTGTTCCATTCTTCGCTAATCCAAACCACGTGAAATTTGTGCTGGAAGTTCAAAAACAATTTGCAACAACATGCTCGCTGCTCCCTTGTGCGAAGCTAATACGAACCACGTGAAATTTGCGCGGGAGGTTCAAACACGATTTACCACATGCAGGCTAGCGGCGGGGGCACGCTGCATGGTTGCAGCAGAGTAGGCCACGCCGCCGTGCGTTCGCTGATCACGCCAACACTTCTTGAGGCGCACCAAAATGCGCCCTGACCGGAAAGACTGCAGCTCTCGCTGAACAAGAATTTCATATTAGAGAGTATAGTAATCGTCTGTGCATTTTTTAGGCCCATCCGCGCTTCTGTTTATTTTTCGCAATCATCTGATAGCCGCAGTTAGCTGCCAACTGCGCAACTTTCCCAAAGTGGCATCGGTGGAGGCGAGGGGAAAAATAGTTGCGAAAGACGTGTCAGCGGTAATAAGGAGGAGCCCCGCGAGTAAATCGATGACACCGGAATGAAAACTGGGTGGCAGGGGGGTTAGACATATATTGCTTTGCAGTAAAAATTGTCCCCGTGTTTAAGTATCGCGACTACATGAGACGACGATGACAACAGGAGATGCCGATAGCCAGAGCCCTTAAGGGGCTTCGCCCCTTAAAAAACTATTCTCTTCGCGTGGCGTTACAGTGCGCGACCTGAACCTCGACTGCAGCAAGCGATGCCTGCACCAGCCCGATCCGCAGACAAAGGAGACCAAGCACAAAAAGCGAAATTTGTCAGTGTTAATTCTCCCATTTCACGGTGGAATGAACGAGCAGCGGCCCAATGCGTAGTAGGCAGATCGAAGCCATTCGAAAGCATTAGGACAGATCTCAGAGGTTGATTGATTGATTGTAGGGTTTAACGCGCCAACGCAACGCAGGCGATGAGGCGCGCCGTAGTGGAGGGCTCCGGATTAATTTTGACCACCTGGGGATCTTTATCGTGCGCCGAAATCTCGTACACACGGGCGTTTTTGCTTTTCGCCTCCATCAGAAAAGCGGCCGCCGCGGCCGGGAATCGAACCCGCGACCTCGTGCTCAGCAGCGCAAGGATCTCAGAGGGAAGCACCTCCAGCGGCAAAAGTACAAAGCCCTTGGACCACGCGAAGCGAAACAACGCGTTTAAGGCGTTCAGCTGGACGTTGATGCTTTCGCATTCACAAACAATAGGAAGTGCTGAGGTGTCCTAGTTTTTTTCTCCGATAGTAGGCAAGCAGCCAAAGTACAGCTGTAGCCTCCATCAAGACAATGCAATTACATCCCAGCTGACCCTTCACTTTAAAAATCAGAAACCGATGAGAAGGCACAGCAGGAGGATTCACATTTGTTTCTTGTATACCATAAAAGAGAGGAAAACAGTAAGTGGCGGCCTACGTCGCGGACGCCTTAAGGCCCCACAGCAGCCCGCGCCCTGGAGATGAGGTACTCCTGATCCTCGAGATGGGAACCGAACTCATTCCCCCAGACTCCTCCCAGGCATGGTGGTTTCATTTCTGCTCCATGAGCAGGCATGTACAGACAGACATAACTCAATTGCGTTTTAAGCAGCACACATGTTAAAACGAGCGTAGGAAAGCTAAATACGCAAACGTTCACTTGAATACTTATGTTTGTACGTTTTGCCTCAGCCGCTCCGATGAGCGTTTTGTATTCTGTGACGTTGATGGACTGGTCGTAATTGCTCAGGTACGTCTGGAAGAATTCGTCCAGTTCTCCCTTTTGTTGTAGGCTGGGTGCCGTAACACTAATCCAGTTGATGTCCGGTGCGTATCTCCGCATCTGCAAGGGGGAAGTGAAGATTACTTAGTTTGCATGGTGTCAAGCCCTGAAGGAGCCTTAATTTCAAATCCCGAGCGAACGTGGTGAGAAGGCCGAGCTAGAAGTTCCACCCCAGGGTTACGCTTGGAAATGATGGAAAACATGGCCCTCAATGAGCGACCACTATGAGATTGAATGGTCTGAAAAGCGTTGGTGGCGGGAAAATATTTTTATTTGGGCCAACAAAATAAACAAGAAAGAACGGTCTGAAAAGTCGTGGGATGTCTTTTTTCGATCTGTGCTTTTGTTTTTGCCGTGCTGCACATAAAAGGAGGACTAAAGAAAGGAAGAGAAAAAAAGAAATGAACGCCATCCCGCCTTGCGAATGTGTATGTACAGCGCTACTGTTGTACCCCCCTACACATTCTGATGGGGGAAGGTTTAAAATTTGCCTTGTCTCGGTGAGCTTAAGCGCGAGACACATGGAGGACTGGTACATGCGATTCCTGTGCGACTGATCGTTACGACTGATTGTTAGGACCGGTTTTGGTGTCGCTCGCTGATCGGAGGATGCTCACGACGAGCGATTGGCAAGCCAGATGGAGTCGTGCCATCTTTCCGAACCCGAAGGTGAATCGCTGAGAAAGCTTCCTTCAAAGCACTGGGCTGGCGCCAGTGGCCATTCCGTGTATTTTGTAGTGAGCAGCTCGCCGCCGCCGCCGCCGCTGCCGCGCACCCGTGCGCTCTCCGCTTGGTAGGTACATGTTGCCAGCGGTCCCTACAGCATGGGCGTGCGGAATCATGGGTGACAAATGTGATAAATGCACCAGCCGTTCATGTGTCTCACGCTTTATCGCTTGCACTCGGCTACCCTGGCGGCAAACGCCCGGTCCTGACGCATGTGCTCGGCATCGTGAACGAGAACTGTTGGGTTTCGCCTAGTCTAGCGCAATCACTAGCCCTCTGATAACGGCAACCCCCTGCCCCTTTCGAGGGCAGCTGCAAGACTAATCTTTACAAGAACATAAGTGGGTGGGGGGAGGAGGGGTGCGAGGTTCCCATTGTTCACTAGCGCCTTATCCATCACGCGGTTTCGATGCTTATTTTATTATTTTTTCTTTACGGGAATACTGAGCGATATATTGCATGCCTGAGAAGCCTGCCGCATGTGTTGGGCATCGTGAGCGAGAACTGTTGAGTTTCGCCTAGTCTGACGCAATCCTTAGCCCTCTGATAACGGCAACCCCCTGCCCCTTTCGAGGGCAGCTGCAAGACTAATCTTTACAAGAACATAAGTGGGTGGGCGGAGGGGGGGTGCGAGGTTTCCATTGTTCACTAGCGCCTTATCCATCACGCGGTTTCGATGCTTATTTTATTATTTTTACTTTACGGGAATAGTGATCGATATATTGCATGCCTGAGAAGCCTGCCGCATGTGCTCGGCATCGTGAGCGAGAACTGTTGAGTTTCGCCTAGTCTGACGCAATCCCTAGCCCTCTGATAACGGCAACCCCCTACCCCTTTCGAGGGCAGCTGCAAGACTAATCTTTACAAGAACATAAGTGGGTGGGCGAGGTTCCCATTGTTCACCGGCGCCTTATCCATCACGCGGTTTCGATGCCTATTTTATTATTTTTTCTTTACGGGAATACTGAGCGATATATTGCATGCCTGAGAAGCCTGCCGCATGTGCTCGGCATCGTGAGCGAGAACTGTTCAGTTTCGCCTAGTCTGGCGCAATCCTTAGCCCTCTGATAACGGCAACCCCCTACCCCTTTCGAGGGCAGCTGCAAGACTGATCTTTACAAGAACATAAGTGGGTGGGCGGAGGGGGGGTGCGAGGTTCCCATTGTTCACTGGCGCCTTATCCATCACGCGGTTTCGATGCTTATTTTATTATTTTTTCTTTACTCGAATACTGAGCGATATATTGCACGCCTGATAAGCCTGACGCATGTGCTTGGCATCGTGAGCGAGAACTTTTGGGTTTCGCCTAGTCTGATCCAATCAATAGCCCTCTGATAACGGCAACCCCCTACCCCTTTCGAGGGCAGCTGCAAGACTAATCTTTACAAGAACATAAGTGGGTGGGCGAGGTTCCTATTGTTCACCGGCGCCTTATCCATCACGCGGTTTCGATGCTTATTTTATTATTTTTTCTTTACGCGAATACTGAGCGATATATTGCATGCCTGAGAAGCCTGCCGCATGTGCTCGACATCGTGAGCGAGAACTGTTGAGTTTCGCCTAGTCTGACGCAATCCTTAGCCCTCTGATAACGGCAACCCCCTATCCCTTTCGAGGGCAGCTGCAAGACTAATCTTTACATGAACATAAGTGGGTGGGCGAGGTTCCTATTGTTCACCGGCGCCTTATCCATCACGCGGTTTCGATGCTTATTTTATTATTTTTTCTTTACGGGAATACTGAGCGATATATTGCATGCCTGAGAAGCCTGCCGCATGTGCTCGGCATCGTGAGCGAGAACTGTTCAGTTTCGCCTAGTCTGGCGCAATCCTTAGCCCTCTGATAACGGCAACCCCCTACCCCTTTCGAGGGCAGCTGCAAGACTGATCTTTACAAGAACATAAGTGGGTGGGCGGAGGGGGGGTGCGAGGTTCCCATTGTTCACTGGCGCCTTATCCATCACGCGGTTTCGATGCTTATTTTATTATTTTTTCTTTACGCGAATACTGAGCGATATATTGCATGCCTGAGAAGCCTGCCGCATGTGTTGGGCATCGTGAGCGAGAACTGTTGAGTTTCGCCTAGTCTGACGCAATCCTTAGCCCTCTGATAACGGCAACCCCCTGCCCCTTTCGAGGGCAGCTGCAAGACTAATCTTTACAAGAACATAAGTGGGTGGGCGGAGGGGGGGTGCGAGGTTTCCATTGTTCACTAGCGCCTTATCCATCACGCGGTTTCGATGCTTATTTTATTATTTTTTCTTTACGGGAATAGTGAGCGATATATTGCATGCCTGAGAAGCCTGCCGCATGTGCTCGGCATCGTGAGCGAGAACTGTTGAGTTTCGCCTAGTCTGACGCAATCCCTAGCCCTCTGATAACGGCAACCCCCTACCCCTTTCGAGGGCAGCTGCAAGACTAATCTTTACAAGAACATAAGTGGGTGGGCGAGGTTCCCATTGTTCACCGGCGCCTTATCCATCACGCGGTTTCGATGCTTATTTTATTATTTTTTCTTTACGGGAATACTGAGCGATATATTGCATGCCTGAGAAGCCTGCCGCATGTGCTCGGCATCGTGAGCGAGAACTGTTCAGTTTCGCCTAGTCTGGCGCAATCCTTAGCCCTCTGATAACGGCAACCCCCTACCCCTTTCGAGGGCAGCTGCAAGACTGATCTTTACAAGAACATAAGTGGGTGGGCGGAGGGGGGGTGCGAGGTTCCCATTGTTCACTGGCGCCTTATCCATCACGCGGTTTCGATGCTTATTTTATTATTTTTTCTTTACTCGAATACTGAGCGATATATTGCACGCCTGATAAGCCTGACGCATGTGCTTGGCATCGTGAGCGAGAACTTTTGGGTTTCGCCTAGTCTGATCCAATCAATAGCCCTCTGATAACGGCAACCCCCTACCCCTTTCGAGGGCAGCTGCAAGACTAATCTTTACAAGAACATAAGTGGGTGGGCGAGGTTCCTATTGTTCACCGGCGCCTTATCCATCACGCGGTTTCGATGCTTATTTTATTATTTTTTCTTTACGCGAATACTGAGCGATATATTGCATGCCTGAGAAGCCTGCCGCATGTGCTCGACATCGTGAGCGAGAACTGTTGAGTTTCGCCTAGTCTGACGCAATCCTTAGCCCTCTGATAACGGCAACCCCCTATCCCTTTCGAGGGCAGCTGCAAGACTAATCTTTACATGAACATAAGTGGGTGGGCGAGGTTCCTATTGTTCACCGGCGCCTTATCCATCACGCGGTTTCGATGCTTATTTTATTATTTTTTCTTTACGGGAATACTGAGCGATATATTGCATGCCTGAGAAGCCTGCCGCATGTGCTCGGCATCGTGAGCGAGAACTGTTCAGTTTCGCCTAGTCTGGCGCAATCCTTAGCCCTCTGATAACGGCAACCCCCTACCCCTTTCGAGGGCAGCTGCAAGACTGATCTTTACAAGAACATAAGTGGGTGGGCGGAGGGGGGGTGCGAGGTTCCCATTGTTCACTGGCGCCTTATCCATCACGCGGTTTCGATGCTTATTTTATTATTTTTTCTTTACGCGAATACTGAGCGATATATTGCATGCCTGAGAAGCCTGCCGCATGTGTTGGGCATCGTGAGCGAGAACTGTTGAGTTTCGCCTAGTCTGACGCAATCCTTAGCCCTCTGATAACGGCAACCCCCTGCCCCTTTCGAGGGCAGCTGCAAGACTAATCTTTACAAGAACATAAGTGGGTGGGCGAGGTTCCTATTGTTCACCGGCGCCTTATCCATCACGCGGTTTCGATGCTTATTTTATTATTTTTTCTTTACGCGAATACTGAGCGATATATTGCATGCCTGAGAAGCCTGCCGCATGTGCTCGGCATCGTGAGCGAGAACTTTTGGGTTTCGCCTAGTCTGATCCAATCAATAGCCCTCTGATAACGGCAACCCCCTACCCCTTTCGAGGGCAGCTGCAAGACTAATCTTTACAAGAACATAAGTGGGTGGGCGAGGTTCCTATTGTTCACCGGCGCCTTATCCATCACGCGGTTTCGATGCTTATTTTATTATTTTTTCTTTACGCGAATACTGAGCGATATATTGCACGCCTGATAAGCCTGACGCATGTGCTCGGCATCGTGAGCGAGAACTTTTGGGTTTCGCCTAGTCTGATCCAATCAATAGCCCTCTGATAACGGCAACCCCCTACCCCTTTCGAGGGCAGCTGCAAGACTAATCTTTACAAGAACATAAGTGGGTGGGCGAGGTTCCTATTGTTCACCGGCGCCTTATCCATCACGCGGTTTCGATGCTTATTTTATTATTTTTTCTTTACGCGAATACTGAGCGATATATTGCATGCCTGAGAAGCCTGCCGCATGTGCTCGACATCGTGAGCGAGAACTTTTGGGTTTCGCCTAGTCTGATCCAATCAATAGCCCTCTGATAACGGCAACCCCCTGCCCCTTTCGAGGGCAGCTGCAAGACTAATCTTTACAAGAACATAAGTGGGTGGGCGAGGTTCCTATTGTTCACCGGCGCCTTATCCATCACGCGGTTTCGATGCTTATTTTATTATTTTTTCTTTACGCGAATACTGAGCGATATATTGCACGCCTGATAAGCCTGCCGCATGTGCTCGACATCGTGAGCGAGAACTGTTGAGTTTCGCCTAGTCTGACGCAATCAATAGCCCTCTGATAACGGCAACCCCCTACCCCTTTCGAGGGCAGCTGCAAGACTAATCTTTACAAGAACATAAGTGGGTGGGCGAGGTTCCTATTGTTCACCGGCGCCTTATCCATCACGCGGTTTCGATGCTTATTTTATTATTTTTTCTTTACGCGAATACTGAGCGATATATTGCACGCCTGATAAGCCTGCCGCATGTGCTCGACATCGTGAGCGAGAACTTTTGGGTTTCGCCTAGTCTGATCCAATCAATAGCCCTCTGATAACGGCAACCCCCTGCCCCTTTCGAGGGCAGCTGCAAGACTAATCTTTACAAGAACATAAGTGGGTGGGCGAGGTTCCTATTGTTCACCGGCGCCTTATCCATCACGCGGTTTCGATGCTTATTTTATTATTTTTTCTTTACGCGAATACTGAGCGATATATTGCATGCCTGAGAAGCCTGCCGCATGTGCTCGGCATCGTGAGCGAGAACTTTTGGGTTTCGCCTAGTCTGATCCAATCAATAGCCCTCTGATAACGGCAACCCCCTACCCCTTTCGAGGGCAGCTGCAAGACTAATCTTTACAAGAACATAAGTGGGTGGGCGAGGTTCCTATTGTTCACCGGCGCCTTATCCATCACGCGGTTTCGATGCTTATTTTATTATTTTTTCTTTACGCGAATACTGAGCGATATATTGCACGCCTGATAAGCCTGACGCATGTGCTCGGCATCGTGAGCGAGAACTTTTGGGTTTCGCCTAGTCTGATCCAATCAATAGCCCTCTGATAACGGCAACCCCCTACCCCTTTCGAGGGCAGCTGCAAGACTAATCTTTACAAGAACATAAGTGGGTGGGCGAGGTTCCTATTGTTCACCGGCGCCTTATCCATCACGCGGTTTCGATGCTTATTTTATTATTTTTTCTTTACGCGAATACTGAGCGATATATTGCATGCCTGAGAAGCCTGCCGCATGTGCTCGACATCGTGAGCGAGAACTTTTGGGTTTCGCCTAGTCTGATCCAATCAATAGCCCTCTGATAACGGCAACCCCCTGCCCCTTTCGAGGGCAGCTGCAAGACTAATCTTTACAAGAACATAAGTGGGTGGGCGAGGTTCCTATTGTTCACCGGCGCCTTATCCATCACGCGGTTTCGATGCTTATTTTATTATTTTTTCTTTACGCGAATACTGAGCGATATATTGCACGCCTGATAAGCCTGCCGCATGTGCTCGACATCGTGAGCGAGAACTGTTGAGTTTCGCCTAGTCTGACGCAATCAATAGCCCTCTGATAACGGCAACCCCCTACCCCTTTCGAGGGCAGCTGCAAGACTAATCTTTACAAGAACATAAGTGGGTGGGCGAGGTTCCTATTGTTCACCGGCGCCTTATCCATCACGCGGTTTCGATGCTTATTTTATTATTTTTTCTTTACGCGAATACTGAGCGATATATTGCACGCCTGATAAGCCTGCCGCATGTGCTCGACATCGTGAGCGAGAACTGTTGAGTTTCGCCTAGTCTGACGCAATCAATAGCCCTCTGATAACGGCAACCCCCTACCCCTTTCGAGGGCAGCTGCAAGACTAATCTTTACAAGAACATAAGTGGGTGGGCGAGGTTCCTATTGTTCACCGGCGCCTTATCCATCACGCGGTTTCGATGCTTATTTTATTATTTTTTCTTTACGCGAATACTGAGCGATATATTGCACGCCTGATAAGCCTGCCGCATGTGCTCGACATCGTGAGCGAGAACTTTTGGGTTTCGCCTAGTCTGATCCAATCAATAGCCCTCTGATAACGGCAACCCCCTGCCCCTTTCGAGGGCAGCTGCAAGACTAATCTTTACAAGAACATAAGTGGGTGGGCGAGGTTCCTATTGTTCACCGGCGCCTTATCCATCACGCGGTTTCGATGCTTATTTTATTATTTTTTCTTTACGCGAATACTGAGCGATATATTGCATGCCTGAGAAGCCTGCCGCATGTGCTCGACATCGTGAGCGAGAACTTTTGGGTTTCGCCTAGTCTGATCCAATCAATAGCCCTCTGATAACGGCAACCCCCTACCCCTTTCGAGGGCAGCTGCAAGACTAATCTTTACAAGAACATAAGTGGGTGGGCGAGGTTCCTATTGTTCACCGGCGCCTTATCCATCACGCGGTTTCGATGCTTATTTTATTATTTTTTCTTTACGCGAATACTGAGCGATATATTGCACGCCTGATAAGCCTGACGCATGTGCTCGGCATCGTGAGCGAGAACTTTTGGGTTTCGCCTAGTCTGATCCAATCAATAGCCCTCTGATAACGGCAACCCCCTACCCCTTTCGAGGGCAGCTGCAAGACTAATCTTTACAAGAACATAAGTGGGTGGGCGAGGTTCCTATTGTTCACCGGCGCCTTATCCATCACGCGGTTTCGATGCTTATTTTATTATTTTTTCTTTACGCGAATACTGAGCGATATATTGCATGCCTGAGAAGCCTGCCGCATGTGCTTGGCATCGTGAGCGAGAACTTTTGGGTTTCGCCTAGTCTGATCCAATCAATAGCCCTCTGATAACGGCAACCCCCTGCCCCTTTCGAGGGCAGCTGCAAGACTAATCTTTACAAGAACATAAGTGGGTGGGCGAGGTTCCTATTGTTCACCGGCGCCTTATCCATCACGCGGTTTCGATGCTTATTTTATTATTTTTTCTTTACGCGAATACTGAGCGATATATTGCACGCCTGATAAGCCTGACGCATGTGCTCGGCATCGTGAGCGAGAACTTTTGGGTTTCGCCTAGTCTGATCCAATCAATAGCCCTCTGATAACGGCAACCCCCTACCCCTTTCGAGGGCAGCTGCAAGACTAATCTTTACAAGAACATAAGTGGGTGGGCGAGGTTCCTATTGTTCACCGGCGCCTTATCCATCACGCGGTTTCGATGCTTATTTTATTATTTTTTCTTTACGCGAATACTGAGCGATATATTGCATGCCTGAGAAGCCTGCCGCATGTGCTCGACATCGTGAGCGAGAACTGTTGAGTTTCGCCTAGTCTGACGCAATCCTTAGCCCTCTGATAACGGCAACCCCCTACCCCTTTCGAGGGCAGCTGCAAGACTAATCTTTACAAGAACATAAGTGGGTGGGCGAGGTTCCTATTGTTCACCGGCGCCTTATCCATCACGCGGTTTCGATGCTTATTTTATTATTTTTTCTTTACGCGAATACTGAGCGATATATTGCATGCCTGAGAAGCCTGCCGCATGTGCTCGACATCGTGAGCGAGAACTGTTGAGTTTCGCCTAGTCTGACGCAATCCTTAGCCCTCTGATAACGGCAACCCCCTATCCCTTTCGAGGGCAGCTGCAAGACTAATCTTTACAAGAACATAAGTGGGTGGGCGAGGTTCCTATTGTTCACCGGCGCCTTATCCATCACGCGGTTTCGATGCTTATTTTATTATTTTTTCTTTACGGGAATACTGAGCGATATATTGCATGCCTGAGAAGCCTGCCGCATGTGCTCGGCATCGTGAGCGAGAACTGTTGAGTTTCGCCTAGTCTGACGCAATCCCTAGCCCTCTGATAACGGCAACCCCCTACCCCTTTCGAGGGCAGCTGCAAGACTAATCTTTACAAGAACATAAGTGGGTGGGCGGAGGGGGGGTGCGAGGTTCCCATTGTTCACTAGCGCCTTATCCATCACGCGGTTTCGATGCTTATTTTATTATTTTTTCTTTACGGGAATAGTGAGCGATATATTGCATGCCTGAGAAGCCTGCCGCATGTGCTCGACATCGTGAGCGAGAACTGTTGAGTTTCGCCTAGTCTGACGCAATCCTTAGCCCTCTGATAACGGCAACCCCCTACCCCTTTCGAGGGCAGCTGCAAGACTAATCTTTACAAGAACATAAGTGGGTGGGCGAGGTTCCTATTGTTCACCGGCGCCTTATCCATCACGCGGTTTCGATGCTTATTTTATTATTTTTTCTTTACGCGAATACTGAGCGATATATTGCATGCCTGAGAAGCCTGCCGCATGTGCTCGACATCGTGAGCGAGAACTGTTGAGTTTCGCCTAGTCTGACGCAATCCTTAGCCCTCTGATAACGGCAACCCCCTATCCCTTTCGAGGGCAGCTGCAAGACTAATCTTTACAAGAACATAAGTGGGTGGGCGAGGTTCCTATTGTTCACCGGCGCCTTATCCATCACGCGGTTTCGATGCTTATTTTATTATTTTTTCTTTACGGGAATACTGAGCGATATATTGCATGCCTGAGAAGCCTGCCGCATGTGCTCGGCATCGTGAGCGAGAACTGTTCAGTTTCGCCTAGTCTGACGCAATCCTTAGCCCTCTGATAACGGCAACCCCCTATCCCTTTCGAGGGCAGCTGCAAGACTAATCTTTACAAGAACATAAGTGGGTGGGCGAGGTTCCTATTGTTCACCGGCGCCTTATCCATCACGCGGTTTCGATGCTTATTTTATTATTTTTTCTTTACGCGAATACTGAGCGATATATTGCACGCCTGATAAGCCTGCCGCATGTGCTCGACATCGTGAGCGAGAACTGTTGAGTTTCGCCTAGTCTGACGCAATCAATAGCCCTCTGATAACGGCAACCCCCTACCCCTTTCGAGGGCAGCTGCAAGACTAATCTTTACAAGAACATAAGTGGGTGGGCGAGGTTCCTATTGTTCACCGGCGCCTTATCCATCACGCGGTTTCGATGCTTATTTTATTATTTTTTCTTTACGCGAATACTGAGCGATATATTGCACGCCTGATAAGCCTGCCGCATGTGCTCGACATCGTGAGCGAGAACTTTTGGGTTTCGCCTAGTCTGATCCAATCAATAGCCCTCTGATAACGGCAACCCCCTGCCCCTTTCGAGGGCAGCTGCAAGACTAATCTTTACAAGAACATAAGTGGGTGGGCGAGGTTCCTATTGTTCACCGGCGCCTTATCCATCACGCGGTTTCGATGCTTATTTTATTATTTTTTCTTTACGCGAATACTGAGCGATATATTGCATGCCTGAGAAGCCTGCCGCATGTGCTCGACATCGTGAGCGAGAACTTTTGGGTTTCGCCTAGTCTGATCCAATCAATAGCCCTCTGATAACGGCAACCCCCTACCCCTTTCGAGGGCAGCTGCAAGACTAATCTTTACAAGAACATAAGTGGGTGGGCGAGGTTCCTATTGTTCACCGGCGCCTTATCCATCACGCGGTTTCGATGCTTATTTTATTATTTTTTCTTTACGCGAATACTGAGCGATATATTGCACGCCTGATAAGCCTGACGCATGTGCTCGGCATCGTGAGCGAGAACTTTTGGGTTTCGCCTAGTCTGATCCAATCAATAGCCCTCTGATAACGGCAACCCCCTACCCCTTTCGAGGGCAGCTGCAAGACTAATCTTTACAAGAACATAAGTGGGTGGGCGAGGTTCCTATTGTTCACCGGCGCCTTATCCATCACGCGGTTTCGATGCTTATTTTATTATTTTTTCTTTACGCGAATACTGAGCGATATATTGCATGCCTGAGAAGCCTGCCGCATGTGCTTGGCATCGTGAGCGAGAACTTTTGGGTTTCGCCTAGTCTGATCCAATCAATAGCCCTCTGATAACGGCAACCCCCTGCCCCTTTCGAGGGCAGCTGCAAGACTAATCTTTACAAGAACATAAGTGGGTGGGCGAGGTTCCTATTGTTCACCGGCGCCTTATCCATCACGCGGTTTCGATGCTTATTTTATTATTTTTTCTTTACGCGAATACTGAGCGATATATTGCACGCCTGATAAGCCTGACGCATGTGCTCGGCATCGTGAGCGAGAACTTTTGGGTTTCGCCTAGTCTGATCCAATCAATAGCCCTCTGATAACGGCAACCCCCTACCCCTTTCGAGGGCAGCTGCAAGACTAATCTTTACAAGAACATAAGTGGGTGGGCGAGGTTCCTATTGTTCACCGGCGCCTTATCCATCACGCGGTTTCGATGCTTATTTTATTATTTTTTCTTTACGCGAATACTGAGCGATATATTGCATGCCTGAGAAGCCTGCCGCATGTGCTCGACATCGTGAGCGAGAACTGTTGAGTTTCGCCTAGTCTGACGCAATCCTTAGCCCTCTGATAACGGCAACCCCCTACCCCTTTCGAGGGCAGCTGCAAGACTAATCTTTACAAGAACATAAGTGGGTGGGCGAGGTTCCTATTGTTCACCGGCGCCTTATCCATCACGCGGTTTCGATGCTTATTTTATTATTTTTTCTTTACGCGAATACTGAGCGATATATTGCATGCCTGAGAAGCCTGCCGCATGTGCTCGACATCGTGAGCGAGAACTGTTGAGTTTCGCCTAGTCTGACGCAATCCTTAGCCCTCTGATAACGGCAACCCCCTATCCCTTTCGAGGGCAGCTGCAAGACTAATCTTTACAAGAACATAAGTGGGTGGGCGAGGTTCCTATTGTTCACCGGCGCCTTATCCATCACGCGGTTTCGATGCTTATTTTATTATTTTTTCTTTACGGGAATACTGAGCGATATATTGCATGCCTGAGAAGCCTGCCGCATGTGCTCGGCATCGTGAGCGAGAACTGTTGAGTTTCGCCTAGTCTGACGCAATCCCTAGCCCTCTGATAACGGCAACCCCCTACCCCTTTCGAGGGCAGCTGCAAGACTAATCTTTACAAGAACATAAGTGGGTGGGCGGAGGGGGGGTGCGAGGTTCCCATTGTTCACTAGCGCCTTATCCATCACGCGGTTTCGATGCTTATTTTATTATTTTTTCTTTACGGGAATAGTGAGCGATATATTGCATGCCTGAGAAGCCTGCCGCATGTGCTCGACATCGTGAGCGAGAACTGTTGAGTTTCGCCTAGTCTGACGCAATCCTTAGCCCTCTGATAACGGCAACCCCCTACCCCTTTCGAGGGCAGCTGCAAGACTAATCTTTACAAGAACATAAGTGGGTGGGCGAGGTTCCTATTGTTCACCGGCGCCTTATCCATCACGCGGTTTCGATGCTTATTTTATTATTTTTTCTTTACGCGAATACTGAGCGATATATTGCATGCCTGAGAAGCCTGCCGCATGTGCTCGACATCGTGAGCGAGAACTGTTGAGTTTCGCCTAGTCTGACGCAATCCTTAGCCCTCTGATAACGGCAACCCCCTATCCCTTTCGAGGGCAGCTGCAAGACTAATCTTTACAAGAACATAAGTGGGTGGGCGAGGTTCCTATTGTTCACCGGCGCCTTATCCATCACGCGGTTTCGATGCTTATTTTATTATTTTTTCTTTACGGGAATACTGAGCGATATATTGCATGCCTGAGAAGCCTGCCGCATGTGCTCGGCATCGTGAGCGAGAACTGTTCAGTTTCGCCTAGTCTGACGCAATCCTTAGCCCTCTGATAACGGCAACCCCCTATCCCTTTCGAGGGCAGCTGCAAGACTAATCTTTACAAGAACATAAGTGGGTGGGCGAGGTTCCTATTGTTCACCGGCGCCTTATCCATCACGCGGTTTCGATGCTTATTTTATTATTTTTTCTTTACGGGAATAGTGAGCGATATATTGCATGCCTGAGAAGCCTGCCGCATGTGCTCGACATCGTGAGCGAGAACTGTTGAGTTTCGCCTAGTCTGACGCAATCCTTAGCCCTCTGATAACGGCAACCCCCTATCCCTTTCGAGGGCAGCTGCAAGACTAATCTTTACAAGAACATAAGTGGGTGGGCGAGGTTCCTATTGTTCACCGGCGCCTTATCCATCACGCGGTTTCGATGCTTATTTTATTATTTTTTCTTTACGGGAATAGTGAGCGATATATTGCATGCCTGAGAAGCCTGCCGCATGTGCTCGACATCGTGAGCGAGAACTGTTGAGTTTCGCCTAGTCTGACGCAATCCTTAGCCCTCTGATAACGGCAACCCCCTATCCCTTTCGAGGGCAGCTGCAAGACTAATCTTTACAAGAACATAAGTGGGTGGGCGAGGTTCCTATTGTTCACCGGCGCCTTATCCATCACGCGGTTTCGATGCTTATTTTATTATTTTTTCTTTACGGGAATAGTGAGCGATATATTGCATGCCTGAGAAGCCTGCCGCATGTGCTCGGCATCGTGAGCGAGAACTGTTGAGTTTCGCCTAGTCTGACGCAATCCTTAGCCCTCTGATAACGGCAACCCCCTGCCCCTTTCGAGGGCAGCTGCAAGACTAATCTTTACAAGAACATAAGTGGGTGGGCGGAGGGGGGGTGCGAGGTTTCCATTGTTCACTAGCGCCTTATCCATCACGCGGTTTCGATGCTTATTTTATTATTTTTTCTTTACGGGAATAGTGAGCGATATATTGCATGCCTGAGAAGCCTGCCGCATGTGCTCGGCATCGTGAGCGAGAACTGTTGAGTTTCGCCTAGTCTGACGCAATCCCTAGCCCTCTGATAACGGCAACCCCCTACCCCTTTCGAGGGCAGCTGCAAGACTAATCTTTACAAGAACATAAGTGGTTGGGCGAGGTTCCCATTGTTCACCGGCGCCTTATCCATCACGCGGTTTCGATGCTTATTTTATTATTTTTTCTTTACGGGAATACTGAGCGATATATTGCATGCCTGAGAAGCCTGCCGCATGTGCTCGGCATCGTGAGCGAGAACTGTTCAGTTTCGCCTAGTCTGGCGCAATCCTTAGCCCTCTGATAACGGCAACCCCCTACCCCTTTCGAGGGCAGCTGCAAGACTGATCTTTACAAGAACATAAGTGGGTGGGCGGAGGGGGGGTGCGAGGTTCCCATTGTTCACTGGCGCCTTATCCATCACGCGGTTTCGATGCTTATTTTATTATTTTTTCTTTACGCGAATACTGAGCGATATATTGCACGCCTGATAAGCCTGACGCATGTGCTCGGCATCGTGAGCGAGAACTTTTGGGTTTCGCCTAGTCTGATCCAATCAATAGCCCTCTGATAACGGCAACCCCCTACCCCTTTCGAGGGCAGCTGCAAGACTAATCTTTACAAGAACATAAGTGGGTGGGCGAGGTTCCCATTGTTCACCGGCGCCTTATCCATCACGCGGTTTCGATGCTTATTTTATTATTTTTTTGTTTACGGGAATACTGAGCGATATATTGCATGCCTGAGAAGCCTGCCGCATGTGCTCGGCATCGTGAGCGAGAACTGTTGAGTTTTGCCTAGTCTGACGCAATCCTTAGCCCTCTGATAACGGCAACCCCCTGCCCCTTTCGAGGGCAGCTGCAAGACTAATCTTTACAAGAACATAAGTGGGTGGGCGGAGGGGGGGTGCGAGGTTCCCATTGTTCACTAGCGCCTTATCCATCACGCGGTTTCGATGCTTATTTTATTATTTTTTCTTTACGGGAATAGTGAGCGATATATTGCATGCCTGAGAAGCCTGCCGCATGTGCTCGACATCGTGAGCGATAACTGTTGAGTTTCGCCTAGTCTGACGCAATCCTTAGCCCTCTGATAACGGCAACCCCCTATCCCTTTCGAGGGCAGCTGCAAGACTAATCTTTACAAGAACATAAGTGGGTGGGCGAGGTTCCTATTGTTCACCGGCGCCTTATCCATCACGCGGTTTCGATGCTTATTTTATTATTTTTTCTTTACGGGAATACTGAGCGATATATTGCATGCCTGAGAAGCCTGCCGCATGTGCTCGGCATCGTGAGCGAGAACTGTTGAGTTTCGCCTAGTCTGACGCAATCCTTAGCCCTCTGATAACGGCAACCCCCTATCCCTTTCGAGGGCAGCTGCAAGACTAATCTTTACAAGAACATAAGTGGGTGGGCGAGGTTCCTATTGTTCACCGGCGCCTTATCCATCACGCGGTTTCGATGCTTATTTTATTATTTTTTCTTTACGGGAATAGTGAGCGATATATTGCATGCCTGAGAAGCCTGCCGCATGTGCTCGACATCGTGAGCGAGAACTGTTGAGTTTCGCCTAGTCTGACGCAATCCTTAGCCCTCTGATAACGGCAACCCCCTATCCCTTTCGAGGGCAGCTGCAAGACTAATCTTTACAAGAACATAAGCGGGTGGGCGAGGTTCCTATTGTTCACCGGCGCCTTATCCATCACGCGGTTTCGATGCTTATTTTATTATTTTTTCTTTACGGGAATAGTGAGCGATATATTGCATGCCTGAGAAGCCTGCCGCATGTGCTCGACATCGTGAGCGAGAACTGTTGAGTTTCGCCTAGTCTGACGCAATCCTTAGCCCTCTGATAACGGCAACCCCCTATCCCTTTCGAGGGCAGCTGCAAGACTAATCTTTACAAGAACATAAGTGGGTGGGCGAGGTTCCTATTGTTCACCGGCGCCTTATCCATCACGCGGTTTCGATGCTTATTTTATTATTTTTTCTTTACGGGAATAGTGAGCGATATATTGCATGCCTGAGAAGCCTGCCGCATGTGCTCGGCATCGTGAGCGAGAACTGTTGAGTTTCGCCTAGTCTGACGCAATCCCTAGCCCTCTGATAACGGCAACCCCCTACCCCTTTCGAGGGCAGCTGCAAGACTAATCTTTACAAGAACATAAGTGGGTGGGCGAGGTTCCCATTGTTCACCGGCGCCTTTATCCATCACGCGGTTTCGATGCTTATTTTATTATTTTTTCTTTACGGGAATACTGAGCGATATATTGCATGCCTGAGAAGCCTGCCGCATGTGCTCGGCATCGTGAGCGAGAACTGTTCAGTTTCGCCTAGTCTGGCGCAATCCTTAGCCCTCTGATAACGGCAACCCCCTACCCCTTTCGAGGGCAGCTGCAAGACTGATCTTTACAAGAACATAAGTGGCTGGGCGGAGGGGGGGTGCGAGGTTCCCATTGTTCACTGGCGCCTTATCCATCACGCGGTTTCGATGCTTATTTTATTATTTTTTCTTTACGCGAATACTGAGCGATATATTGCATGCCTGAGAAGCCTGCCGCATGTGCTCGGCATCGTGAGCGAGAACTGTTCAGTTTCGCCTAGTCTGATCCAATCAATAGCCCTCTGATAACGGCAACCCCCTACCCCTTTCGAGGGCAGCTGCAAGACTAATCTTTACAAGAACATAAGTGGGTGGGCGAGGTTCCCATTGTTCACCGGCGCCTTATCCATCACGCGGTTTCGATGCTTATTTTATTATTTTTTTGTTTACGGGAATACTGAGCGATATATTGCATGCCTGAGATGCCTGCCGCATGTGCTCGGCATCGTGAGCGAGAACTGTTGAGTTTTGCCTAGTCTGACGCAATCCTTAGCCCTCTGATAACGGCAACCCCCTGCCCCTTTCGAGGGCAGCTGCAAGACTAATCTTTACAAGAACATAAGTGGGTGGGCGGAGGGGGGGTGCGAGGTTCCCATTGTTCACTAGCGCCTTATCCATCACGCGGTTTCGATGCTTATTTTATTATTTTTTTCTTTACGGGAATAGTGAGCGATATATTGCATGCCTGAGAAGCCTGCCGCATGTGCTCGACATCGTGAGCGAGAACTGTTGAGTTTCGCCTAGTCTGACGCAATCCTTAGCCCTCTGATAACGGCAACCCCCTATCCCTTTCGAGGGCAGCTGCAAGACTAATCTTTACAAGAACATAAGTGGGTGGGCGAGGTTCCTATTGTTCACCGGCGCCTTATCCATCACGCGGTTTCGATGCTTATTTTATTATTTTTTCTTTACGGGAATACTGAGCGATATATTGCATGCCTGAGAAGCCTGCCGCATGTGCTCGGCATCGTGAGCGAGAACTGTTGAGTTTCGCCTAGTCTGACGCAATCCTTAGCCCTCTGATAACGGCAACCCCCTATCCCTTTCGAGGGCAGCTGCAAGACTAATCTTTACAAGAACATAAGTGGGTGGGCGAGGTTCCTATTGTTCACCGGCGCCTTATCCATCACGCGGTTTCGATGCTTATTTTATTATTTTTTCTTTACGGGAATAGTGAGCGATATATTGCATGCCTGAGAAGCCTGCCGCATGTGCTCGACATCGTGAGCGAGAACTGTTGAGTTTCGCCTAGTCTGACGCAATCCTTAGCCCTCTGATAACGGCAACCCCCTATCCCTTTCGAGGGCAGCTGCAAGACTAATCTTTACAAGAACATAAGCGGGTGGGCGAGGTTCCTATTGTTCACCGGCGCCTTATCCATCACGCGGTTTCGATGCTTATTTTATTATTTTTTCTTTACGGGAATAGTGAGCGATATATTGCATGCCTGAGAAGCCTGCCGCATGTGCTCCACATCGTAAGCGAGAACTGTTGAGTTTCGCCTAGTCTGACGCAATCCTTAGCCCTCTGATAACGGCAACCCCCTATCCCTTTCGAGGGCAGCTGCAAGACTAATCTTTACAAGAACATAAGTGGGTGGGCGAGGTTCCTATTGTTCACAGGCGCCTTATCCAACACGCGGTTTCGATGCTTATTTTATTATTTTTTCTTTACGGGAATACTGAGCGATATATTGCATGCCTGAGAAGCCTGCCGCATGTGCTCGGCATCGTGAGCGAGAACTGTTCAGTTTCACCTAGTCTGGCGCAATCCTTAGCCCTCTGATAACGGCAACCCCCTACCCCTTTCGAGGGCAGCTGCAAGACTGATCTTTACAAGAACATAAGTGGCTGGGCGGAGGGGGGGTGCGAGGTTCCCATTGTTCACTGGCGCCTTATCCATCACGCGGTTTCGATGCTTATTTTATTATTTTTTCTTTACGCGAATACTGAGCGATATATTGCATGCCTGAGAAGCCTGCCGCATGTGCTCGGCATCGTGAGCGAGAACTGTTCAGTTTCGCCTAGTCTGATCCAATCAATAGCCCTCTGATAACGGCAACCCCCTACCCCTTTCGAGGGCAGCTGCAAGACTAATCTTTACAAGAACATAAGTGGGTGGGCGAGGTTCCCATTGTTCACCGGCGCCTTATCCATCACGAGGTTTCGATGCTTATTTTATTATTTTTTTGTTTACGGGAATACTGAGCGATATATTGCATGCCTGAGAAGCCTGCCGCATGTGCTCGGCATCGTGAGCGAGAACTGTTGAGTTTCGCCTAGTCTGACGCAATCCTTAGCCCTCTGATAACGGCAACCCCCTGCCCCTTTCGAGGGCAGCTGCAAGACTAATCTTTACAAGAACATAAGTGGGTGGGCGGAGGGGGGGTGCGAGGTTCCCATTGTTCACTAGCGCCTTATCCATCACGCGGTTTCGATGCTTATTTTATTATTTTTTCTTTACGGGAATAGTGAGCGATATATTGCATGCCTGAGAAGCCTGCCGCATGTGCTCGACATCGTGAGCGAGAACTGTTGAGTTTCGCCTAGTCTGACGCAATCCTTAGCCCTCTGATAACGGCAACCCCCTATCCCTTTCGAGGGCAGCTGCAAGACTAATCTTTACAAGAACATAAGTGGGTGGGCGAGGTTCCTATTGTTCACCGGCGCCTTATCCATCACGCGGTTTCGATGCTTATTTTATTATTTTTTCTTTACGGGAATACTGAGCGATATATTGCATGCCTGAGAAGCCTGCCGCATGTGCTCGGCATCGTGAGCGAGAACTGTTGAGTTTCGCCTAGTCTGACGCAATCCTTAGCCCTCTGATAACGGCAACCCCCTGCCCCTTTCGAGGGCAGCTGCAAGACTAATCTTTACAAGAACATAAGTGGGTGGGCGAGGTTCCCATTGCTCACCGGCGTCTTACCCATCACGCGGTTTCGATGCTTATTTTATTATTTTTTTTTACGCGAATACTGAGCGATATGTTGCACGCCTGATAAGCCTGACACATGCGCTCGGTGTCTTGGGCGACAAGTGCTGGGTCCTGCATAGGTTTCTTGTTTACTTCACGAAATTTCGGACCAACGAGGCGCTAACAGCTTCGCTGTAAAGCGTTAATAGGACGGGGGGTATAAAATCACCTTATCCTTCATGCGGCGCCACCCGGCAACATCACGCGTACCTCTCCTTACGGGGTAAGGCCAGTAATCACTATGACGTTTCGAAACGGGTCGTCAGTAAGTCCGAAAAGATAATGAAGCAACAATGTCTTTCCACTTTTAAACTGCCAGTGGCACTTCATCGGACATGCACTGATATATTGGGACCTAAAATGTAGGAAGTATCGCTACAAATAATACATGTAAACACAAATAAAACAAAAAATTGCATACGGAAAAGAAGTTATATTTTTCCTGGCGCTTCCAGTATGTCCCGATGCTGACGTAGGTGGGGAAGCCATACTCAACGGCCAGCCTCACAAGGGCATCAGCGACGGCGAAATTCGAGGGCACCGACAGGTTGGATATGTCAACCCCGATCCGCTTGGTGAAGGTCTTCAATGCGGACACCTGCAATGAGGGGACGGCATGCTGCAATATCACTGCACGCTGCGTGTATTGCTTGTCTGCCCAGCTTTTTCTCTGAACTGAAAGGGTGACTGTTAACCAGTCTAATGAAGAGTATGCGCCATTCGTAAGCTGATGCAACGCTATGAGCAGGTCATACACGAGGCAATTTTAAACTTCAAGCTATGTTTTACTCTTATTGGACATTACCTTGTTTCCTTTAACCGGGAGTATAAGCGCACACCAACATCTTGGAGGTATTTTAGGCTTTAACAGCAGAGATGTTTAAGCTTTCAGTTCTGCCGTAAAACGTTACCAGAAAACAATACAAAAAAATCAAAACATCCCCCTCGCGAGGGGCACGATCAAATGCAGAGCATTTCCGCGGGGGGCGTGCCTGCAAGTCTTATGGATTACGTATTGGTTGTTGTTGTTGTAATTGTTGTCTTCCAGCGTAGACATTGTCGATGAAGTCGATGGTGAAACGTGAAACGTGCCGTGAACCCCCTGCCGCGGCTATTACGCAACGTGGAGAGGCTACGACGCAACGTGGCGCGGCTATGACGCAACACAATCCAACACAATCCACTTTAATCCAACCCAATCCAAATCCAAGCCAAGCCAAGCCAAGCCAAGCCAAGCCAAGCCAATCCAATCCAATCCAATCGAATGCCCTTCGCGAGAGAGTGTTATAGCGCCGAAATCGCGCCACCACATGAACGCGAACCGAACGCGGCGAGAGAGGGTGTTGCGAGCGGAGAGAAGGCGAGGAGGACGCGGGGGAGAGGGCGCACCTGTGGCCGACGGTTGAATGAGTCAAGGATATGAGGCGCGTGCGTAACCTTCCATTCTGTGTCGGCTCCGTGGAGCAGTCGGTAAAGTGCCGTGTACCTTGCGTTCCGCCCGCAGAGTCGTGGGATCGAAACCTGGCGCCGGAAGGCATTATTTCTTTATATAGTGTAGGGTGCGGACTACGTAGTGATGCGGACCACGGACGCCAACGCGGGTGACATCGTGAGTTACTAAAATGCTCTGCATTTAAAAGGGCCGAGCACACGCAAGCGTGCGACTCGTGAGGAGCGCCCGTCGTCGAGCAGGCTTGAGCCTAGGCTTTCGCCACGTGAGGAGCTTGGAAAAGAATACAAGAAATGCCGAGCGCACATCAGCCCTCGACACACTCTACCTAGCGTTCGTGGCGTGATCTCTCGCGTGCTGTTCTTCTCGCCAGTTCACGTGCGTTCGCAGCTGAAGTGGGAAGCACGAACGCCGAATTAGTGCTGCGGACGCCGAGTTCGCGAAGACGGTTGCCGCGGGTTCTAGCTCGTGCTAACGCAGTCCTCTTTGTGAGCGATGTGAAAGCCTGCAGACAAATCGATCTGGGCCTGCCAGTCATGGAGAACTTTCAACGGCAAGTTCGGAAGCCCATATGAGGTCCAAACCACTCTGTTTCCGACGAAGAGAGGGGGGCCGCCAGCGCTGTTGTTTCTCCAGCCTTGCACCATTAGTGCAAGCTGCGCCACTTTTAAATGCATAGCATTTTAGTAACTCACAATGTCACGCGGCGTTCGGCCTAGTCCGCAGCCAGGCCACTACACTATAAAAGAAACAACAGTTTCCGGCGCCCGGATTCGAACCCATGACGGCGCGGGCGGAACGGCAAGTGCCGGGCGCACTACCGATTGAGCCACGCAACCAACACGGATTTCGATGCACCGATAGCGCCTTATATCCTTCACTCATTTATGGTTTGTTTCGAAAGCGCCATAAGTTGTCACGCGCCTCCGCAAGATGGCGACACAGGTTCCGCGATCGAGACTATGATCGAGAGACCCGCCATAAGTTGTCACGCGCCTCCGCAAGATGGCGACACAGGTCCCGCGATCGAGACTATGATCGAGAGACCAGCAGCGCTGGTCGCGTCTCGTGCTGCCGGGACGCCCCGCTGTAGCCCACCGCAAATTTGATGACGTGCAGCGTGTAACAAGAAAACCAACAACCAATACGTAATCCATACGACTTGCCGGCGCACCCCCTCGGAAATGCTGTGCATTTGATCGTGCCCCTCGCGAGGGGGATGTTTAATGGACGCTGTCTATACATATCACTCATTTTTTTGAAAGAGAAATACAGGAGTAAATAGGAGTGGTTAGCTGTGTAAGTACTTACGGAGACATCTCACCAGCAGTGATAAGAATGGACGAGGACAAGAAAAGCAGCTAGCCTGTCTCGTCGTCCTCCATTTTTAGTGCTGTTGGCACGACGCCTGTCATAACTCCTGGGGTGATCCCCGAAGGTAATCGCGTATACGAAGCACGCGTAAGCGAGTAATGAAAAAGAATTTGTGCATTGGCCGCCAAGAAGGGTACATAACGCCGAAGGCCCCAAAAGCAAATGGGAGCAGTGGCGGAAAGGACAATCACCAGTTGTGCTGAGGAAAGAGGAGGTACGTAGAAAGAGAGAGAAACACGAGAAACACGGTTGAGACACACTCAACCGCTTAATGAACAGTTGAAAGCTACCAATAGTAGTAATCGAAAACTTCAACACACTCTGCATTATTTTTGTAAAGGTTAGAAGACAAAACAAGACCTGGTAAAATTTTTTAAAACTATAATTTTTTAAAACTATAAAACTATATAAAACTGAATTGCTTTGGGTGGTAACAGTGAACGGGCAATGGCGCTACACCCCATTATGGCGACTCACTTTCTCTGCACTTCCGTCAGCTTTTAGATTGAGTGGAACGGCTTTAATTTTCTGTTTTCTTTAATAGATGTTACATTTTTTAGTTTTTCATAAAATTGGTGTCATTGTTACCAGGCAAAGCATTCTTTTTAAGGAGCCAAACTTGTATTTCTTCTTCATGGCCTCCTTAAAGCAGTGGTTAGGAAGGCATACTGCAGCCCCACCAGAAAACAATTTGGCAACTTTTCGCTCTAAATCTCTGCGTACAGTGATTTACCTCAGACCGCTGCGTTAGTCCTAAGTCAGTGCAGGCACGGAACATGCCGGCCGCCTTTTGTGAGGCATCCTGACCGCTGGGAGGGACGTCGATGCTGTACAGTGCCGCCATGGTAGCCGACTTCATGAAGTCGTTGACCTGTCAACATAAAGGGGAAGGAATGGCACCTCGTCTCGATTAAAGGCTATGACAGGTCGCAGGATCACAAGCAGAACATTAAGAATGATGCGGCATGGACCTGCCAAAGGTTCTAACTGCACTCCTAAAGACGTCTTATGGGACTCGTCGGACCAAATTCAGCTCCTTCCAACAACAGAGCCCTATCTGCCACCGTGTTCGAAAGGGGATTATTTGAAATGTCGTTTATTTCCAATTTAACTAATTTGAAACTGAAGCCGCTCCGATCTGAGTCTCGTCGGAGTTTTATCCGAAATAAATTACATCCGGGATGTCCAGTCAATCTGAGCAGCGCTATTGCCTGAAATGTCCGTAAGGTTCTTCTAAGGCTTCCTCATCTTCGGACTAGAATCCTGATAGTAAATTTTGATTTCTCCAACGCACCGTAGAGATGGAGCACCGAGAAAAGACAGTGCGAGAGGCAGAGAACAATTTATAGAAAGGGAGGAGCGGGTGAAAGGTTTGTACAGAGCTTTGCGACGTTCGGAAGGATTAGTCTACGCTTCTGCTGACGGCTTCCCGATTGAATATGATAAGGTCGCTCTTCTCCTTTTCTCTTCTAGATGATGTCAGCCACTCAGTAGTGCATGTGCTGTTTTTTGCATTTGGGTGTATTGACGGGTACACGCAGACCTGACGTCCAGGCTGCGGTTTCAAATGTGGTTGTGAACGTGACTGTGCCCTGGCTTAGAACAGGAAGGATGTCTAAATTAACTGTACGAATGGCCTCATTGGCTATAACGCGTTGTCTGGGCTCGAACGTAGTACAAAGACTATGAGTGTGTCGCTTAATTGGACATTCAGCGGTGTGGGTACGCACGGCGCCGCGCAGAAGTTTTCATCCCACCGTTGCGTCACCCTGCGGCGCAGTAGTTTCCTGTGAGCCAGAAAGCCCTGCGAGGTTCTAGGCGGCACCCACAATACCGTCATAATCGCTTAGAAATTAGGCTAGAATGTATAGTAGATTTTGATTGAATGCAGGTAGACAGTTGTAGCCCCCGTGGACGAATTTAGAAGCGTGATTTACTCCGGCTAGGTTTCACGCGTGTGGAAGTGTTTTGTTGAGGAGGCATACCGGACACCACAGACGGTCATTTTTGTTACTTATTAAGAAAGCTTTTGGGATATATAGTAGTTTAAACTCAAACCTGAAGCCAGAAGTAATGCTGGAGCTTCTGCTCCTACAACCAGCACAGGGGCACTGTTTCTAGAAGAGCGGCGACTTACTGCGTAGAAGATGCCGGCCCTTCTGGACGTGGAGCACACGTAGCCGAAGAAGTCATCGCATGGACGGTACGAAGTGTTCAGCGAAACCTGGAACAGGTCTCTCGCTTCCACGCAGTCCGTCGAGATGCTGGAGTCGCAGCCCAAGGACTGGGTAGCGATGATGGAAGAGGTTAGGGGCGGTTGTGTCGTAGCAGCGGTACTGACGCTAGAATTGATTTCCACTTTATCTGTGGAACGGCTGGTCATAGATTGACTGCTACTCACGAGTGGCCCGGTGGGCTCAGGTGGTTGACCGGGGACACGTGACACAGTAGCGGAAGCCGAAAGTGCCGCCTGTGAACTCTGCGTACAAACGGCGGGGAATTTTCCAATTGAGGTTACAAAAAGGGTTTCCAAATATGTTTGCTTATTTCTCTTTTTTGCTTCATTACCGTCAGTAAAACTTACGTCTGGCCGTTTAAAAATACTGGCGTGCAGAATAAAACATGCAGATGGCTTCTACGTTCAGGCCTTAGGGTACGACGAGAAAGCGTTGCTTGTTCGTTTGTGAAGCGCTTTGAAGCGGAGCTGCGGCATTCAGCAGTTACACTGTTTAAAGCGTCAAGGTCAGCCGATAGCGAGACTAGCCGCAACGGTTGTTTAATACCGAAGCGCGGAAAGTCGAGGGCTGTCTACGCTTATCGCTTAAGATGGGGGTGTAAAATGTTGCTACGGCGAGGTGTTGGTCAGTTAGAACAAAAATGCGTCTGCGTTTAAAAAGCGTTTATTCTTTAGCATCGTGGTGAGCCTGACCGTTTGGATTTAGATGCAGAGCATCTGATTCACTCGCCTTGTCCCTCCGGCGTCATCGTCGTCGGCGTTGTCCGCCCCTCCCCCATTCTCCTCGCCGCGCCAGCTGCGCTCTCCGCCGCTCACCCCCTCTCCTCTCCGATAGCGAACACTCTCTCGCGAGGGGCCTTGGATTGGATTGGATTGGATTAGCTTGGATTGGACTGGATTGGCTTTGCTTGGCTTGGCTTGGCTTGCAATGGATTGGATTTGGATTGGATTGGATTAAATTGGATTGTGTTGGATTGTGGTGCGTCATAGCCGCGGCACGTTGCGTCATGACCGCGGCAGACGCGCTGGGGCCGGCGCATGTGCAGTACTCTCTCTTCCGCGGTTTCCTCTCCTTCGGGCGCGCTGCGCATATAAACGGTGTGCCGTTCTCCGGCGAAGAACATCCACGCTTGGCTCAAACACCTAGAGTCCACGCCGCTTTACAAGTATGCCAACTTCGTCATCGACTGGGACCGGCTTACGCAGTCTCCTCAACGTTATGCGCGCTATAAAACGCGGTCCCTTCGCCGCTCCGCCTATGCGTCGCATCTACAAGGGGTTCCCGCGCGTGGAGGTGGGAGTTTTTTTTCGTTGACGCTCAACGCGTAGTGCCATCCGTTTTTTGCAAGACAGAGCTTGCGACAACGACCTGGCCGCGGAAAATGGAAAGGTTTTCAAATTCGTGTAACTACACTCTGTTTACATGGTTTATTTTTGTGGTAATGGTATATTTTAGCTAGTTTCTGCGTATTATCTGGGAAAGCATGGGGGACGCCGCCATGCTTGAATTATCATGATGACGAATTAATTACGGTAATTTGAATTCGCACCGAAACGGATGCCACACCAAAGGGATAACTGGGGTCCAGGTCCGCGCACGGAGTTATCGCAATGTCAGCCTTTTTTGTTGTTCTTGTTGTTTTGTAATTTTTGTTAGGGTGCATAGATATTGGCCTGCACGGTGCGCCAAAAAGTGTTCCGCAGCTCTTTTTTTTTTGTTGCTTTTGGCAGTGTTGGACCGCCGTAATTTTTTATGAGAAGCACATATCAGGGGACATTGGCCAGGTACTTCGGAGAGCCTACTTTTTGATGTTGCTCTTTAAGCGTCACTTCTAAAAGCCGTTTTTCGCACCTGCGTGACCGTATTTAGTCGAGAAAACAGTTCGGCCCCAACAGCGTGTATGAAACCTCGTGCGAAGACTATCGAAGGTGCCACCAAGAAGGACCACCCAGCAAAGGCCACCAGCGGTTCCAGGCAGAGCTCAAGACTGCGGCACAGATCTCGGAGTTTATCTGGGGTAAGATGATTGCCTTCCTGCCTAAGCGGAGAAAATCTAGAACTTCAGGTCAGGCCATTCATCACATTGGGAACCCTGTAGTGCCAAGAGAAGTAGAAAAAGTGTTGCAGTTAGGTCAGCGCTTGTCTGTGCTTCTTTCCTAGTCCTTGTCTTTTGCGCTGTTGTTTAAGATCAGAATGAACCAACTGGCCCCAGTCGAGACGCTAAAACTTGTACACAACCAAAGTGAGTTCTATACTTTAAAAAAGGCATAGAATGGGTTGTTACGAAAATAAAGTAAAGGCGTCCCAACTTGGCTACAGATCAGGCCCCGAGAAGAGACGAGCGGATTAAAAGAAAAGGTCATCCTGAAAACTTCAGGAGTGGCCCCACTGACGCGCAACATATGGATATGTCCACTGGTCTGTGATGCTCAAGTTCGCAAAAAAATACAGTCACGTGCTTCCGCTCTGAAGTAGTACAGTTCGCATACAATGAGCCGAAAAAGGGAAAGGGTAGAGGGGATGCCGTCAGTCTCTCTAATTTTACGAGGGCGCGTGTCCTCGCCTATTACAGTTCATAATCAGTTGCGCAGTATAATGTAGCATCGGTCAGAAGCGCGGAGGACACTGTACGCCCACGAAGACGATCCGTCCTCTCCCCGTCAGCTCATACGAAGAGATAAGTGACTGCTATTTTCATCGGTAGCTGGAGCTCTATAAATTGTCCCTGATTATATGCACCGTGATTACTATACAGTACTTACCCGATTCTAACGCGCCCCCGATTCTAACGCGCACCCGATTTTCCTGGCAAAAAAAACTTGCACCTCCGATTGTAACGCGCACGGAACTTTATAACCCAGACAAACAAATGCGGGAGAAATGGGCGATTTATTTCCCGAAGTAATCTCACTCATCTCACTCCTCGTCGCTTTCCGCTGACCGCAACATCTCGTCCTCGGTGCCGCCAAGAGCTTTCGCGATGCCACACTTCTGAACGCACGTTCAACCATGGTCGATGGGATCGTGGCCCACGCCTCGCACGTCCATCCCGCGAGCTTCTCCAGAGCCGCACGATTCAGCCAACTGCTCGTTTTGAACGCGTGAGAGCCGCTGCTGTCATTGCTGTTATCAAGTGCGCAAGTGGAACGATTTGACGATTTGTGTGAACGCCGATGGAAAACCATAGGCGCTTATGCTTCCTCCGTTCAAAAAATTGTTGGTAAACATGGAGGAAGTCTTCCTCCATGTTGCTAAAGGCTTTGGCGCCATCTTGAGATGGCGATGGCGATGGGTGGGACGAAATTTTCGCTGTTTCGGCAGTTTCGGTTTCGTATCCGATTCTAACGCGCACGCGATTTTTCGGCCTATTTTTCCGGAAAAAGGGTGCGCCTTAGAATCGGGTAATTACGCTATATGATTTCCCAACAAATGTATGAATTTCGCAGCTTCTCTGTTCGCTCGTTTGGATTCGTTCTTCCGATTCTTCCATTTGCTTTGGCCTGGCATGGACGGCCACCTCTTGCTTGTGCGGAGTTGAAGCTCGCTCTTTCTCTCTCTCTCGCGCGTGCGCTATGGAACGGCTCATGCTATGAACCGCTTTCCAATCAGCTATTTCGCTGTCAGAGATGCCAAAGTTGAAGCTGGCTTTTTCGTTCAATGGGTAACCACCGCCCCAGCCTCACATAGGAGGGTGCCAGTACCTGGCGTCTCCTCCAAACGCACTCCTTCCCCTGCAGAGCCACCTTCTCCCCCTCTCACCCTACCGCTCCCCTCCCCACCCTGCGGCGCCCATGCTTCTCAGCTTCAATCCCTCTGCAATTTTGCACTACCCCTTCCCTCCTTTCCCCAAACCCACTCTCTGAGAGCAGGTACTCCTGGCACAACGTGAATAAAGCGTCTCTCTCCTCTCTCTCTCTCTCTCTCTCTCTCTCTCTCTCTCTCTCTCTCTCTCTCTCTCTCTCTCTCTCTCTCTCTCTCTCTCTCTCTATCTATCTATCTATCTATCTATCTATCTATCTATCTATCTATCTATCTATCTATCTATCTATCTATCTATCTATCTCTACCTATCTGTCTCTGAGTTATTGCTTTCGCAATTAAAATGACCCATTTGGCTAAGAATTCGGGGAAGCTTCGCACCAGTGGCGTGAAGACTGCAAACAGCGAAGCTGGCGGGGCCATCCTCCCCTCCTTTAGCTTAATCCTGGTTCGGCTGAGTTTATCCGGGATTAGGCTTCGAGGCTCGGGCAAGTTTTCTGTGTGTCGTGGTCGTTAGCCCCCAAAGAGCACTGAACACTAGGCCGTTATAGTATACGTAGAATGTGTTGTTTTATCGTCAGTAGCAGTCATTTGTTTCGGGATTATACCTAAGTCGTCGCATCCGTTGTCGAAAAGAGGCTATTTGGGAGTAAGGCTCTTCTTCTGTCGCCCCATATCTGCTTTTGGCAAAGACCCGACTGCTGCACCTTACATGGCTCGAGAGCTATCCCGCCGAGCCGCTGTTGCCGGAGCGCATGCACCCGATTGCTGTTGCCTGAGCGCATGCACCCGATGGTCACGTACCAAAAAATCCCGCAACACTACCGAATAGAGCGACAGCATTACCCCCCCCCCCCCCCCTTAGTCCGCAAACAACTCCCCAGAGAGCTGGAGCGAGTCATCTATGCCCATTTTGTATCCTACCTATTTCCCCCCGCAGTGCCGCTTCTGCGAGGCCCCCGGGACACTCTATCATATTGTAGGAGGCTGCGACCACGCTCCGCTTCCTCGCCCAAAACCCTCTCCCACCAATGAGCTTTGGGAGAGAGCCTTGGCCAGCTCCATTCTCGAGGATCAGCGTCAGCTGGTCGACAGGCCTGTGGACGCGGCTCGAGCTCAGGCGTCCTGGACAAGGGAAGCCACCCCGAAGACTCCATTTTATTTTTTTTTCTCAATAAAGAAAGTTTATTCTCTCTTTGTGTGTGTGCTTCCCAACTGACACGGTTGAGGCGCGAACGCGCCTGAACTGACAAGGCGAAGAACACGCTAGAGATCACGCCACAGACGCCAAATTCGTATAAGCCTTCTTCACTCGAAACGGGATACCTACTCCTGCGGTTTTTAAATTCAGAGCATTTCAGTAACTCACGATGTCACCCGCGTTGTCCCATCGTAGTCCGCACCGTCGTTGTCCGCACCCCTCCCCCTACACTATATAAAAGAAAATACTATCCGGCGCCTGGTTTCGATCCCTCGACCCTGCGGGCGGAACGCAATGTACATGGTGCTCTACCCACTGCGCCACAAAGCCGACACAGAATGGGACGCTACGAACGCGCCTTATATCGTTGACTCATTCAAATTACTGCTGACGAGCGCTCTCTCGTCAGCAGTTGCCACAAGTGCAACAACATTCACGTAACGCAAACTACCTAACGTCGTGCGCCCCCGGAAATGCTCTGCATTTGATCGTGCCCCTCGCGATGGGGATGTTTCACTGCGTCGCCATGCGAACAGTTTGCCACGCTTTAGTTTCAGTTCTTTCTTTGCTGGGGTACCGACGAGCGGCCCCACCTCCTCGCACTTCGCCGCGGGAGGATCTGCGGCGGGGGCAAGAGATGGCGCTGGCGTCTCCGCGGCCGCGTCTGCGGCCTCCGCGGGCAGCGACGCCGGCGCAGGGTCATCGCCCTTCTTTAAAAGTTGCGTTCGCACGCCACGCAGGAACAATTTACTCGGCCTTTCAGCCTACGTGCGTTGTAGTTCATAGCCGCTCACCGGCACCTGGCCGCATCCACTGCGTGCGTTTGTTTTTTAACTCGAAAGTGTTTCATGCTTGGGTACACGAAAATTTCACCGGAGTCTTATCCGTCCCGAGAGTGACGTTGCCAGAAAAAGTTGCATCGAGGCGGCTGCGCCCGGAATTGAGCCACGAACTCTCTCGCCGTAAAGGCAAATACACAGCGCTCTGCCCAGTGCGCTACGTATTCAAGCTCGAGTAGATTTACGAACGGGCCTTATGTCTTTCCCACTACTTTCTTCATTAAGATGCTGTCTAGGAAATGCCGCCGTCTAGAAGAAGTGAACCGAGGTCGTTCATCATGACACTAATGAGCGCCAACAATTGGCACCTCGATACCAGCATCTTCGTATGCGCGAGACGCGGGTGAATTGAGGCACCCTCCGCCCCCTACTGCTTTCGGTTTCGGTTTCGGTTCCGTTTCGTCCGCCTGGTTTTCTTCAAGGGGCTGTGGTGTCAGTCGGATTCAATCCGACTGATTCAAGGGGCTGTGGTGTCAATCCAGTGTCTAACGGCGCCGCACCGACGTCATACAAATAGCGATGTGCAAGGTCATTAGGATGCACAATAAATTCTCCTGTGAAGGCACATTTCACTTTCGTGTTTTACCGATTCCCATGAAAGAGGCATCAACCCCATTTTTATGTTTAATACATGATGGGAGTAATTGTTTATGTGGTCCTTGTTTCAACCAGGCCGCTGTGGACAAACATTTTCTCAATTGATGTACCTCGTGATGGCCTTATAGGTATCTTACAGCTCTTTATTTATATGGCTTACACTAGTTAGCCCTTGTTATGTTGTTACGCACCAATCTTTTTTATGCGCACAGGTATACAGACAGCCCTCCAAGTTTATGTCGTCGTTCCCATCGGTGCACGTACCTGTACGCCCATCCAGTACCAGACAGCGTAGGCGAGGACAAGGCCAATCAACACTCCGGGAAGGAGTCCCCACAGGCAGGCCATGATGACCGTCTTGGAACGCGCACGTTCACCTTGGGCATCGAAAATGGCTTTGGTGTTCAGGTCCTTCGCAGCGGTGGACTGCGCGTCGAAGATGGGGGATTTAGATGGGACGAGCGCGTCACTCCGTGGTTGGAGAAGTACAAGCCAGGTACTTCCCGTGCAATACCGAATGTTAACTAAGTGTGTTGACATGCCCCGCATTAAAGCAAACTAAAAGATACGAAACCACCCTTACTACAGTAAAACATCACGGGTCTTGCAAAAGTATCGGCACTGGTAGGGCTGGAACTCAGGCTGCTAGCGCGGTAACGAAAACCTACTGTAGCCGAACAACGGGGCCGTTTCAGCAGTTGCTCAAGATAATAGATGGGGTGTTCCATGCAAACTAGTAGATGGCGCAGCGTGCGTCCAGGCAGCCAGGTTTGTCAAACACGCCGCCGGGGAAGGGAAACACCTGCGCCAAATGGCAGCGCAGCACGTCCACTACGATCCGTCTGAGAGGTGGAGGTAGACAGTGGGGCAACGGGGCGGTCCTGATGATGGCTAGAGAGCAGGAATGGCACATCAGGCTCCTGACGATGGCGATTCAGCAGAACAAGCTTCGGAGGGTGCTGTCGAGAGTGCTGGCTGGCCAAGTGGTGACGGGTGCGGCGCGAGGTTCAGCAGAACGTTCACAGCGGGTCAACAGTAGGCCTAATATAAACTTCCGTCTTCCCATTCTTAGTAAATTCTGAGCGCTACCTTATTTTTTTTTTTTTACTTTTAAACGACAGACGCTGGTTGCCAGCTTTAACTATCAAAAGCCAAAGTGCCATATTTGGTTGCGAATAACCAGACTTGGCAGCCTTTCGTTTTGCTGGGTTATAGTTTTTTTAGTTCTTGCACGCTTTCTGTTCTTTAATAAATGCATTCAATTAGCAAATCGACAAGAAACTGCAACAAAGGCAAAACAAACTAGAACAATTGTACGATGCCACGAGAAAATCATGGAGTACCGCTCTGTGCAGAGGACAACTGCAGCTCGCCTACGCATAATATCGTGCGAAAGGATCGCGGATGCATTCCTATAAATAAAGCGTTGTTCAACACACCACCATATTTGTGGGCTTCTCCGTGAGCTTGTAAAACTGTCAGGCTACACAGCACACGCTGGATATAAGACAACCGGGACATACTTCCCGTGCTTGCTGTCGAAGTAATCAATCGGTTGAACGCTTGATTGACTGGAATTATTTTGTTGATTAGCTGTTTTAAAGCATTTTTTACGCGCATCTGCGTGCACTGTCAGCGAACTGTATTCGAGACACAAAGGACATCTACGTTTCTGTGGCTTGAAATGACGACGTGAAACAGACACCATCAATTTTTTGTTTTAAAGACAAGCTTTCTATGCCGCACTGAGGGCATCATTCGTCGCACAAGACGCACTGCAGGAAGGCCAACTTTACACAATGGGTTTCCCAGAACGGTGATGATAATAACCAAAGTAGCATAAAACGCGTCAATAAAAAAAAACGCTGCCCGCGGAAGCAATCAAACCGGGGTCCTTCGCATTACAAAACCGTTGTCCACACGATTGCGGCATACCGGCATGGCGGAAGCAGTTCGAATTCTGCACTTCGACTTTGTCTCAGGCTGCATAAGAGAAAGCATCTCGTTTTAACCACCTGTCTTTTTAAAGAAGGGCTGTGATTTTTTTCTCCACAACTATTGTCATTAAGAGGCAGGTCCAACCACCCTGCCAGCCTAATGCTTGGGCGTCACATTTGATGGTTTTAACATCAAGTGCAGCGACCTGCTAAACAATGAAACTCATTGCGCGTCAGGCTGCTGGTATTGCTTGACAGCGTTTGAGGTAAGAGAAAAGCGTCAGGACTTATGTCCGGCAAGTGCCTACTTTCCTCCCAAACTTACTTTTCCTGTGTGCCAGCGGTTCCGATGGCGCCTAAAGTAGCGATACCGTGGCTAGAGTCACTAAATAAGGTTTTAGCAGTCGCAAAGCCTCCACATTACATCCTCGAAACCAAGAAAGCTAGGGCAGGAGTGCTTCCGTAATAAAAATTAGTAAGGCAAGCTATCAAAAGTATTCCAGGTATGTGTTCCGGAACACGTACCTTCTTTGCCCGGCGATGTGAAGAACTCAATCTGGCATCAAGTTTTATTTCTTGCAGATGGCGTCAAATTTATGTGTTCTTCACATGCAAATTTTAAAAAAACTTAATAATGGGAAATAATGCAAGAAATGGTGCAATACATCCGGTTCTACGCAGCTTTTTCCTGTGTTCCGTAATAACTATAAATCTTTACACGCTTCTGAAATCGTTCAACGCCAATTTTGGCCTTACGCGCATCATACGAAGCGCGTAAAATATTCCCCCAGCTCCTCACAGAACTAAATTTAGGGCGCACTAAATTTTAGTACGCGGGCGTTTTTCCTTTTTGCCTCTAACAGAAAAGCCGCTGCCGCCGCCGTAAATCAGACCCGCGTCCTCGTGCTCAGCAGCACGCCTTAGCCACTGAGCCACCGTGGTGGGTTATTTACTTGTTGTTACACAGAACATTTCGCATAAACTTAGACCTACATTTTCAAGCCAGCACATTGACGAAGCGAAGGCATACGTTGGCATTTGAATAATATTCGTTCACTAAAGATATTTTTCTCTATTCGCTCTTTCCACGTGAAATTTGGGAATGGAACATACTGGATGCAGTTATAACGCAGCAGCCAATATTTGACAAATTTATGAAACAAAGTGAAGCTACTGGTTTATTCCAAACGAGTCGCCAAGCAGCCGTGATTGGCTGTTTTCTTGGTGCAGCCCATCCCGTTTCGAATATTCATACCAAAGCACCTGCCAACAAGCGTCTTTTCCTTTGCTTTTCTTTCTTAGTAGTATCGCAATTGATGTTTTTGCTTGGCGCATTCTTCTTCGTTTTGTTTTCTTCTTGACCTATGTTCTTTTGCTGGCGAATATATGCGTGCGTAATTGTGTGTTCAAATATGTATGGACGTACTATTCCTGTGGTTGTATGTTCTAAATTATGTGCTTGTTTTTTGTATTTTGTTTTTTGCACTGACTTCTGGAGTTGCTAAAGTCGAAAGTTGGGACCGTGATGCCATCCTTATAATAGTCCCCATGGAGGACTGACAGTATTCTGTAAATAAGTAAATAAATATTCGGGCACCTCAAAGCAATGTAGCTCCTTCCAACAAAGCTTCGCATTATAGAAAACTTGAAGTCTGCGATGCTGAAATCGATTAGACCGTCCGTTATTCAAATGTCATGATCTCAGATTTCAGTTCTGTAATACACAAATACGAATACATTCTGCGTTATGAACCAAGCTGAATCAGGCAAGATAATATAGAATTTTAGCTAAACGATTTTGACGGTCCGCTCCGGCCTCGGCGGCAGGCTCAATGCAACCTGAGTCAATACCGTTCACGGCCAAGCGGGCCACGCATGCGCAACAGCGCTCCCGCTTCCTATCGGAGGGGAGCAGACAGTGAAAAACGGTCAGCTAAAACTCGCTAATAACTAAAGGATTTGTAGGACGCTAAACCTTCGCCTTTGTGGAACGCCATAGCGTTATCAGGCGAAGTTCGCTGCGCATTATCTTGCCCTTATCATGCTCTTGAGTCGCACAGTAATTTAATTTACCGCTGACTTTATCGTTCCCTCTAGCGGCACGCATGAGCGGTCGCGCGCCGCCTGCTGGAGTAGTGCCTCACGATCTCCGGGCTTCATTGGGCGCCGCAAGGTGGCGTTGCGGTATTTCAAATGCAGAGCATTTCTTAGCCTCGTCTCTTCCTGCTTTGGACGGCGTCCACAGCTCCGCGTCCGCAGCAGGTGCGCCTCTCCTCCTTCCCTCCTCTCTCTCAACAGCAGCTGGCGCGCGCATGCGTCGTAGTCAGCCGGTTCGCTCCGTCGCGGTCTCGGCGTAACAGTTGCGTGATAGCAGCGCGGTGGGGCGTGGAAGGGCGCGCGCTGCTTGAGCATGCGCGCTCTCCCCCCCCCCCCCCCTTCCCGTACTGCTCTCCCTCTACTCCGCGCGCTGCAAATATAAAGCGGCTAGAGGTCGCTCGTGCTTCAGTCACTGCGTTGCTCCTTCCTTGGTTGAGGCTTGCTCCACCCTAACGCGACTTTACTCTCCTCTATCTACCCCAAACCAACACCAACGCAATTACGACCCAACTACCCACCCTAACGCGACTTTACGCGGCGTTAACGACCCCCAATGCTCTGCATTTACTCGTGTTCCCCTCGCGGGAAGGCGCGGGAATTTTTTCCCGCATGTCGACTTTCCTCTCTAGCTCAACGCCGCTCACGGAGACGGTTTTTCTGCGACACTGAGCCCTTACTCTACGCGAAAAAACAAGGTGGTTGGATTGGAAAACATTTCAAATTATAAAATACTGATCTCAACGTGCAGTTCGCGTGGGCAGAAATATGAATTGGTCGCAAAGTCCAATGTTGCCATTGAATGTAACGCAGGCAAAATAGATTTCGAACGTAACGGCAATCCGCCGAAGTAATGGTACGTACCATGGTGGTCGTCTTTCGGATGGCAGTTGCCGATGCTCTTCAAGTGTTGTTCGGGCTGACAAACTGCATTTGAGTGCCAGAAAATGAGGAATATAGGCCGTCGTGGGCGTGTGCATTGTATTCAACCGCATTGTACTCAACAGCATTGTATTTAACATTTTATCTTCAAGCAGCTGCGCAGTAAAGTAAGCATCCTGGACGTGCTGTCGCACAGCGCCATCCTCGACTTTGTCATTCGGTTTTGCTGTGGCACAAAGCATGGCAGACTTCGTAATCAGTTCCTGCAACCGTATTACCTCACCTTGCACGCGCGTTCGCGAGCTCTGCATGGTACTCTGGAAAATGGGTCTGTAAGATGCAGGTGATTTGTGTACTTTAGAGTATGGCCGCCTATCGAGTTGTAGTTTCTCTTAGGAGGAGATGCCGTTCTAGCTGCATTCGATTAGTGAGCTCTGTTAAGACCGATTGAAATTCGGTTGGAATAAGGTAGCGTTCCGAAGTACCCTATTGGATCAACAGCCTATGCGTCGTTACACGCAGTACGCCATAATATTCGGAAAAAACCCTGCTTTGTCAAGGACACATCGACCATCGCACGATAAAATGGGGTTCAAGCGCCGAAAACGCCTTTAAGGGTGACCGGCATGTGTACTACCGACAATTTGTGCTAGAGAAACAGAAATACCTTCCGTTCAAAAACATGCCTACGAGAGCAAAAATTAAGAACACCGCTATATAGATGTTTTCTAAAATATTAAGGGCCCGCGTCTTGATTTCTCGCGTAAGAAGCCAATCTTTCGTTTCTTTTTACTCCGAAGCGACTCGTAATGCGATTGCAATAGCACTGATTTGAGACAGAGCTTGGAAAAGGCAGCTGGCGTAAGGTCGCTAAGAAGCTTTGTTTAAATCCACACAACATTTCAGGCAAGCAGGTCAGCCGTGTGAGCTTATCCACACTGCACGCTGACACCGACTAAGCTAGAAATAGCCTAAACACGAAGCCTTTTACGCAGCCACTCTGGGCTCAACAGCAAGTGCTAGCACTTGAGCCTGAATTACAAGCATAAAAACTATTCGCGCTCACTCACAGGAGAACCATCATAGCCTGCCCACGAGTTCTGCTCGCTAAAAGTGCGGGGGCTACGCCTTGGTTTATAGACAAGCTAATCACCTTTCTTCGCAAAAACGCCCACAAAGAGCTGCAAAACTTACTGCGTTCTGACTTAGGTAAAACGTTTTGTTCCTTCTAGTATCGTCTGAAGTCAAAATCAGGAGAGATAGTAAAACTGAGCGAATAACGTATCTTATTGTTTTTAATTAAGCTCATTAACCATGAATTCAGAAAACCGCCTTCCTCAGCAGCATCCTATTCGCGATGCCAAGTATGCTGACTCAAGTGACGCCGCCACTGACTGAAAGATGGTATAGCAGAGCCTAAGAGACGCGTCATGCCGCCGCATGCGTTACTTACCTGGCGACATAGACAGCTCGCTTTTCTTAGTGATGTCTCTCTGTTGCAGCCAGGGACGGAAGGAATTGTGCGAGTCACCTTGCACGCAAATATTTGAGTCGACTTCTTCTTCCGAATCCGAATCTCGTGCTAGTGTCTGCGCTCATGCGGTTGATGATGATGATGATGATGTCCTCAAATATTTTGGCACGTACCCACAAGGGGGGATTGGCCAGGGCTAAACCGGTTAAATACGTGGGGACTTCAAAATACTTATTTCCGGAAAGAGGCTGTAAAAGGAAACATAGTTGTGAATGAAACCCGAATTACCCATTAATCAGCACCGTTTAGCAAGTAAAACGACCTGAGGCAGAAAGAAAATTTTGAATGCAATTATATATATCCCTTTTTGCAAACCCCAGCTTTGATGCGCCAATAGATAATATAAGTGTTATCGATAAGGTCAACCCCATCCGCTCAATCGGGTCCTTCAAAAACAGTTGTCTAGCTGTTGAGAAACGGCGACAGTCGAGAAAAAAATGTTCGATAGTTTCGGGGACCTGACACCGCACACATAGTTCTGTAGGTGAAAGTTCTGATCTGAACAGATAGAAATTAAGCCTTGGAACCCTGCAGCGCAGTTCGGTGAAGGTCACCTCGCATTGCCGAGAGCCACAAAAATGAATATTCCACCCGAACTTTAGATGTTGGAACTCTTCAAATGATAAAAGTGAATCGGAACGGGTGGCGTCTAAATGCCAATATCATCTTAATCTCGCCGATGCAAATAGAGCCAGATTAGGAATTCCGAATTGAATGGGAGCTGTGGCAGCGAGATTAGCTAAATGGTCCGCTTGCTCGTTGCCCCTGATGTCCCTATGGCCAGGTACCCAAGACAAGCGTACCTCCTTCACGTGCCTGGGAACAAAAAATAATAGTGTGCGGTACAATGGAGAGTACGAAGAGGAAGTTAATGCCGATATAACTGCCATCGAATCAGATAATATGATGATTTTTGATACATGCTGCGGTACTTTGCATAGAGCGAGAGCTATTGCTAAAAAATTCGGCCATAAAAATGGGTGTGTAATCCGGGATTCGCAGCGAATAACTCCAATCTAAAGATTGTGAAAAAATACCAATTCCAGCTTTCTCGCCATTTTGAGATGCATCATAAATCACAGAAGAAGCAGGATACTTCGATAAATGTTCATTTAAAATAGCGGCTAATAGCGAGCGTGGTAGAAGTTTTGCAGCGGAAGGGAAGGGGTTTTGAAAGTAAAACTCAGTTAATTGCCTCACGAGCGAAACCTTTTTCAAGGTCATGATGCCGCCTAGTAGCGCGATTTACCCTAAATGCTTTTCACGGCAGGTAAATGCACCTTCTCTTCATTTAACTAACTGAAAAAATTGCCAAAAAGCTTTGGCATATTTCTTTGTGGGTATGTGCTCAAATTCATAACTGCAAATTCCACACCACGCAATACCGAATGCAAGATTGGACACAAACTACATTTGCCTGTGTTCCGCTTTGCACTTCCTCCTTCACGCAGTGAATTTTTTAGATATGAACCCTTTTATATTTGCCCAGCGGTATTTTATTCTACGTGCTATGGACCTTGTTAGGCCTAATTTTCGGCAGTCAATTTTGCGTGTACCTATGTGTTACTGTTCCGTCTACCGACTTCCTTGCTTTGTAGGCGGCGGCATTTTATGCAAGGCAAAATTCCGCGCTGCGAAATTCTGCGCTGCACGTCGACGTTCCAAAAAAAATGCGCTATGGGGGCTAAGACTAAAAATGTTGCGACTTCATTTTGTAGCGTAAGCTACACTGGCCGAGGTTGAGCAGTTTCGCGTGGACCTCGAAGAGCCGTGCTGCTCAGGCGCGAGGAGTATTGGATTGGATTGGATCGGATTGGCTTTGGATTGGATTGGTTTGTATTGGATTGCACTGGATTAAACTGCATTGGATTGGATTGGATTGGAAATCCAATCCAATTGGTATACGGGTGTGTAGAGAATCTGGTGTGCACATTTGCCGGTCAGCGCATTCCAGAGGAGTGACGCCATAGCCGCGGCAGACGCACTGGCGCCGGCGCGTGCCCAGCTGTCCACCTCCGTTGCGCAGTAGCGAAATCTGACGCTGCGCCGGAGCCGCTTGATATCCTTTTCGTTTCACGTGGCTCCTTTAGAGCCCCTGCTGTGCACGCGCGAGGAGCAGTGGCTGAACTGGACTGGACTGGATTGGAATAGATTGCACGGGATTGGATTGGATTGGATTGAAAATAGTTTTAGTAGCAGTAAGCCCGATAATCAGCTAATCCTAGACAACCAGGAAACCTTAGAATAACCAGCTGAACCTTAGCTCACGCGACGTATATCCTGGCATAGCCGAGCTAAGCCACTGCTAATTTTTTATCAGCTCTTCGCAATTTTTTGCTCCCGCCGCTCACTCGACCAAGGAAACCGCAAGGAAACACCGGCACTACTTCCAGAAACAGCGGCACCATCTACGAGCAGCACACCTCCTCACTTGCCGTTCGCTTGCATGGACACGCTCACAGAAAACTCCGCCGCCGCAGCCGCCGGCACGTTAGCCGCTGCTCACGGTGGACTCGCTTCTACCCACATTATGTGGGAGTGCAACGACGCGGAAGCGGGAACGAATATACTACCGCCCCATCTCGCGCGTGCGGTGCGCGAGATGGACAAGGACGCACAGAAAGCCGCCGCGCAGTTTGCGCTGGCGGCGATCACACGCCAGCAGTCGCGGCCGGCACCCCCCTCCTAGCGAGGGAGTGAGAGCCACCGTGACCTTTTAGCCGGCGAGTAAAGATGTTGTTTCCCCCCCCACCCTCCTGCCACAATCGACCACTGTTCTGAATACGCCTCGAGCTTCTTGATTGCTGCGCCGCCTGCCGCCGCTTCTCCGCGGCGTTGACGGGATTTGCGCTGCGGGATTCATTTCTGCTTGACGTATTTGGAGGTGACAGTGGTGATATGCTGCTACCGTCGCCGACGCCCGGAAGAGCGGCGACGAGTGCGAGGGACCGCGCCCCCGGGTAGCTCTTGCAGGCGATCGCGTACTCTACGAAGATGCAGCTGCTTTTTAAGTGACCTAAACGTACTCTTTGCTTATAGACGTCACCATAACAAGTTTTTTTTAAGGCTCGGGAAGGCGAAAAGAAGCAAAACAGAACCAAAACACCGCACGAGCCCGTATCAGCCACGCAGCGCAAATCCCGTCAACGCCGCGGAGAAGCGGCGGCAGGCGGCGCAGCGATCACGAAGCTCGAGGCGTATTCAGAACAGTGGTCGATTGTGGCAGGAGAAGCGAGTCCACCGTGAGCAGCGGCTAACGTGTCGGCGGCTGCGGCGGCGGAGTTTTCTGTGAGCGTGTCCATGCAAGCGAACGGCAAGTGAGGAGGTGTGCTGCTCGTAGATGGTGCCGCTGTTTCTGGAAGTAGTACTAGCCGGTGTTTCCTTGCGGTTTCCTTGGTCGAGTGAGCGGCGGGAGCAAAAAATTGCGAAGAGCTGATAAAAAATTAGCAGTGGCTTAGCTCGGCTATGCCAGGATATACGTCGCGTGAGCTAAGGTTCAGCTGGTTATTCTTAGGTTTCCTGGTTGTCTATGATTAGCTGATTATCAGGCTTACTGCTACTAAAACTATTTTCAATCCAATCCAATCCAATCCCGTCCAATCTATTCCAATCCAGTCCAGTCCAGTTCAGCCACTGCTCCTCGCGCGTGCACAGCAGGGCCTCTAAAGGAGCCGCGTGAAACGAAAAGGATATCAAGCGGCTCCGGCGCAGCGTCAGACTTCGCTACTGCGCAACGGAGGTGGGCAGCTGGGCACGCGCCGGCGCCAGTGCGTCTGCCGCGGCTATGACTTTACTCCTCTGGAATGCGCAGACCGCCGAATGTGCAGACCCGATTCTCTATACACCCGTATATCAATTGGATTGGATTTCAAATCCAATGCAATTTAATACAGTGCAATCCAATCCAAACCAATCCAATCCAAATCCAATCCGATCCAATCCAATCCAATTCTCCTCGCGCATGAGCAGCACGGCTCTTCAAGGTCCACGCGAAACTGCTCAACCTCGGCCAGTGTAGCTTATGCTACAAAATGAAGTCGCAACATTTTTTGTCTTTGCCCCCATCGCGCATTTTTTTTTGGAACGTCGACGTGCAGCGCAGAATTTCGCAGCGCGGAATTTTGCCTTGCATAAAATGCCGCCGCCTACAAAGCAAGGAAGTCGGTAGACGTAACAATAACACATAGGTACACGCAAAATTGACTGCCGAAAGTTAGGCCTAACAAGGTTCATAGCACATAGAATAAAATACCGCTGGGCAAATATAAAAGGGTTCATATCTAAAAAATTCACTGTGTGAAGGAGGAAGTGCAAAGCGGAACACAGGCAAATGTATATTTGTGTCCAATCTTGCATTCGGTATTGCGTAATGTGAAATTTGCACCTTTTTGGCAATTTTTTTTTAGTTAGTTAAATGAAGAGAAGGTGCATTTACCTGCCGTTAAAAGCATTTAGGGTAAATCGCGCCACTAGGCGGCATCATGACCTTGAAAAAGGTTTCGCTCGTGAGGCAATTTTTCGGGCCACCACCACCACCACCGCATGAGCGCAGTCACCAGCACGAGATTCAGATTCGGAAGAAGAAGTCGACTCGAACATTTGCGTGCAAGGTGACTCGCACAATTCCTTTCGTCCCTGGCTGCAACAGAGGAACACCACTAAGAAAAGCAAGCTGTTGAGGGCGCCAGGTAAGCAACGCATGCGGCGGCATGACGCGTCACTTAGGCTCTGCTATACCATCTTTCAGTCAGTGGAGGCGTCACTTGAGGCAGCTCACTTTGTTATTGCGAATAGGATGCTGCTGCGGAAGGATGTCTTCTGGATTCATGGTTAGTGAGCTTAATTAAAAACACTAAAAGACGTTATTCGCTCAGTTTTGCAATCTCTCCTGATTTCGACTTCAGATGATACTAGAAGGAACAAAACGTTTTACATAAGTCAGGACGCAGTAAGTTTTGCAGCTCTTTGTGGGCGTTTTCGTGAACAAAGGTGATTAGCTTGTCAATAAACCAAGGCGTAGCCAGCGCACTTTTCGCGAGCAGAACTCGTGGGCACGCTATGATGGTTCTCCTGTGAGTGAGCGCGAATAGTTTTTATGCTTGTAATTCGGGCTTAAGTGCGAGCACTTGCTGTCGACTGGAGCCCACAGTTGCTGCGTAAAAAGGCTTCGTGTTTAGGCAATTTCTGGCTTAGCCGGTGTCAGCCTACAGTGTGCACCTCACACGGCTGACCTGCTTTCCTGCAATGGTGTGTGGATTGAAACAAAGCTTCTTAGGGACCCTACGTCAGCTGCCTTTCCCAAGCTCTGTCTCCAATCAGTGTTATTGCAATCGGACTACGAGTCACTTCTGGAGTAAAAAGAATTGAAAGTTCGGCTTCTTACGCGAGCAATCAAGACTTATAGGAAACATCTATATAGCGGTGTTCTTAATTTTTTCTCCCGTAGGCATGTATTTGCACGGAAGGTATTTCTGTTTCTCTAGCAAAAATTGTCGGTAGTACAAGGACTCTGGTAGTACACATGCCGGTGACCCTTAAAGGCGTTTTCGGCGCTTGGACCCCATTTTATCGTGCGATGGTCGATGTCTCCTTGACAAAGCAGGGTTTTTGCCGAATATTATGGCGTACTGCGTGTAACGACGCATATGCTGTTGATCCAATAGGATACTTCGGAACGCTACCTTATTCCAACCGAATTTCAATCGGTCTTAACAGAGCTCACTAATCGAATGCAGCTAGAACGGCATCTCCTCCTAAGAGAAACTACAACTCGATAGGCGGCCATACTCTAAAGTACACAAATCACCTGCATCTTACAGACCCATTTTCCAGAGTACCATGCAGAGCTCGCGAACGCGCGTGCAAGGTGAGGTAATACGGTTGCAGGAACTGATTACGAAGTCTGCCATGCTTTGTGCCACAGCAAAACCGAATGACAAAGTCGAGGATGGGGCTGTGCGACAGCACGTCCAAGGTGCTTACTTTACTGCGCAGCCGCTTGAAGATAAAATGTTAAATACAATGTTGTTGAGTACAATGCGGTTGAATACAATGCACACGCCCACGCCGGCTTATATTCCTCATTTTCTGGCACTCAAACGCAGTTTGTCAGCCCGAACAACACTTGAAGAGCATCGGCAACTGCCATCCGAAAGACGACCACCATGGTACGTACCATTACTTCGGCGGATTGCCGTTACGTTCGAAATCTATTTTGCCTGCGTTACATCCAATGGCAACATTGGACTTTGCGACCAATTCATATTTCTGCCCACGCGAACTGCACGTTGAGATCAGTATTTTATAATTTGAAATGTTTTCCAATCCTACCACCTTGTTTTTTCGCGTAGAGTAAGGGCTCAGTGTCGCAGAATAACCGTCTCCGTGAGCGGCGTTGAGCTACACTCTAATCCTGGTAACCGATAATGTAACTTCTAAACGGAAGTAACCTATAAAATAAAGGTTACAATGGATTCATTTTGATGTTTTCTTTATCCCAGTCCGTTCTAAGGGTTACGAGCGTGAGGTTAAAAGCGATTTATAGGTTACAATAATGATTTATAGGTTACATCAACAAAATCTGACATGTAACCTCTACGTTGTAACCTCTAAAACGCCCTGTAACCTCTAAGAGATGCTCGTCGCGCCTTCTCTCCCGGCGGCCGTTGATTTCTCCGTTGCATGACGGGATATAGAGAAATGGCGGCGCCGGCAGGCCCGGTGGCCGCGTTTTCGCGCCACTCGAGCCTTTTAACCGCTGTGATACCCCTACGATGAAGCGAGGATTGCTGTTACAAGACTTATTTGTCGGCGTGAGTCGCGGAGGCTGCGGCGAGCCCATTTGTGACTGGCAGTGCTTCACGGCCCGTTCTTTTACGACCAGCAGCAAGTTCGCATGTTGGACCAATGCCCCGGCGCCAGTGAAAGCGAACTCGGTGAGTATATTCCCTTAACGGTTTCCGTGCTTTCATTGGATGTATCTTTTCGCTGGGGACTTTTCAATTTGAAATTGCAGCATTCGAGAGGGATTTTCGTTACCTGACTGGTTGCTTCGCTGGACGTTTTCTGTTGTCCGCGACGGCAATTGAATGAACTCACGGGCTTGTGTTCGTTGCGTCAGACTAGAGCGGACGATCGGGAAAGCGCAGATAACGGCGCCTGTGACCTGCTTTCTGCTCTGTTTGCGCGCCTTCGTCATGTGTTGAGCGTTTTGTTTACGCTGTTCACTGCATCGGGCGCACTTGACGAGTTATTGGCCCATGTAATTGTCAGGTAGCTCTGTTTGAATAATTGAATTTTTTCCCATGATAGTCTTATATTATCGCGCTATTCTCTGGGTATTATCATTTTGTTTCAGCCGTCGGGAAATGTTCATTTTTCTCGCTGCATATCTTCGGAATGGTGTCTAGTTTATTGGTCTTGTAGTAATATATCCGGATAAACACAAGGTGTGTGCTACAGAAAAGTAGTCCACTTAATGCTGCCCGAAATTTCTAAACTCCTTTTGTCCAGCACAAGCCTCTTTTTTGTGAAAGTTTGCCTTACGGCACAATAAAACGTTTTCGTATGTACAACACTCCTCATTTTTTTCATTCTTTTCCTTGAGTGCGTAAATTTGGTGTTAGGCATTTTGAGACAGCGGGCCATTTCCACCATGTTAAGCGGTTTATTATTCTCATTCGCACAAATCAGTCGTTTATTTATTCGCGTGGTATTGCAGGGCAAATGATTGTCTCGCGTGATCCTAGTGTAGTGCAGTAAAGCGACTTTACAGAATGGTGGTATGTATGAGCCAGCATGCAGGCTGCTTGATTGTTGTTTTTTTATGATACAGAAATTGTGACGAATTACAAAGAGACAGGTGCAGGTGTAAAAATGGGTTCTGCACCCCCATCGGATCCTGGCTGTTCAAAAAGTGTGGTTGCATCTGGCTACCTATGCTATGACTTATCAGCACTTCTGTTTTTCTTGCAGGCAGTGTTCATTGAGCTGACAACCAGGATTCCCCTGCGTATGACACAAGTTGAAACAAAGTCTGATTTCCGTGGAAACAACGGTATGAAAATGCAATAACTAAAACACATTCATTCAAATATTCTTTGTAAAGATGGCACCCAGGCCTGCACAGACATTAGTATGATTCACTTGTAAAAATGCGAGGCCTTTCTTCAAGTGTTATGATGTTATATTTCGTATCTTATTTTGCCTCATGTTTAGTGACTCTTTCTATCAGTTCGTTACTACATGAAAGTTATGAATTCACATAACGATTTCCTCGGCATGGAGCTTTGTAGTTTTTCAGCAACTAGAGCTATTCTATAAGATGCGTGGTTTTGCAGAGCCAACAAGACGAACTCTTTTTCTAAAATAGCTCTGTAAGAAATCTCCAGTTGTTAGTGAGTGCTTGTGCTGTGTTCTTTTTTTCGTCTTGTCAAGTTTGAAGTGTTCTTTCATTATGAATGCATACCAACTGCCCAGCTCTAAAGCCTATTACATTTTAACCCAAATAACCCTTCGAGTCATTACAGGTACAGACCTCCTGGGAATGCCACTTGAAGATCGGTGCAAGTTCTAGATGTATCCTCTCCCACAACACATCTGGACGAAGAAAAAATGTAAGTTGGCGATTCCTTTTTACTGATAGCCGAGGAAGAAACCACCGATAAGAACACTTTACCTAAATGAAAAACGTTTCGGCTTCCACGTGGGATCCTTGTTCAAAATGAAACTGCCAGTACAAGGGGAGGGGGGGGGGGGGGCGCGGGAGGCGGAGGAGGATGTTTAAGTACAGCCAAAAATGTGACGCAGGTGGCGTCAGCATCGTTAAAGCACGTTTCCTGGGTTTAGTGCGACGTTCGCTCTGTTGCGTGTACGAGTGATTCCACATGAAGGCGCGGAAACGTTTTTGTTTTCTCTTTTGCAAATGTATGTCAGTTTATCTCGTAGCCCAAAGTTTCTTCCTGTTCTGGGTGAGCATGCAGAAACATTTCGCGAGATAAACTGGAACACGGCACGATTAAAATTCGGGAAGGTTGGCCGGTATGACTTTAGTGGCTTCGCGTTGTTCTGAACAATGCGGCCAAATTACTCTGTGTAACGATTACTGAAATGATGTGAAATTATTAGGAAAGGCCGTAAATCACTCCTCTGGTGTGGCCTTTCATTTCATTCTCTGGTCTCCGTCTTCATTTCCGTGCAATATATTTTTCGTACTTCACATGCCTGTGGTTTGGTGTGAGGGGCTTATGGTTGCACTGGATTTTGTTCTTTTTTTGAAATTTTCTGTAGATGGCTCTTCAAGGTGGGGAAATCCAAGTGACGGCCCCTCACATATATACCTCCATCTGCGGCAGCAGGGAACAAGCACGGAAATCTTCAACGTGCCCTGATTTTGTGCCTGCTTGTGTACTACGTAAATAGCGAAGCTTATCTCTGAATTTTTCCAAGCGCCTTTTTTCGTGCAGGAAATTATAGATACCATTTAAAGTTTGTCCAAAAGACAGATTGCAATCGGCCTAGAAACTTGTAAAGACAGATTGCAATCGGCCTAGAAACTTGTTGCTGCATAAAAAACAATAACTTGGCGTGGGAATCACAACTCAGGTGGAACTGTAAAGAGGAACCTAAGAGGGAAGTGTAAAGATGGATTCGTAAAGGCGAGTGAATTCCAAGTGTAATATTAGACTGAGTGAAACGGAGAATGTAGGGAACATAGCCATAAACACTGCTGTGTATGAAAAAGTGAATTTGTAATAAATGTTCTTTCTACTTTCCCACATTCTGCGTTTTTTCTGTGGAGAACCATGACAACAACACTGTACTGGGAAAGTGCACCCCTGAGAACCATCTTATAAATGTAGCTCAAACTCGAATTCGTCTGAAATTGTTCAATGGCAATATCCAAACAATTCGGAATGCTTTGCATACATCCGTGCAAATATTGAGGTAAAGAATTTGTATATTTGGCCATGTTTGTGAAGCTGTTCACGCAACATTTATTAAATAGGTTTAATAAGGATATATGAATAAACCGAATTTTACTTGGAATTCCAAAGCAATATAGGAAACACCAATTCGCCCAGGAATCCGCACTCGTCCAATACTTATTAAGGAACGATAATAACGTTGGGGTGGTTCGCAGCTTTGCTTTTTAATAAATAGCCCACAGGTGTTTCATAATAATAAATGTGAATGTTCAAAACTACCGATGCGAAACTTCTGGAAATGTGCTCCTGTTAAATGCGCAAAGATGTGTGCATGTACTGCAATTCTCTTTTGATAATCATGGCCTAGGTTGTCAGACAAGAATTTTTGGCTTAAGGCTATGTTATAACTTTGGCGTCCTTTTGAAGTATGCTATCAAGTGCATCTTTCCACTCAAGCTTGGTTTCACTAAAGCCTAATGTTGTTTAACTAAAGCTCAATATAGCAAAAGACCTATCATGCATGTTTGATACCAGTTTCTTAAACGGCACAAAGCTGATGCAAACATCAAATTTAGTTATGCCTGTTTATAGGACTTAAGCGTTGCCAATACTCACGAAGATTTTTGGGTGACAACCTGGGTAACAATTATCGAACAGGTAATGCAATGCATATATATTACGAGAACATTTTCAAGCTTTTTGGCACTGCTGTTTTAGGAATTATAAAAGTAATTTCTCTTTTAGCCCCAGCCGTGTGGCCGGCAGTTTATTCAAGGGACGAAGAAAAGACACCCGACGCAAAAGTTTAGACGGCGCAATGGACAGCATGGTCGCACATATCTTCCACTAACGCAGTGTTTGTTTACCACGCGGGAAAGGCGCCTTGGGGGTGTCGCCACAGCGGCGCCGGCGAAAGCGCGCCTGGCGCGCAACATCACACCTTCCAATTTGTGTGGCCTTGCACGGCGGTAGATGTAACTTATATAGAGGTATACATGCTGAAAGCTGCAAAGTAACCCATAACTGCGTAACCCTTACGTGTATACGTATATAAAGGTTACGAAGATATAGGTTACATTTGTACCTTATAAATTATAGGTTACAAAAATTCGAAAATGTATACCTCTATTAAGGGTTACCCAGCTTAGAGTGTAGAGAGGAAAGTCGACATGCGGGAAAAAATTCCCGCGCCTTCCCGCGAGGGGAACACGAGTAAATGCAGAGCATTGGGGGTCGTTAACGCCGCGTCAAGTCGCGTTAGGGTGGGTAGTTGGGTCGTAGTTGCGTTGGTGTTGGTTTGGGGTAGAGAGAGGAGAGTAAAGTCGCGTTAGGGGGGAGCGAGCGTCAACCAAGGAAGGAGCAACGCAGTGACTGAAGCATGAGCGACCGCTAGCCGCTTTATATTTGCAGCGCGCGGAGTAGAGGGAGATCAGTACGGGAAGGGGGGAGGGGGGGGGAGAGCACGCATGCGCAAGCAGCGCGCGCCCTTCCACGCCCCACCGCGCTGCTATCACGCACCTGTTATGCCGAGACCGCGACGGAGCGAACCGGCTGACTACGACGCATGTGCGCGCCCGCTGCTGTTGAGAGAGAGGAGGGAAGGAGGAGAGGCCCACCTGCTGCGGACGCGGAGCTGTGGACGCCGTCCGACGCAGGAAGAGGCGAGGCTAAGAAATGCTCTGCATTTAAAACGAACGTGCGTATGAGATTTCGGCGCTCGTTAAAGATCCCCAGGAGGCCAAAATTAATCCGGAGCCCTCCACTACGGCGCGCCTCATCGCCTGCGTTGCGTCGGCGCGTTAAACCCTACAATCAATCAATCAAATCAAAAAAATGAAGAGTGTTGTACATACGAAAACTTTTTATTGTGCCGTAAGGCAAACTTTCACAAAAAAGAGGCTTGTGCTGGACAAAAGTGAGTTTAGAAATTTCGGGCAGCATTTAGTGGACTACTTTTCTGCAGCACACACCTTGTGTTTATCCGGATATATTACTACAAGACCAATAAAATGGACACCATTTCGAATATATGCAGCGAGAAAAATGAACATTTCCCGACGACTGAAACAAAATGATAATACCCAGAGAATAGAGCGATAATATAAGACTTTAATGGGAAAAAATTCAATTATTCAAACAGAGCTACCTAACAAAAATATGGGCCAATAACTGGTCAAGTGCGCCCGATGCAGCGAACAGCGTAAACAAAACGCTCAACACATGACGAAGGCGCGCAAACATAGCAGAAAGCAGGTCACGGGCGCCGTTATTTGCGCTTTCGCGATCGTCCCCTCTAGTCTGACGCTACGAACGCAAGCCCGTGATTTCATTCAATTGCCGTCGCGGACAACAGAAAACGTCCAGCGAAGCAACCAGTCAGGTAACGAAAATCCCTCTCGAATGCTGCAATTTTAAATTGAAAAGCCCCCAGCGAAAAGATGCATCCAATGAAAATACGGAAACCGTTACGGGATTATACTCACCGAGTTCGCTTTCACTGGCGCCGGGGCATTGGTCCAACATGCGAACTTGCTGCTGGTCGTAAAAGAACGGGCCGTGAAGCACTGCCAGTCACAAATGGGCTCGCCGCAGCCTCCGCGACTCACGCCGACAAATAAGTCTTGTAACAGCAATCCTCGCTTAATCGTAGGGGTATCACAGCGGTTAAAAGGCTCGAGTGGCGCGAAAACGCGGCCACCGGGCCTGCCGGCGCCGCCATTTCTATATATCCCGTCATGCAACGGAGAAATCAACGGCCGCCGGGAGAGAAGGTGCGACGAGCATCTCTTAGAGGTTACAGGGCGTTTTATAGGTTACAACGTAGAGGTTACATGTCAGATTTTGTTGATGTAACCTATAAATCATTAATGTAACCTATAAACCGCTTTCAACTTCACGCTTGTAACCCTTAGAATGGACTGGGATAAAGAAAACATCAAAATGGATTCATTGTAACCTTTATTTTATAGGTTACTTCCGTTTAGAAGTTACATTATGGGTTACCAGGATTAGAGTGTAGGCTAGTGAGGTTAGGGCTAAACTCTCCTTAACAGAATGAGATAACCCGTGCGGCATAAAAATAAATGGAACACGCGCTTCACTTGGGACACCGATAACACAGCCGGGCGCAGCCGGGCAGTAAAAACAAAACATAAACAAAGAAACCCAATGCATGGTTCACGGCAATATGGTTGTAAATGATTATTTAAAGTAATTCAATTGATAGAATACTGAAGCTCTAAAAAAATATTTGTCAGGAATTATTTAGGAGCTTCGTGCAAGACGAACGAGAATAAAAATTGTACATTTCTTGTTGATTTTGTCTTCAGCAGCGAAAATCCATGTGACTAGTCAAGCCAAGCAAAAGAGGAACGTTGCTAGCTGCAATGGCGGCGGCCATGATGGCACGTGATTGCAGTGACAGATTTCCCTCTAGTGTATGTACCAGTATGGAACTTTATGGTTTACATGACTCGCGGTTCAGCTGACAAAACATTCAGTGCGCACGACTGTGAAAGCTGATAAAGGCAACGAAGGCCCCGGGAGAGCTGCATCAGCGTGCACGCTAGCAACCTTCAGTGGCTGTCGGCTAGAACAATTCGAACGGCGCCAGCGCGCAGAAGCAGAGAGAGAAATTATATTGGAACATGCCGTTAAAGGCCGATCCACACGACGGACCGAGTCCTCGATCCATTCGGTCACGTGATGAGACGTCATGGTCTGCCGCGTTCCGATCCAAAGCAGAGCGCATCCACACGGCGGGCCGGCTGAGCGGACCGCGAATGGCCTACAGTCTGAACTCGCAAGCTAGAAGGTTGAACCAAGGAGGTTAAAAAAAATTGCAATTTTTTTTAACCTCCTTGGGTTGAACACAGGCGCCGTTTGGCCGCGACAACATGTTGTAACGCACAAGCCTGCACGAAACGTATCATCCCCACAATAACAGCCACCCGCATGCAAGCCGGGCGGGCGCGCTCACGCATCCGCCGACGTGGTTCGCACGAAGGCGACACGACGAGCGGCGACGGTGGGGCGACCCGGTTTCCATGCGGCTCGTCACCGCTCGCTGGAACTGAACTCTTCACGTAAATTGTGGTCCACATGCGTGAAACAATGTGATAATGATGGCTACAATCGCTCTAGTAAGAGCCATAGGATTCACTAGTAAAAACGCGGATTAAGTATACGTCGCGATTGTAAGCCTAGCCCGCTGCCTATCCCAAAGGGGGTGATTGACAAGCTCCTTCGAGCGCATCGAAACAGCCACGCTGCCCGCGCCGTTCAACCGGACCGGGCTCCGCCCACGCGACGCGGCCGCCGTCGAGACTGCGGACCGAAAAGCCTCGACGAAAATTTGGACCGCGAGCGCCGCGGTCCTGCGCGGTCCAACGGCAGTCCGCGAGAATTGGTGACGTCCCATCACGTGATGCTCAGACCGCGGTCCAAATAATCGTTTTGGTTCACCAAGGAGGTTCACCAAGGAGGTTCGACTCCCTGCATCCGACCTACCCCGCGTCCCCTCCTACAGCTTGTCACAACATAGGGTGTGAAATGGATCGGTTGGACGTGCCAATATGAAGCACGACACCGTAGCAATAGGACCGCACCGAGGGCATTTGGGGGAGGGAAATAGTGTGGGATGGATGTGGTGAATTATTGCGTGACACGGGAAGGTGCGGTCTGTAAAAGCCGCCACGAGCGTTACTGGCTGTTACAAGGGCTGACATAAGCGGTAGTAGAAAGCGCTGCGGGTGAGACGGTACTGTGCGACTAGGTCGTGATAGCTGAGGAGGCTATCTCGAGCCGATCTGACACCGTGAGAGGGGCAAGCAAGGCTGGGGCCAACTCCGATAACAAATCCTCGAGCAGTTGTGTGGGCCGCCTCCTTACGCGTCCGACCGGTGCGGGCTGGGATTTAGGTCACTTGATTTGGGTGGTATGAAAATTTTCGGGGAGAATCGGGAAGGCCTGTGGGGCTATTAGTCCCCGGGAGGAATTTAGAACGGCCGTCTTTCATGTGTTCAGGCAGCACTCACCCATCATCAGCCTCACTTTTCATATCGAGGGTATTTATGGCTAGGGTTCCGGGATTTTTCGTGTCCGGAAAAAAATCTGGGGAGGAAAAAACGCATTGGGGCAAACCCCACTTAATCATGAATTTCCAGCAGGAAACAAGTGTGGGACAATTGCCCGATAAAACTAGTCTACCATTAAGGCGAACTTCATTTATTTATTAAAATTCGTTTGTGCGCAGTTAAGTTGTAAACATTGCCGAATTCCTGTCTGTTGGCGCAACACGGGCATATGTGCATATGTGGATACGGGCATATGTACAACTGGTCGTAAAAACTCCACAGTTGCTGCGGAATACGCAAGTAGAGACGGCTTCACGGTGGTGGCAGTCAACGCTGAGGGGGAAACGAGAGAGGCAGCCAGTATAGGAAGCAAACAACCAGAGGAGGCAGAAGAGATCGCCATCGCGCTGGCCGTCGTGGACCCAGGATGTCGAACAGTCCTCAGTGACTCTAGGCAGGCAGTGAAGAACTACGCCCGCGGTAGAATCTCCCCTGCGGCGGCCAGGATACTACACCAAAAGACCGAAAGCGACAGATGTGTTAGAATCGAGTGGTTCCCGGCGCATGCAGGGAAGGTTTCGGAGAACGACGACAACCGCAACGAGACCGCACATTTACGAGCGCGAGAATTAACAGACCGCGCCATGGGAGCTTGCGAACGATTGTGGTTCAGTACCAGGGATCGCATGACAAGCTTCAACGAGATCACGAAGGCCTACAGGATGGCCAGACGAACGCTACCGCCGCCCTGCAAAGGGCTCAGCCGGGAGCAGGCCGTCATATACAGGCAACTACAAACAAGAACGATCCCGAGCCCAGCGCTGAAGCACAAGATGTACCCAGAAGCACACCCCGACGACAAGTGTAGGGTGTGTCGAAAGGAAGTAGCAACGCTCGAACACATAGTTTGGGACTGCATCAATTTCCCAACGGAGTCAGTATCAGGGAAGTTACCGCCCGCGATGGAAGAAGCAACGCGGCAAGGAAACCAACACCTACAAATCGAGGCCGTCCAGCGGGTCATCGTCGCACTGGCTCGGCAGGAGTCCGGCGGGCCGGAAACGGCTAGCAGGGCTCCGGCTGCGGTTGGGGTCAGGAAGACGACGTAGGCCACGTCTGAAGCCTGTATGCAGACTTTACTGCGGGATCAATAAAAGTTTTTTTTTTCCAATCCAATCCAATCCAATCCACATCCTTTAAGCATTCTTTATTGGGGCCATTATGTTTGTGCGTATCTGTCATTTTGTGTGTCCATGGTGCCGACCCAAACTGCACTTCATTTCATGAGCGCCAGAGTATCTCGAACGGTACCTTTTTTTTTTTTTTTTTTTTTTTCAAACGCGAGCATCGTGAGCGTGTGAGTACATGTGCGTGGACAGCTCTTTTTGGAACGCAGGCGCGTGCCGTTTCTTCTACGACTACTGGCTACAGCGAGACCGGAACATCGGGTGTACCGCAACCGGCTGAAGATCAGGTACTGCTTCATTGGTCGCTTTCGCTTTCGCCATGTATGTGCGTGTGCGTGTTAGTGTGTGTGCGCGTGTACGTGCGTGTGTGTATGCGTGCGTACCCACATACACCTTTTGACCGTGCGTGAATCGCAAGGACAAATGTTTCACCGAAATGGAAACTAAAGCAGGAAGTGACGCAGCCTATCTTGCATTCCCTAACCGAGCTTTATGTCGTTTTAAGAACATGCACTAAACAGGAACAGGAGGAGAACTTAGGCATGCTCCGTCATTCACGTTTCATCGTTCATTGCTTGGCTCGTCTCACAACTCCCGATGCGGGAAAAGTGTATTAGGTGGAGGCAGCCGCCCTCACTTTTTGGGCCTTTTTCGCACCAATAAACAACTGCTGCTGCGCAAGTTGTACATTTGTATTAAGCTACCAATCTAACCGAACATGCCTTCACCCAGTAGTTTCCCGTGAATACGCAGGCTCCCATCGGCACCGTTGGAGACGCCTCAGCCGTTCCGCTGCCCCAACGGCAGAGCGCACGCCTAAAGTTCCTCGTTTGCGTCTGGATCTGGGGTCTGCTGCCCGGAGCGATAGGAGGCCTGCTTCTGACCTACTCTCTCTGGTACTTGGTGGATGTCGAGGTGCGTGCGGCAGTGCATGCGAACGACGTCGCAAACGCTGACGGCTGTTTCAGTATACGTGAATATTGACAAACAAAGACTGCTTATTAAAACTTGCTTATTAAAACTTGCTAAATAAAATAGAAAGTCGTAAGAAGAAGAAGTATGCAGAGCGAACCCGGCAGATATCAGATAGCAAGATTTCAAAACCCCTGGCTATTCGAGCCTCCAGGCGGCCGCTCGAAAGCGGCAACCTTCAAAAGCAACGCTACGATTATTTTGGTGTGCAAAGACCGCAGGAGTTATTTCAGGCTTCCTTTCACAGCCCACAGTATACATGTAGTGTATTTAAAGAAGAAAATGTTCTCCTCAACCAGCGTCACCCCTTTACAATGACGACACATTGTCGCAGTTGAGTAAGATAATAGGTAGCGATGGGATTGATTATCTAATTAACCGCCATTTAGAACAGTTCTTCTCTAGCTTTCTCTCCCACAAATCTATTAAAACCAATGCAGAGAAGAATAACTCGCGGATAGCAATGCGTCATTTTGGATTTCAACATTCCAAGTATTTCGCTGAACTTATAGTTCTCGTTTAATTCGTCTGCAAAAAAAAAAAAAACGAAAGAAAATGTCGCGGTCCTTGAGTACGCTTATGAAGGCGAAAGCGTGACGATAATTATCGACGACTTCTTTACTGATACACCGGATTTTCGCTCTAATGCGCAGCATTATTTGCCGTGTACCACCCCAGCCAGGACCGTGTAACGGCCTGCATTTGCACAAACGAGCAGATTTCGCGGAAGTTCCACTTTTAATCGTTATAATAGCGTAAATGGAGATAAATTGGTCGAACAAAATTTGAAAAACCAGAAAATTTGTCTGGATAGAACTCACCCTGAAGACAAGCGGCACAAGAATGCCACGCATTAGCAGACAATGCTCTGAATTTCTCCAGATTTTATTTCTTCCCCTTCGATTATTCTACTTTTGCCGCAAAACACTTCAACAGTCGGACTAGTCATACAAGCCAGTTAGTTTCCCCAGAGCGAGAGTTGGGCGCGGCTGGAGCGCCCCTGTTCTGCTCACGTGCTGATACGCTTACTAGTCACGCGGACCGCATCGGGCACATTAGCCCAACAAAGCTCCCGACTCTGGTCAATCCCCCAAGTGGGTATGCGCCACAAATAAAGGAACAACAACTTTTCTTACCCCGCTGGCAAAGTGCAGAGACAGCGCAGTGGCAACGCTCTGGGTACACACCGCGGTGGCTCAGTGGCTAAGGCATTGTGCTGCTGAGCACGAGGACGCGAGTTCGATTCCCGGCCGTGGCTTCCGCTTTTCTGATGCATGCGAAAAGCAACAACGCCCGTGTGTACGAGTAAAAAAAGCTTGATGTGGGCGACTTGGAACATTATGCTAAAAAAGTACTCGGTGCTAAAACAGGGACGAAGCAGAAAAACGTAGGCGCACGTTAAAGATCCCCAGGCAGTCAAAATTAATCCGGAGCCGTCCACTACGGCGTGCCTCATCGCCTGCGTTGCGTCGAAGCGTTAAATATCGTAATCAATCAATCAATCAATCAATCAATGTGGCCGTTCAGCTCACCATCATGGTTTCCAGCGTTCGTTTTGGCAGCACACGTAAGGTTGGTAGACCTAAAAATTCCGCTTTAAAATGTTCTAGGTCGCTCGCTATCCGTAAAAAAAACAGTTTCAGTTCAAGGTGTTTGAAGTAATGCCCTTTCGTTTGGAGTAGAGACAGAAATCGCTTGTCTAGCCTTTCAACAAATAGCTGCTACTGTCGAGAGCGGCGCGTTTGTATTCTATGCACTGTAATGTACCGTTACGGACCGTCTCCGTTTCGCAACAAGCATCACTTGAAGTTCCCCATCGCTATTCGTTCATCGCTTTTACCATTTATATTTTTCTGTGACATTATCCGATTATTTTGCATTTTACGCATGTAAGGAATAAGCGCTATACTTTATCGGGCAATAATTTCAAAATAGTGGCCTAAAGACGAGAGCTCTGATGAGAAAACAAAACGTATCAGTTTAGGAAACCCGACGTTTCAAGGCCCTCTTGTCGAGGCTGCAAAATATCATGTATCTGTAATGAATTCGTTTTTTGTTTGTTTATTTGGGTTCTTGACTTTAGGGTCAGGTGTAACCACATGATTTCTGTCAAATGATAACTTTTACAGATTTCTGTCAAATGATAACTTTTGCGATACTATTTCTATTCAGTCATAACATCGGTACTACTGCAAATAAAACGTTACTTATAAGCTAGTCTGAACAACTCTCCTGGCACTTCGCCGTCATCAAGGTCAAGAATATCTGAAAACGGACATTTTTTTCGTTGGTGATGTTGTTGCGAGGTTAGTCTGATGTCTGCTGAAATTCGATGTGAATTAAAAACTACACCATTCTGATTGTCCGCGCCCAAATCAACCCAGGAAACGAAAAAGGTGTTCCCCGCTACCACCACCTCCGTCAACAGGCCGGATACAACAAGCTCGGCTGGCCCACCTGCCAGTATAACCAGCCCGCCACCAGTGACCCGCCCATCCGCGCAGACTTCCCAAAGTACACCGGCTGTAACCACCACGAACACCGACCCCGTGGGATGTGGGACCTCCACGTCGAACGACTGCCTCCTGGCGAAAGACCTGTTCACTGTTTCCCTGAACAACTCGTACGACCCGTGCGAGGACTTCTTCGGCTACGTGTGCTCAACCTTCAACGAACCGTCAGGCGATTCCCTCACTGGTGTATGTGTAGCGTCGCGCAATATCTAGCAGCGGTATTAGCAGCACGAGTGATGTTAGTACAGGCGTTATTATAGTTGCATCATCTCGGCATTCGCCTGGCCTCGTAACTGTGCACGGCGAAGGCTCCGAGCGGTGGTTCAAAAGGCCCCCACAGTACATTACTGCGAAGACCACGAGACTTGTGTCAACATCGGCTTTTCTCTTAGACGCATGTATATGTGCCCCTGCGGCTTAGATCCTACAGCGTACCGCCCGCACCTGCGATCAAGAAATCTTAGTGAGGTTAGCGTGCAGTTGTGCAAGACGTGTAACCTATGGTACTACACGGTAGCGGTCCCGATCTACTTTTCGGAACGAAAGTTCATTTCTCTTTCAGTATATTATAATGAAATATGCCGTAACTGGATTTACCTTGTTGCTCCCTTTAAATATTTGTCCAATCCAACTAGCAGCAGTGATGGCCGTTTTATGTCTTCACCGGTGTTTGTGTACGGTCATGTCGATGCTTTCTTGGTTTCGACAAGAGTAAATGTTGGCAATCGTCGATTATTCTATAACACGAAATACAACCAATAGAATAGATACACTCTACCAGGCAGTGCCGCAAGCAAGCGATTAAATCCCGCGCCGTGCCACGGCTGTGCCTGTGCTATAAGGTCACCGTGTCCAGCAAGCGTTAAGTTTGTATAGCGCTGTAGTTTGCAATGAAACTAGTTCAGTCACGTGTACGAAACGCTAAATACACATTTTCGCCTTCAATGCGGCGCCACGCCAACTGATTGTTCCTTTTCTGTGTTCTGTCTCCACCAGATGACACAATACCTGGCAGAGACTGCCATGGCGGCGCTGAGCGGTATCGACGTCCCGCAGCGGGGCCAGAGCGCGTCGCAGAAGGCGGCCGGCCTGTATCGCTCGTGCGTTGAACTGGGAACCTCGGAAAAGTCTGAAGTAAGTGTCTCCGCATCCAGACGGAATGCCACTAAAGAACAAGTAGCCGAAAGTAACCGATGAAGGTGTTCCTGTCAGATTCCTTCGCCTTAATTATCATTGCAATACCAGAGTCAAACTTTCAAGAGATTTTTTTTATCGTGTGTCGTGCCTCTTCAACCTGCTCATCTACTCTGCCTACAACCCATTTTTAAAGCGAAGCTTTTTGTGCCTTGCCGGTGGCGTCGTTCGTCCAAGCTATATGCACTGCAAGAAAGCTATAGCTTTACCCAATAGGTTTCCAAGAACGATGATTATGATGATGATGATGATTATAAGGGGAGCCGCATCCAGCAAAAAATCGAAGTCCCTTTCTTTCGAGAAGGATCGTTAAAACGCTAGGCTTCCTCCCATACAGCCGGAGTCAAAGTCCGAAATCCTAGCTGCTTCGAACATCCCGGAACGGCGCAATCGAATAGACGTCGGCTTCGTAACGGGAAAAGCCCAGGTTCGATTCCAACCACGCGAAGCGTTTTACTTTTCTTTTCCTGAGGCACTCGATGTGCCTTTGCTTATCATCATCATCATGGTTTTGTGAAGCCCGATGTGTAAAGTTGGCTTTCCTCGAGTGAGTTTTGCTCGAACACCGATGCTATTAGCGCGACATAGAAAGTTTCGCTCTGAAAAAGTGTCTGGCCCTCGCGAAGGGCGAAGCCTTCGGAGAAGAGTATGCACAACAGAAGACAAACGTTTCTAGGACGTGATTTCCACCGTCAAACCTATTTCTCTACTGCCTGGTGACTGAGCTCCACGCGTACGATGATAATTGTCCGTAGAATGGCGCTCCGTTTAGGGATAAGAATCAACTGCTCAGCCATCAGAAAGCAGAGATATTGACTGCGGCCAGAAAACTTTTTGTCCCGGCTGTAGATGCAGCGTATGTGTCATCCGAAACCCCTGTGAGTCTCCTCTTCTCTCTGAAGTCTCGATGCTTCATTTACTGCGACAGCGTATGCAGAACCAAAGGATTGATTGATTGATTGATTGAGTGATTGATTGATTGATTGATTGATTGATTGATTGATTGATTGATTGATTGATTGATTGATTGATTGATTGATTGATTGATTGATTGATTGATTGATTGATTGATTGATTGATTGATTGATTGATTGATTGATTGATTGATTGTGGGGTTTAACGCGGCGACGCTGCACAGGCGATTAGGTGCGCCGTACTGGAGGGCTCTAGATACATTTTTACCACCTGGTGATCTTTAACAGGCTCCCAAACCTCCCACACACGGGCGTTTTCACTAATTCGCACACCACCGCTGTATTCTTGAAAGCGCACTTCCCCATGGTTCTTCACCGGATGATCCTCCATACGATAACCCCCAATTCGTTGTCGCTCTAGGCACACCTTCTCTTGACAGCGGTCTCGCACGAGTAGTGTGAGCCGGGCCTACAAACAGATGGGAACCAAAACTGGACCGTTAGTTCCTCCATTGTAAACTGCCTGTACATTCCCATTGAAGATTTAAGAAATAGTTATTTCTCTCTCCCTGCTACTACCATTTCCCCCCTCTAGCCAACCGGGCTTCCCTTTCCCAATAAAGGACTTTACCACTACTTCTTGGGAATTATAACTGTAGTTGCGTTTTATTAAGGCTTGTGGCACCATTGAAATTCTGAATCCTTGTGAGAACAATTTTCCCAGGTTCCTTATTGGAATATCTCATCCCACTTTTAGGGGATCTGGAGTTGTCCTATCTTTTTGGGGGGGGAATTCCCTTCCTTCATCACATTGGGCGCAAAATTTGTACTTAATTGCTTTTTGTAATTCGCGATCAAGGTCAATCTTTGTACAATTGTTTGCTGGTCAAATGTTGCTAGCGACCAAGTCTGCATAAAACATATGCCCCTGTTAAATTATCCTGAGTGAATTGTACCAATGACCTGTGTCAGTGAACTGCATCATAGTAAACTGTATCACAGCTCCAGAGACGCCAAGAAAATTGCAGAGAAAGCATATAGGGTCACTGCACAAACTGAATTACCAAGCGACACCAGAGGCTCTCGCCCAGCGGGCATATCGTGAGCCTGTTGTTTTGTCGTCGAACTTGCAGGTGTCATCACTGAAAGACTTTACCCGAAAGATGGACGTGGACATATCGAGCTTGTCGGTGCCCAGCACATTCAAAGTCGCTGAACGCCTCGTGCAGCTGTCCGCTGAGTACGGCCTATCAACCTACGTCCGCATCGGGACGAACCTGCAGCAAAACGTGAAGCACATTAATGTACGCAAGCTCATCCTTTGACTTTTTTTGTCTTTAACGTATACGCCTGTGAAGCTTGGCATCTCACATTAAAAAAATTAACGCGCGTAATGTAATACGACGCACGCCGTAAATCGTGGAATAGATAGACGTCTGTGGAGAATCATGAGCTTGTCGCAGACCCTAGGGGAGGTCCTGAATGGGTCGTTAGTGGTGCACCACTCGCAGTGTCGGTCTGACATCGCGTATGCATACGCTGCCGCTCTGGCCGCTTTCTGCTGCTCTTTTGCCATTGAACGTTACCCGTCCTTGCGCCGTTTCTGCGGCTATTTTGCGTTCCGCGTTCGTTCTTGTGCCGCAGCGTAAACCTCACGCTTATTGGCAGCATAACGACGTCGGGTAGACTGGCGCGCTCAGATTTATTTCAAAAGCAGTATATGTCTCCTTTATTGAGCAAAAAAGCTGGCATTGGCGTTCCCGTCAAAAGCTGGGAAACGGCTCCCTCGGCGTCTGCGAAGAGTTTCACAGCACCGGCTTCGTACTATAATAATGAAAAATATTGAGACGAATGCCTAGGACTTTCTAGGGATGTGAGGGCGAAAGCGTAGTTGGACATTTTGTTGATCTGCTGTCGCACTTTTTCTCGAACTTTCTCGCTGCTCTTGCCGACCCGCTGAGGCAGCTTGCTCCATAGCCGCTTCCTCCGACTGCGGTCACAACGAGCGGTGTTTCGAGCTGTTCTAGCCTTTTTCACCGCGGCGCGCTTTTTTAGTCTTCCCTGTCCACGACTATGACCTGGTGCGTCGTCACCCAAAGCGATGTGGAACGAAGCTCTGAGACTACGCCGTGGTGCGTAGAAGGCGCGTCCAGAACGCTTTTCGGGCGCCGCCTCTGATATTTCGTGCCTCCTCCCCAGCGCCGCCATGGCTGTTTCTCTTAAGGTCCTCAGGCGGCCCCGCTTTCATTTCCACCGTCAGGCTCCGTCGCCATTTCTCAGAGACTTCCTCGGCGCTACTCGTTTGGTGCCCTTGCACACACTCCACTTTCATGTACCTCACAAAGCGACCGTGAAACATGTAAATCCTAATGCCTTCGCCTTAAAAATACAAGCGAAGGGCTGCGTTTGCTCGCCTGGGCCTTTGCAGAGCCACGTCGTAAGCGGGTAGTGCAGCCGTGGCTGTCAGTTCGGCGTTCGGTGGTCTCGGCACTACATATCAAGCATGTACTCGCTTCAACGCAACAGCAATCCATGCTTGCTTGCAGCGCGAAGCTCGAAAAAGCCCTACTCTACACGTTGTGAAATCTGCATAAGGCTCTGGTTCTCTTGTGTCGGCTCTACCGACAGCGGGCGCTCGCACGAGAACGGCAGCGCGAAGGAACCGGCAGCCGAACAACACCGGCGGGAGGCTCCCTCCGCTCACCCTTCTCTACCCCCGTGTCATTGCCAATTGTTTTACACCAGGCAGATGTTGCAAAAAGAGAAAAAAATCCGCGTCGGTATTAACATTCTAGCCCACGCTAAAATGTCTGCTGAACGAAAATTACCCTTTTTCCACGGGACTTTTAAGCTTACATCCTGAGAGACAAGCCAGTTTTCAAAACTGGGTTCCTACGACGGTTTTCCCTTCGAGTTTCCTCCTCGATTAAATTATCCGTTTATACTTCCTTTATTTTTATGTATAGTGTCTATTATCCCGGCAACCCTGAGAATTGCCGTCAGCTATTTCTCGCGGCAGTCGCCTTTCAATGGCTAAGCACGCTATGCGGAGATTCTATGGGATAAATATTCCCTAAAAAGCCGTGTTTGCGGCTGCCTGTGTAGCGCTGTGGTATAGTACTTGTTTTAAACGAGAATGCTCAGGTTCGAGTCAGCCATTGCGGTTTTTTTTAAAGAAAAGCTTTCTAGCTTTACCAGCCAACGGTTCTTTCGTGGCGTGCGGAACAACAAACTCCCAAAGCGTCGGAGGCGGTGGCGGGGGAAGGGAGGGGGTACGGCGAGTTTCACTCACGGAGCACACTACGGCGAAATTACCCAGCGGTCCCCGCGCGCAAGTGCCTGCTCGCCGGCGGTGGCGTACGCTGTACAGCTTTGTCGTCTGCTTTAGCGACGGTTGTTTCGGGCCTGTTTTGCTGCAGCTTCGCGTCCATTGCGCGGGGCCTTCGCGCGGCTTGAGTAACTTGTTCGACAGCACCTCCAGGGTATCCCGCACCTAATGGAATTAAGTGGTCGTACAATAAACATACGTTAAGAATTGTTTTGCAGGGCGGGAAAACAAAATGTACAAACCACATACAGACATCTACATACAGACATACAAACGCTACCTTTTGCGCACTGCTTCCCACGAATGGGGATCCGTTGTTTAAAGTGGTGAACACCAAGTGGGTTGTTTTAAGAGGTATTAGAAAATGCGAAAGTACCAACTGGATCTTATTAATAGCGATTATAAAAGTTCCCTCAGCTTTCCCGCAATTCTCAAACTAACTAGTATAAATCGGTATAAATGGGAATCACTAAGCTGACATACCGAATTCTTTCGCTTTCTGCGCTTGTGTCGTGCGGTGGAGTAGCCCCAAGCTAGAACACCCTTCGAAAGACGCGCCTCTCCGTTTTCTTTCTCCCGACTCACGGCCGGGCTATAGCGGCGGCGTCCACCGCTCTAGCCCATCCGTGGCCGACACTGCTGCTGCATTCGGGACCTCGCCCGCGTGAATTTCGGGTAACGGCTGGCAGAATCTCTAGTTTCACTCTTTGTAGAGCCACGTGTGTGAATTCAAGTGACGTCGCATGCGGAATGGTTGTGGGTGTCATTTAAAGCGTTGCTTTTAACCGCCTTGACAGCGTGGATTTGAGACAATTTCTTTAGCTTTCAAAATTTTTCGGTTACCGTGATTTTGGTAATATTTTTCTACTCTTGTTTTTACTACATCAAGATATAGACGCACAGGACTTCTATATTGGGTTGAATTACGTTTAATATAGATTGTGTTCTGTGTAGTTGGGCTGGGTAAGATTAGGTTTGTTGCAGTTGGGCTGAATTTGGTATAGGTTATGACGCGTTCGGTTAAATTACACTAGGTTCGGTGAGGTTATGTTATATTAGGTTCCGTTGGGACGTAATATTATTCGGCAAATTTTAGGCCAGCCAGCTATTATGCACACTGCCGTGAGAATTTCCCGGAGGTAATTCTCCCGGCTGCCACGAGATTAGACGCAGCCTCGTTTTTATTGCAATGAAGTTACAGGATTTTGCAATTCTACGCTCTCAACCATCTATCTTTCGTTCTGTAATACGAGCATGTCCAATGTGCCGTCTGCGCCGCCGACATGCAGGTGCTGAGATACAGGCCCGACATCACCTGGATGAATAGAACGGAAAACGAACTCGCCAGAAAGGGAACCCTGCAGGGTTTCTTCGAATCGTACCTGCGCAGCTACGACCAGGCCATCGATGTCAGAGCGTACCAAGCACGCATCACTGCGGCCGAACGCAAGCGTACGCTCCTAATAATCCATACACGTGTTGAAACGCTGGGTTTTAAGCAATGCATTGGAACGAAACGTTATAGTGTCGATTTCGGTTGCGTTGTGAGCCAAATATTTCAATCCGGCTCAACTCCGGATAAAGCGAAAAAAATAAGGAAGCTATCCTTTTAATAATGAAGCTATTCAGAGCGTGAAGCGGGCCATTGTGGCGATGACGTACATACTAAACCTCTTTACACCCTTTTTGCCCAAAACGGGTGTAGTATAAGTGGAAAAATGGTGTTGGGAGGCCATTACACCCTTTTTCTTGAATACACACACCATTATTACTAGTCCTACACCCTTTTTGCGTGGAAAAAAGGGTGTTGAACAACATCAACACCCTTGGTTTTTTTGTAGGGTGTTGAAAGAATGTGGAAAAGTTGTTCAGGTGGTAATTGATTAAGGACATGCATGAACGTGTAATTGCACTGTGAAGTACAAGACATCTCCTCATATCCTCCTACTCATCTCGTAATAAATATTCAATAGAAAAAATTGTTCCCCTGCAATGATCGCTCGTTTCCATATACAGTGCGCCTCATGGCCCAAGTTCGGCTTTGGCACGTGAAACGTGAATTCGAACTTTTAACATAAAAAACTATGTATACACACACCAAATATATACACCCCTATCCAAAAAAACCGGGCCATCTCCACTAACCTGAAACCTGCGGAAGGGCGAAGCATACAGCGTATAAGTGCATGCTTGGCGCCTTGGCATTTTTGCCCATGGAGATGAAACCGTGGGGGATAGAGGTATACAGCTTGGCTGTAAAAGTCTCGTGTCTTTTAAGCACTAAGTGCTCTAGCGCGAGGCGTAAACGAGTACGCGTTCTCGAGGCGTAAACGAGTGTCCCGTTGTTTTAGTATCGAAACTACATGAGGCGACACTTACGACGACGACATGAGACGTAAAAAACCTGAGCCCCTAAGAAGCTTGGCCCCTAGTAGATGTAGTGGATATGGAATAAGTGTGTTGAGAAGTCGTTACGGCCTTTTTCTTAGGTTCCAACGCTCTAATTGTAGAGTTGCACTCTTTTTATGTGGCGAAAAGGGTGTTGACTGACTGCAACACCCTTGGTTTTCTGTAAGGTATCGAGAGGGTGTGAAATAAAAGTAAAGTTGCAAAAAAAACCGCGGAGCTGAGGATCGACCTAGCTGTTTTCTGGTGTTTCTAAGTTTTGCTATACATGTAGGTTTTGCTAGGCCTTGCTAAGTTTTGTTAGGTTTTGCGAGGTTCTTGCTAAGCTAGGCTAAGTGCTGAGCGGTGAGGTCAAGTTTAGCAGGATTTTGCAAGGCTAATCCAGTGTGTCCTTCACACTGACAGCGGATTTAAGGGGGGGGGGGGGGGGAAGCTGGGTAGATCCAGCTCTGCCGTTTCTCCAGCATTGCACCGGTATTGCAAGCTGCGTCAATTTTTTTGCGTTTTAGTACCCCAAAAAGACTAGTACCTTTAAAATAGTATAGTAACAGGTGCGCATGCGCATGCGCCCTTGTTCTCGCATTTTAACAGGCTCGAAAGCCGGCTTTACTGTTAGAATACCCTATCTGCGGTGGTGCACCGTTTACAGGCGGCACGGGTGTGCTTTTGCTAACGCCACCGAACCGAGCTCAAGAATAAACCGCTCCGCTGGTTATAAATTAGGCCACTTCATATTGTTTTAAACATCGTGAGGAACAAAACATCCTCCCGCTTGTTCAAAATGTTCAGTCCACCCGTGTAAGCGGGCAAAAAATACTACCTCCAAAGTTGGAAGTCTTTTACACCATTTTTCTTAGTTTCCAACACCCTAATTTTTAGCTTTACACTCTTGTGGGACAAAAAGGTGTTGAAATAAGGAACACCCTTCTTGGTGGGTTTTCAAATGGTGTGTAACATTTGTTTGCATGGTTTAATAAAATTCTATGACTTATTGAACGTAATAACACCTCACAATTATAAATTATTTTGCAAATCCGCATGCTGACATATATGCTCATATTAAAATGCACAAATCGAAATTAGCGCTCAAATATCTGCTTATTGAGAGAAGCCCACCGACTCCTTCAGATTACTGTCCTCTTCTGGCTATAAAAGCAAGAAGAGCAGATGTATCTCTAGCTAAATATGTACTTGCTCTCCCCATGCATCCCGTTGATTTTCTTGCTGAATTCATTTGTGGTCCAAGTGTGACTTGTGCGTGTTGGATGTGTCTATGCCATGCGGCGCGCTCAGCTGATACACATTGCCACGCGTAGCTGCGCTGCTCACGACCTTTTTTTAGGGACTAAACAACCTTACATCCTTATTTTAGGGTGTTCATAAGAACACCCTTTCTTCATCCTTACACCCTTTTTTAGCCAAAACACCTTTTAAAGTTGCAATGTGCGCCATGAGACAGTATTTTTATACCCTTTTCAACCAAAAAGGGTGTAAAAAATGTCATTGTGTACAGTCGGGTGCAAAAGTCCCTGAGATGTGCGAGCACCGACAGAAACTCACAATGGCCATACTTGTCGCCCCCGCTTTCTAGACGAGTGCTAGGCGCATGCGCGGCCAACTCCGTTGGCAGGCTTGTCAGTTTCCTTGCATTTCGATGTGTTTCAGTCGGTGCTGGCGTGTCCCGTAAACTTATGACCTCGACCGTTCGTGCTGCGCATGTTCTCGTTCCTCTCCTCAACGAAGATAATGACGTGGCATTCTACTCTACAGTGTGCACTCCTCCGCCGTTTGGTGTCTTTAGCAGCTCCTCGTTCACCCTTCAGTCACGTGACCAGCGCCATGACTTATCCCTGTCTGCCCCTGTTTGATCCTGCGCTTCAGTATGCTCCGAGCTTATTCAAGAGGGAGTTCATGGGAAGACCTGCCTACAAACAGAAACAGCGAGCTTGCCAAGGGAAAAAATGCTTGCGGTATTCGACTCTGCTGATTGTCTTTAAATTCGAAGCATCGAGGCAGCATTATGTATTGGAAGAAAGATTTAAGTTAACTTGATATGAGTATAGAAAACAGATTCATGTTCATACACTGGTGGTTTGTTTAATTTGACGAGAAGTTGAGGTCTACAACACCTGCACAAGCGAACTTTCTGAAGCAGACCTCATGGTCACTTAATGGAGTAATGACGCGAAATTTCTCGCTTTCAGTTTTTATGCTGTAAAGAATACCTTTTGGCCCAGTAATTACGAAAATCGAACCGAAAGCCGTCAACCGCCAACACAGAATTAATTATAGTACGTTTATTGCAACCAGTTTCAAATTTGGTCGCCGCGCGAGAAAATGGCCAGAAAGGGCCAGCCTTACGTCATGGTCTCACCCGTGACGTCAGGGACGTTCGCCGCATGGTCTGCTACGATTGCACATGGTACGCACTCGCCCGCGCAGTCGACATGTCTGAATCGTCAGACTCGGATGAGTCGCTGCCACCCGACAGACAGAACAACTTTATTTGGCCAGGCGATTAGGCCGGCGATGTCTTCGCCGTCGTCCGTTTAAAATATCACTGCGGCTCGAACCGGCGCAGACCATGATAGCAACAGCTTGTCGCCACTCTTCTAACCAATCTGATCGCGAAAAAGAAGTTCCACATGCGAGAAAGTAGATGTTAGTGTGTTGAAAAATTGTGCTAGGGGTTGTTATCAGCGCTTAATTTAAAAGCGGCGTTCAGATATTTGCCACGATGGTAAGCCTACGCTGACCGGAAGCGGAGGTTCGGCGCTCCGACCCAGCACTGCCGGCACCGCGGTGCGGCGAGCGGCCGAAAGATGGCGCCACCTGCGCGCTAGAATCAAAACAGGCCACGGCAGATGTCTTGGTCACCGATCGCTGCAACGGAAATTATCGCCAAAATAAAGCTCCATATGCGAAAAAGGGGATGATAGTGTGGTGAAACGTTGTGTAAGGGATGGTCATTCGCAGTTGTGCAGACACCAGCGATCAAATAGTCGCCACGATACTAAGCCTAAAGTTCCCAACACCCAAGCTGACCAGAGCAACGCCGCGAGCCCGCTGGCTTGGGCGACAGTTCTTGCGGCCGCCGCCGCGCACGAACTCAGTCCACGTTTAGCGCTGCATGTCGTCGCGTGGAAAATAATGCATCTTGGCGTCGTCGTCGATTTGCTCGGGAAGGCTTCCACTAGCACTACTTCGCATTCCGCGAGCTTGCCATAGCACAACTTGGGCGAGCTCGGCGACGCGCACCACCGCGTCGCCGCGTCGACATCGCGCAATTTTTGGCACCAGTGCAAGAGAACACCATGCGCCGGCCACGAACTGAAGAGCAAAGACGTCGAACACGCAAAGTTTACAAGCATTGCTCACACAGCCCAGGTCTCCTGCCCAAACGAGTACCACCGACAACAGCAGCGCAGGATATCTTTTCCGGTTCCGAAAACGACTATATGATGTCACCCTGAACCGGCCAGACACGCAGGCCGATGTTTCGTCACGCCGAAAGCGATTTCGCTAGTGCTGCCGATTTGTGGAAGCTCGCGGCCGGTACAATCAAAATCAATTTTATATGTGATTCCGGCCTCGTATCGCTGCAAAAAGTTCTGTGAGGCATCTGTACAAACTACTGAAGCCAATTATATCATTTTTAGGCGTCAAAATTTGGTGTCAGTACTCCTTTAAGGAGAAGTTTGAAGCGGAGATCACAAAACTGATAGAAGGTTAAAATGAGGTCAAAGTTCCTGAGGTCCTTTACCACCGTCTGGTAGCCACACCATGCACAATATAATAAACAGAGTTCCCCCAGTCTGTCACATCTACGCATATACATTAAAAACTATGTACGCATAACACGCACATTCTGAATTCTCGTGTGACCAGCACTATTGCTCACCCATAACTAGGGGGCCCTGCGGTCTCTAGTAAGACCATAAATTTACGGCGGCATTTTTCACTCAGGTTAAGAAGAAAAACTTTGTCGCTGAACTGGAACTCGTGAGTGTTTGTGTCATAAAGAATTTGTGCCTTTTAACGGTGCCGGCCTTAAACCTACTTTCCTTCACAAACATCCGCGCTGCTGTCGATATTCAAATCTCAATGTTACCACCTCCTGTTGGACAATCGACAACTCCTCATATTCGTTTTTTTTTTTCATCAGTAATGACTTACATAAACAACTTGGAAATACAAGAGGAGGCTACTGTCCCTTGGCCAACGACGATAAGACTCGACAAACTTGGAGACGTTACAAAGCGGTTTATCACCAGCGGTAAGTTACCTAACTTGTTTTCCCTCGTCTTGACCCATAATTTGTCGTGTGTTGAGTGAGATCATCGCCAGTGCACACGGATTGACCAAGGGCACAATCGTGCCAGATGTGAGATGAGAAAACGTTGCGAAAACTAAGCAGCCGAACCAGCTTTTAGCGGCGAAAAAATTCCCACTTGTTAAAGGTGATTTTGAAAGGCGGATTTCAAATGTTCGCAGACGAAGACGAAGATGACATACGTAGGAGGGTTATACGAAAACCTGACAATCTTAACCTCGGAGTAAGCAGTAAAAGAAGCTAAACGTGGAAAATAGATAACACCTCACAGCATGCGTACGAGTGAACTTAAGACAAGCTATCCTTCTTTATAAGAATGACGAAGCTTCCCTAACGGCTTTTTTTTTACTTCGCTACTTACATCAGCAGGATTATTAGCTGCTAATACGCCCTAAGAAAAAACGCACTCCTAATTGCTGGACAGGCAAGTTTCTTCTGTTATTTTTTTTCAACATAAACCCTATAGGAGAAGGTCCATATCTGTCTGTTGCTCATGCTTACGAATCAGCAGTTTTAAGCTTGTCGAGACGCTGCTTCAGAGGGAGTACGCGGAAGGCGTGTGTGGTACAATCCTTCCCTGCTTCCGTGCCCATAGCATTCATTGCGCCCCTTCCCCCAGCCGACTGGCTGCATATGATCAGGAAGTACACGGGCAAGAAGTTCAAGAAATCGCAACTGGTCACCGTTTGGGACAACGGGGCGCTGGTGATGGAGTACATGATCGACAGCGCCGGAATAGGGAGCGCCGACTCGCGACTCCTCATCGGATGGAGTCTGGTGCGACGGCTCACCCACCTCGCCAGCGGCAGCCTGATGACCGAGCTGTACGCGCCGAAGATCCGGGAATTCTGCTTCCAGACTGTGCGCGGGGTCATGGAGGTGGCCGTCGCCAATGTTTACCTCGAAAAGTGTGCGTATGCGACCAACATTTTCTGGACTTTAGATCCTGAGGGCTCTCTGCATTCGGAGTGCTGACGGGGGGCCGAGCGGTACCTGCCAGAGGGTGTTGATACGACCCCTCCTCTTTACCAAGGAGTCTTTCGTACGTCAGCGGGAAGTAAGCCCAGGCTAGGATGCAGATTATAAACTGTAACACCATCACAATGCAAAAGAAAGTAAAAAGAAAAAGTTCAGGCTGGGACAACTGAGTGCTTAAATATCTGCATAGAAGAAATACTATCGCGCAGTGTTATACGCTTTTACAAACAGTTTTCTGCCTCGATGTTGGGCTGCTCCCTCTTCCAAACCATTAAATCTGGTACCATCATTCCTACTTGTAAACATATATATAGTGAAAGCAAAAAGAAACCATTAGGTATATTTCAGGCAAAGCACCAACACATCACTGGTATTAGCGGTGTTCTTTTAAGTGAAAATAGATCCATGACTGATTTTATCTATAGAAAATAATAAATTAGCGTTGAGAACAATATTTTGACCGAAAAATACAAAAGGAGCTCGCGCCCGAGCCTAAACTTTGTAGAGGCATTCGAAGCAAGGAAAGGTTGAAAAACATGGTGCGTGAGCCGTGGAATGCGGGAAATTTGAATTGAAATTTCCACTGTGTTTATTGTGTGAGGAGCGAGACGGGAGAGGAAGGTGGGGCGGTGGGCGGACGAGAAAAGAAAGGCATTTACTTGGTAGGGACGGAAGGAGAGTACGAGTCCTTCGACGTCATTTGCACTGAAGTAGCAGATATGCGGCCATTTCTTTATTTTTATGATCTTGCAAGCGGAAATTAAATTGTTTTCCTGGTATTTTCATAGACTAGTGCGGTATTTTTAATTACGGCAAGTCATAACTACGTATCACACTATTGAATAAAGCTGTATTTTAAGGAAGCTAACATCCTGTCCTTTATAGAATGTGTCGCGCCATTATTCGACTGTTTAAAACCGTACCCGCAGACATGTACATATGCATAGATACTAGTTCATACAAATATACTGTAAATACTATGCCAGCACATGCCAATAGGGGCCACTTGACTTGCAGAGGCCGAAGTCTCTAAAGGCGGGCGTCGTTTCGAAGCGACGTGGCACTGGCATGCATCGCTTAGGGTTGGGGCGTCGCTTGGAGGGGAAGAAAAAGGGAAATTAGCTCACGGGATGCGCCATGGGTGCCGCTGCTCCTCATGCCACACCCCGTGGGATAATCCCCCTTTTTCTGCCCCTCCAAGTGACGCCCCAATCCAACAGTACATGTATTTGCATGCCAGTACCACGTTGCTTCAAAACGACACCCGTCTTTTAGAAAATTCGGACTGTTGGCCCCAGTTCGGACCAGTTGATTTCCAGCTGAGACCTTTTGGGTTACCAGCCATATCTAGCAGGTCCCAATTGCTGTTCTAGCTGAAAAATACCTATAAGGAAGGGCGCCAGACAAGGAGGCACAATCTCTCCAATGCTATTCACAGCATGTTTACAAGAGCTATTCAGAACATTGGATTGGGATCAGGTGGCCGTAAGGGCAATGGAGAATACCTCACTAGCCTCTGATTTTCTGATGATGATGTCTTGCTATGTAACTCGGGGGACGAATTGCAAAGCATGTTTTCCGCACTGGACGAACAGAGTAGAAACGTGGGCCTGAAAATTAATATGCAGAAAACCAAAGTAATGATCAATAACCTCGGGACAGCACAGCAGTTTGGGATAGGGGGCGAGGTAGTGGAAGTGGTAAGCGAATATGTCTACTCAGGCCAAGTTGTGACCCCGGATCCCAACAATGAGACAGAGATAATTAGAAGGATAAGAATGGGGTAGAATGCATTCGACAGGCATTCTCAGATAATTAATGGCAGCCTAGCATTGTCTCTGAAGGAGAAAGTATGACAGCTGCATCTTTCCGGCACTCACCAATGGGGCAGAAACTTGGAGGCTCACTAAGAGGGTTCAACTTAAATTGAGAAAGACTCAGCTGGCAATGGAGCGGAAGATGATAGGTGTAACATTAAGGGACAAGAAGAGAGCGGGGTGGGTCAGGGAACAAACGCGTGTTAAGGACATATTTGTAGAAATTAAGAAGAAAAAATGGATATAGACAGGGTATGTAATGCGAAGGCACGATAGCCATTGGTCATTAAGGGCAACAGAGTTAATCCCTAGAGAAGGCAAGCGTGGCACGGGGTGGCACAAAGTTAGATGGGCGGATGAGATTTAGATCCCTAGAGAAGGCAAGCGTTGCAGGGGGTGGCGGAAAGTTAGATGGGCAGATGAGATCAAGAAGTTTGCAGAAATCAATTGGTCGCAGTTAGCACATGACCGGGATAATTGGAGATCCATGGGAGAGGCCTCTGGCCTGTAGTGAGCGTAGGTGGGCTGATGATGATGATGATGATGATATCCAACTGAAAACCAGTTACACATTATCGCCCGGGTGGGACTCCTCGATTATTCCAGGATCATCTGCAGCCTGTCCGGGACACGATCGAGCACTCAATGTTCCCGTGTATTCTAATGGTACCCCTTGACAAAGGCAGTCCACGGGCTGCCGGCACACTGTCCAGGACTGGTAAATCCCGAATGCCCAGCAGTGGCGCAGCCAGAAATATTTTTCAGGGGGTGTTATATTCCAGCAAAAAAAAACCTAAAAGAATGAAATATAAGAAAAAATAATAAGAAACAAAAGAAAAAAGAAAAAGCCTGCTAACGTTCTTTCATTCAGATATCTAATTTTTTAATATCTTTTAATATACCGATGTACAGTGGGAACAGCGAGGACGAAATGAAGAGGGGAGATGGAGGGCGGAAGCCCCTCTCAGAAAATTGGGGCGGCGGAGAGGGGCGTTCTCACACCGAAACACCCTCTGTGGCTACGCTCCTGATGCCCAGTAGTGCATGTTGTTGTAGATAGATACGAATGCATGTGTGTAGTGCATGTCTACATGGAAGTTCTCTTTTCAAAGCACATGCAGTCGAACCTTGTTAATTCGAACTCCGAGGGGATACAAAATCTGTTCGAATTAGCTAGAGTTCAAACTAGCGGGGGTCCCTTTGATTGGCGGTACAGAGCCCGCTACCAGCATTAGAAACGCGTGTGCGATAAGGTAGGCGGTTCAGAACATCCTTAGGAGTGCACTTATAATAATTACGTGCTGAAAAAGAAAGAAAAGCTGCGAAAAAAAAACACCCTTCACCAAACTTGTTTCGTGGCGGCACGACAGAAGGGACAGGAACCATGGTTAAAAATGGTCATCGATCTAGTTACACATTTTGGGCAAGGCAGACATGAGAAAGCCCACGCAAGGTACGCGCCAGCTACTCCGTCGCGGTGGATTTTGGGCCATTGCGCCATGTGGAATTGTCCACCTATGTCCCGTGACATCATGTCCCGTGACAACGTCTAGGCTACAATGAGGAATAAGTTCAGTTCAGTAAGGGATCTAGATGAATATACATGGATTGCTGGGCTAACAGTTGTATAAACAACTTGACTAGGGCCCAGGTTTGTTATATCACCATAATTCATTTGGATAACTCATTCAGTAAATATTTCCTGCAGTGGACACGAATGCGATGATTATCATCATTACGATGATGAATATTTCATAAAGGTGAGCTACTTTATTGGAACTTCCCTCAGCGTCCCAGGTTGCACCTTAGGTCATTTGTCTATCCCGTGTTTTCAGTGTCGCATTTCCTTTCTGTGATTACGCAGTCATTTCTCAGTCCACAATCGACAAGGCTACCCGCATGGCAAGAATGGTGATGGAGCAGCTGAAAACCAAGATCACCCAGTCACGTTGGATGCGAGGCGAAGTGCTGGCCATCTCGAAGGCGAAGGCCGCAAATATGGGGCTCGTCATGGGCTACTCGCAGGACTTCAATCCTCTCAGCAGGATCACGCAGTACTACGGTGAGCTAGTTAGTGGCGGCTTGATGAAGGAGGGATAGTGCTGGGCTTGGTGTAGGAAAACAAATGGCCTCTTTTTGCAATCATCCAAGGGGGCTCAAATGCACATTATTCATGCTGCGATTCGTGAAATACCAGCTCGTTTTTGTCTCCACTATATGCGAAAGTTCTTGCATAACCAACGTGGTAGGAAAATCTACCGCGGAATTATCATCCCCATCCTCATCCTTCACGTTCTCTTTAGCATCATTAGCACCATCGGTCGGTTGATGCCCGCAACAAATAGTGCAGGGCGAACGCCCTTCGGGTGGATCTAATGCCGCTCGGTGATGCTGTCAGCCTAAATGGAAAAATAAAAACAGCGCGTCATATGGGATAGAAAAGACAGGGACAAACACGTGCACTGACTAGCGAGCAAATAGTTTAATGGTTTAGAGTGCGGTCTTTATACAAGCGGGCCAACTCGACCCAAGCAACAGGGAAAAAAGGGCTAGGGGAGGATAACGCAAGAATGCAGTTTAAAAAGACGCACAGAGCAGGTTCATAACAAAGAAGACGCATAAATTTTAAAAATGCAAAATTTCTTTCTCACGAAGAGAGAGACTGAGAACACTAAAGTCCACATGTCTACATGTAAAGTCTACATGGTGCAAACTTACCTGCTAATTCGGGGCTGCCATGCAGCTAGTGGGCACAGCGATCTAGCTGCGTAGCTGCGGCAAATAGCCCCATGTTTGGGACGGTGAAAATTTTCGTGGGAACGCCACGTCATTTTAACTTTATGGTTTCACCATGACGTGGCGCCACGTGACGTTCAGGCTTAATAAACTTCTCCAAAAGATAAGCAGTCTTTTTTTAGGAGCACAAAACGTTTCGTCCATAATAGACGTAATTAGCTCTGCAATGAACGTGCTTCTCAAATGTGAAGAACCGTCTCATAAAGTTCGAAAGAGAAGCCATTTTCTCCGCCGTATTCGCAAAGGAAAAAGCACCATGTATTAACGCAGTCACCCTCACAGTGTATAACGCAAACTACCCCGCGGATCTCACGTGCCCTTTGGTTTCGGGTGGCGACCTTAAAGAACAGCCTTTCTCAAACAACGGGGTGTTCCCCTTGCTGGTTGAAAGCACGACCGGATTTATAGATAGCGACCTCCCAATGTGCACCGATTCCACGTGCGGAATTCGTTATTACTTGTTTGGTTGTTTTTTTAGTTCTTTCCGACGCCACTGCACCGGCTGGCGCTGCATTTATTCCTCATTTCTCCGTGTTACACGCGTTTGCTCGGCTTGTCATCGTTATTATTTTGTCTTTCTCTCGGTGTGTTGCACTCAGTCATCGCCGATTCACACTGGAGGAAGTACACACCTTTCGTGGGCTCGACGGTGTCCTCAATTACGAGGTTTTCACGCGAAACTGTTACTTGGCTAGGATGGTGAAAGCACGCACCGGGCCGGTTCACCTAACCAGCACCCACACGGATATCGTCCGCAAAAAACAACCCACAGCTGCTAACCCTTTGCTAACGCCTTCCATGGCGTTCCACAGGCTTGACAGCCCGCGTACATCCGAAAGAATAAACCTAAAAAAAATAATCAACGCGTTGTGTTCTGTACCATGGAACAGAAAAAACGAACCGGAAGAAGCACTTTCAGCTCACTATTCAGTATAGTGCATCAAAGAAGGGAGGAAAAACAGGGAGAGACACTCTGTGCGCGGTCAACCCCATAAGCTTACGACGCATAGCACCAGTATAACAAAAAAATAAGAGCGTGTGTCAGGAATTTCCCAAGCAGTCTTGGTTGGCCTTCAGCTTATATGGAGACAGTATAGCAGCAACACAGTCACTCTTGAAAAAGTAGCCGCAGTGAGCCCGATATTGATGTTGTAGGTTATAGTTGACTTAGGCAGGAGGCTCAGCAACAAACCTAGCCCCCCTCCAAAAAGCGCTTTCGCGAAAGAATATATTGAAAGATCCTGAAATACGTTTGCATCATACTTTCAGTGAACACATCTTACGCGATTGCATTTGTAGCGTACAGCTCAGTAAGCGCGGAAGGCAGACGGTACAAGCAATTTGTTTTCACCAGGTTCCGATCGCTTCGGTACGGCGGCAGTGACCCAAAAACTGCGGCTGATTCCTCGAATACAGGAATCGGTATAACACGAAAGTGAAATGTGCAGTGCATTTTACAGCTACGCATGATTTGCGGGTCGGCGGTTGTCTTGTGGGTGTGCTTGGCGAGCGACTCCCTGCTGACGGGTCGCTTCGGCAAAGGTGTACTGGCGTCATTTCCGTGACGGAGATGACGTCAGTGAAATCTTGTTGTATCCCGGCATAAAACACTTTCGTGTTAAAATATAAAACCTGAAAACGAACAGCCCTAGGTATAAAGCACACTTTAATAATAAAGGTTGCTTTCCCGCAAGAAGACCCTGCGTGCAGGGGTGCACCCTTTACAGGCCACTTGCTTCGTTGTGCTGGTGTCACTTCCGTGACGGATATGACGTAAGTGAAGTCTTGGTGAATCCCGGAATAAAACACTTTCCTGTTAAGAGATACCCCGAAGACAACAGTGGTTCTTCCCGCAAGCATCAACCGGGAACGGCTGCCATACCCAAGTTCGCCATTTCTTGGGCTTGTAAGCCACTCCGACAAAGCTCCTACAAACGTCCCGCTTCAGTTATGGTGAAAACGCCGCAGCCTCTGAAAAAGCTACAAATGATTAGTACTCCCTTCGCTGGAAAAACATTGTCTTTCCGCAAGAATGACGACGCTTCCACGCATAGAACGGCCTTGCAGGGGGCTTATTACAAGTTCGAGCCTTCCCTGTGAAATGTGCACGTGCATAAACGAGCTCCGCGTCAAAAGAAAGCTCAACGATGTAAAGAAAAAGTCTACAAAGTTTCCGCATGTTTGAATAAGGGAGGTGCTCGAAAACAAAGAATGGCCGTCGAGCAGGCGGATCTGGTTTACTTGTGTACGTTGACATTCGCATTACTAAAAAACGGTTCCAGACTTAACCTCGAATTCTCGTTGCTGGCCGGTGTTGTAGGCAGTGATCGGAACAATCGGCATTTTTTATATGATTGCTAGTTTTTATGCAAGCGTTCGCAAGCCACATTGCCAGCGAAGCGAAGCTGGTGTGTTCGGGGATTAAATGTAGCACCACCGGACGGAGCCCGCCATTCCTATACGGCAATTTTTCGGCACGCCGGCACCCATTCTCGCCGGCTGCAATAGGCAGGTCGATATCTATGAAGTAGGTCGTGGTTGAAAGTGAATATCTCTGGCGCATCCCTGTCAAAAAGGGTTTACAACAACATATTCAAAGCTACATCAATATCGTGTGTATTCTCAAATCAAATCATTTTTTAAACGAAGCTTTATTGCTCTTACTCATGCCGTTGTACGCCAATACGCCCTGCAGGAAAGCTAACTTTCTCTGACAATGATAGTGAATAATCGTGGGTGAAGTGAAAAAAAAAGAAAACTCTTTGATTCATCTGTCATAGGTATCGGTAAAACACGAAAGAGAAATGTGCAGCGAAATCTGCAGCTGAACATGATTTGCGGGTCAGCGACTGTCTTGTGGGCGTGCTTGGCTAGCGACGCCCTGCTGGCGGGTCACTTCGGCACAGTTGCACTGACGTCATTTCCGAGACGGATATGACGTCAGTGAAATCATGGCGTATCCCGGCATAAAACACTTTTGTGTTAAAATATAAAACCCGAAAACGAACAGCCCGAAGTATAACTTACTGTTTAGCACTATAGGTGCTTCTCCGCAAGCAGACACAGTGTGCAGGGGTGCACCCTTTACAGGCCGCTTGCTTCGTTGTACTGGCGTCACTTCCGTGACGGATATGACGCAAGTGAAATCTTGGTGAATCCTGGAATAAAACACTGTCGTGCTAACTACCCCTCTGTTTAACGACAACGGTTGGAAAACGCGAAGCTTTAGTCGTTGAGTTTGTCGTTTGATCGTTGTGTTTAATCACCTCCGTCTAACGACGACGATGGTTCAACGCGAAGCTTTCTCGTGATGGATTCTTTGGTTGGCCAATCCTAACCAAAGTGGCGCGTACCTCCAGAGTAGCACATACTCTAGGTGCCCGATTGGCTACCGTAATGGCTAGACCGCGTGTGGTTCGTTCAGAGGAGGAGCAGGCTTCCTCCACGCAACTTCAGTGCGAGCGGGCAAGCGAGCGTACCCGTTTTCGTTGGGTGGATCCGCTGTTCCGTCCCACCGAAACGACACAGGCAAAGCGACGCTGAAAAAAAAACCTGAGGTTTGCAAGAGGGGTAATGACAATACCTCTCCTACTCCCTCTGTGTCAAGTCGGTCGACAGGACCTCACGTACTCTATTCTCCTCACCAAGATCGGTGACGGACAGGCGTTGAACGAAGCCGAAATCAGCCTACTCGAAAGTAGGTTCGTCTCACTGACCGAAGCCCTACTTTAAGCACCCGAAGCGGTTCTTCTCTTCTACTCGAACAGCGAAGTGGCTAAGTTCAACACCGAAGTTTCCTTGCGAAACGTCACCGACGTGGTGATGTGTGGGACTTCGACGTCTATCTCGGACACAGATCGTAAGAGGAACTACAGCGTGCCTGGATCAATTTCTCTCAGCTACTTCAGGCTACCTCAGCTGCCTCAAGCTACCTCAAGCTACAAGCTACCCCACGTGGAGACCGGTAACCTCGCCAAAGAGATCGTGTTGGCGAGGAACAAGCCCTACGTGATCACAGTCAACATCAACGTCAAATACGGGCTGCTCAACGGCGCGGTCGGCTACTCAAAGCCCTGTAGCGAAAACCGGGCGGTCGCTTGGAGATACTTCGCCTGCGGTTGAATTTCCAAGTGCAGGGAACCGGAATGATCGCCAAACTCAAGGCTTCACCATTGGTGCGAGACGCCGCCATCAGGGGACTGATGGTCGAGAAATATTGGGTGCCCTTAGAGAAGAGGAACGCGACCAGGACCATAGACATGAAGACGGGCCTCGCGTGCAAAAGGACGCCGTTCCCGCTCATGCAAGCCAGTGCCGTGACCGTTCACAAATCACAGGGAGCGACCTACTCAGACATCGTGTACGATTACAACCACGTGCATCTGCTGAGAGCCACATACGGTCATGGACAATTCGAATACGAACCGCGGAGCGCACGGCCGAAGATACCGGTGCCGTCGCCTGGCAGCGGCCGTGGAAAACACACAGACAGGCACAGTTGAGATATCGGGTGCAAGGGTGTGTGCCCAACTGCGATATGTCGCCCTCTTCTCGCTCGCATGCTTGTCTCGTTGCCATGCCGCAAGAGCGCTGCAGGCACTGAAAGTACTACCGCCGCTGCAGCTGAAGGTGTTGGTCGCGTTGAGAGCAATGCAGCGCGTAATTGCTTGCAGCTGTGGCCAGTGCTAGGCTGGGAAACGAGTGCACGCTCTCGTAAGGCGTACTGTTGAGCTCATCATGCTTTCTTGAAGAAAACCAGCGCACATAAATGGAGCCAAAATAAATGCAGGCTGCCTAACTTCTGATGGTGCTGCATTGTTTTGCGTTCGTGGTGCAGTTTCTCGGGCATTGAACAATGAGCTGGCTGCTAAGAATGCATCTTTGTTAAACGGAGTCATGACTGAGTCATTTCGCGGACTATGTGCTAGCAGCAAACAATAGATATACCGCCAGAGTTCGTCTCCAATGAAATACATTAACAGCAAGGATTGTTTGGGCAGGGAAAATTATTGGCGGAATTTTAATGTTACCAAAAATTAAGATGATAGGCAGGTCCAACCATTCTCTAGGCCAGTTGCCTGTGCGCAACAATCTTGGCGGCCCGCTTTTTTTGTTGTTGTTTTTTTTTTTTTTTGGCAGGCACCTCGGTGCTTGTAGAAATCTGCGGAGCGGGTAGCACTGAGCATGGTTTAGGCGTGACCCTTGTGTCCACCGTTATTTGCTCAAGTTACTGCACCCCGCATGCAAATTTAAGCTATGTCGGCAATGTGACGCCGGCACACACGAGCAGCAGGTGCTCGTGTGAGCCGAGCACACAGTGGCCGCAGATACTATCGCGTGCCGCATCGCTGGCAATTGTTTTCAGCGCTCTTGCGGCATGGCGACAAGGCAAGCATGCGAGCGAGCAGAGGGCAACATATCGCAGTGGGACACGCAGCCTCGCTCCCGACATCTCAACTGTGCATGTCCGTGCGTTTTTTTACGGCCGCTGCCAGGTGACGGCACCGGTATCTTCGGCCGTGCGCTCCGCGGTTCGTATTTGAATTGTCCATGACTGTACTCCACGCCAGATGCACCGGCGTGGAGTGCGTCTCTACTTGACCAACTTGACCGGACACCACAAGTTCTACAATTATGCAGAGAACGTTAACAGCCACCTGATGAACGAGTTCTACCGCTTGAAAAAGCATCACCTGGCCGCCGTCACCAAGTCCGTGCTACAGACGTTGAAGCGTGACGAAAACGCAGTACCTGATCATCGGTGCACTCAACGTTAGGTCCCTTCAGAAGCGTGCGGAAGACGTTACGCAAGACGAAGTCCTCCGCATGACAGACGTTCTCTGCTTGTCCTAAACATGGTCTGACTGCACAGTGGAACTCAAGGGGTACGGATCGATAACCACGTCGTCCTACCTGCGTCACCGCGCGGATGGTGTGGCCGCCTACGCCAAGAGCGACATGGCCGATACTTTCGGGACCGCGTACGTCTCCTAAGCACCCAAAGTCAAGAGGAATGCGTGTGCGATCATCGCGCCGAATGGGCTCCCGATCGTCACCGCATACATAAGACCGAACACGTACCAGAGCTAGGTATTTTAAGAGTTTCCTGGTCGAGGTAATGTAGACGCTACAGGTAAACATAGAAGAGACTCCGATCCTGCTCTGCGAAGACCTCTACGTGCATGTGAGCAAGCATTTTGGGTAAATGGATCGAGAGCTTCATGCTATACTCGTTGAGTTTTAAGACCCCACTTAGACCCACCACCCAAAACCATTCCTGAATAGATCTCACGTTTGTAAAACACTGTGTCGAGTCACGATGGCAGAACCTCTGCGTGTTTACCACAGCGATCACGGGGCAGTGCTATGTAAATGTAGAGGCGTTCGTTCCTAAGTGATCAAAATAAGGTCAAGACTGCCAGACTTAAGGAACGTGTCTTCATTCTCTCACCTTACTTCAAATAAATTACACCCATCTTCCCGCGAGGGAACCCTGATGTGATGCGACGCATCAGGGGGTTCAATTGGCGTTTCCATTGGGTTGATTCTCTAAATCGGGTGACACGTGTTGTGAACGCGTAGGATGCATTCCATCCCATGCAGGTGTTCTCATACGCGGGAAGATGGGCGTAATTTTCATTCTTTTACTGAGAAAGAGACTGGTTGCCGTTTTTCGAGCGAGAGCGAGCGCTTGACTGAACCGCCGCAGCGCGCTACCCGCTTTATATTCACAGCGCCTGAAGTAGAGGAGACAGCGGAGGAGAGTCGCGCATGCGCGCGCTTGCGGCGCCGGAGCAGACGCGAGCGTAGCGAAGCGCACATGTGCAGCTGTTATGCTAATGAGACGGAGTGAAGGTGTTGCATGCAGCTGTCGGAGAGAAAAGCGGAGGAGAGGCGCGCATGCGCAGGTGGCGTGTGGACGCCGCCGACGCCGACGCAGGAGGGACATGCCTCAGAGCAAGAGATGCGTCGCATCTAATAAATCAGCTATCCCTCATTCTAACAACAACGATGGGAAAACGCGAAGCTTTAGTGCGTATATCCGCGTCGAACCCGCTGCACCAGCGCTAAATCCGAGCCAAGCAAACGTTGAAACGGCAAACTCAACGACTTGGGCTTCGCGTTTTCCCATAGTTTTTGTTAAACAAGACTGGATTTTTACCGCCCCCGTCTACCGCTGCTTCTCTTGAACTCCCCCATCAGGAATACATTCCCGAAGTCACTGACATGCTATGCATTAGCCGTTGATGTCGTCTACGTGGTCGATTAGAATGCTGCTGCGCTTCAAATTTTCTTGTTCTTTTGAACCCATGCAGCGACGTTCCCGGACGTCAACGCATCCTTCCTTCCTGGCTACTTGAAGGCGCATAAGGCGGCGACCAGGCACTTCTTCGCAGAAGACGATGCGCAGAACTTCACAGTGGGCGAGGCGAATGCCTTCTACCACCCTGGTGACAATACGCTCACACTCAGGGCAGGCATCATACAACCGCCGCTCTTCTTCACAAGGGGCGTCTCCGCGATGAACTTCGGCGGCCTCGGGCAGGTACGGCAATGGAGTGGCGTGGAAAAGAACATGCAGTACATAAATGGCAGGTTATTGTTCCTGCCTACATGTGAAAAGTGGCTTCTCTTTGCATCATTCGAAAGGGTATTGCAGTCAGAAATTACTGAGAGCAATATGCTCTGGAGGAGGTTCTTGAAAAACTGGTCATCTGTTCCCTCAGTAATGTGTCCCAGTAACGGTATAACACTTATCGGTGTGTTTGGACGGGTATATTCATGCTTATGCCATACATATATTTGTTTCGATGAACGTTTTTGCCTTTTATGCAGAAATGTGTATAATCGCAGGTCTTAAGCCCGTTCTACATGGGGCGAATTTCACCCGCTAATTCGCAGTTGCGGCGCCGCCCGTGCGGCAAAACGATTTTTTTTCCTATTTTCACTGCTGCGACATATTGCCAAATGCTAAGCGGCGTTCACAAGAGAAGTTCGACTCTTCCAAACATTTGGAAATTCGCCACAGCAACGAGAATAGATCGTTTCGGTGCACGAGGGGCGCCGCAGCTGCGAATTCGCAAACGAAAGTCGCCCCATGTAGAACGGGCTTTAGAGTTCTCAACGACGCAGAAAGAATTTGTATACTTACAAAAGAAATGTAACTAGGACAGCTAGGCAGTTTCGTTGCTCTTACCGGTACAGGGACTCAACAGTTTTTTAAAGACGATAGTCTTTCTTGGGCTACTTAAACCCAGAAATTTTGGTCTGTCTGTATGTCTGTCTGTCCGTCTGTCTGTCTGTGACTCGATTCAGCCTCCCGGCCAAAGTAAAATTGATAGTGCGCAATAGTCTTATATACTCACAGCCACATGTAAACGCCTAGTCCCGGTTTATATGTTCATACTTTTCAACTTTGTTGAACAAGAACATGACATTACGCAAATATAAGACAGGAAATTAGTACACAAGAGATATTTACAGTGTTCCTTTATTAAAAAATTCATGGATGCTTAGTTTTTCGATAGCAAATGATATTCTACATCCACGGCAGAAAACCGCCGCCTCCTGGCGGCATATGAAAAATCACGCGGCAACAGCGACGAAAGGTTCCACTAGCTAGGTTCCACGTTCTGCTTGGAACGCACGTGGAGCACGGCCACGTGGTTCTATAAACCTTGTAGTCGGCCGCCTTGATTCACGCGCGTCTCCGCCGTACTGCAGGGCTGGCATCGAGGAACCCAGCCTGTAGCAGTGTAACGCGGTAAATTCAAATCGCCTTGCGCAAACCTTTAGTATGTTTACCTTGGGATGAGCGCGATGGTACAGGAACAGCATGAGAGGTGAGCGGGAAAGCAAAGGGGGGCATTTTCTTGGCAAATGTCTACAAACACTATCGTCTTTTGACGACATTTGCAACGAAAGGAGCAGATACGCGGCCAATTTTTTTATTCTTTTCAACAGCTGGGTTGTTGTATTTCGAGCCCTTTCGTCAGCCTGCTGTAGGTCGTGCGTCCCGCAGGGGCAAGAACAGATTCCCAGATCCTCCGGCGGCCTCTATCGGTGGGTATGGGAATCGCCTCGCTGGAAGTTCCCTGACCCACCGAGAGAGGGCGCAGTGGTTTCGCAGTGGCTGGTCCTCTCCCTTCAGTAAGGAGAGGGAGAGATGAGGGAGCCTCCCCTGCTGACGTTTGGCTGCGGATTCCTTTGCGCAAACACTAAAATTTGCGCGGCGACGGCGCTGCCATTCTCGGGCGAGCACCCGTTGATGCTCGAGCAGACACATGTGAGCCACACCTCCGTTGTTTCAGTAGATTTCACACTGGGGGGAGCTGGGTTTAGTTTTTTCTGTTGTTTTTTTTTTTTTTGCTCCAGCTGTCACTCTCCTTATTCTGTTTTAGTCTCCTCTATGACCAGTGTCTGGAAATGCGTGGCGAAGTCTTATCCTATACCCGATAATCTCCCCTTCAGGATTCCTTTTTTAGGATTCACATTTCGTGGGCCATAATCTTGAACACTTAGCCAAAGGACATGTCAGGTGCACTACAGTTCACAATGATTAAAGCGTTTCGTACTTTGTGTCATAAAAGCAAATTACGAGCGATCCCCTAGCTGTTTGCAGGGTTCAAAAACCCTTGTTTAGCTGTTCTCTAAAAATATTTTGGCAAAGTAGCATGCTATAGGTGGTATTCATTGAAAAATTTAGCTGTCAATTTCTTCGTTCGGCAACACTGAAATGGCCACGGACATGGCCAAAGCACCACGGACGTGGCGCGGCTTGTGCTACTGCGGCCGCACGCCGAAGAAAAATATAACACCGGCGTGCGTCGTCTGCTCCGTTTCAACCCGATTATCTATGCTGGTGTCAACAGAGTTGTTATTAATCACACTCGCATTTGAGTCGAGGCATTATTTTGCATTCGGCGGGATAGAGCTTGGAATGTCCACCAATCTTGGAATGGTGGGCATTAGAAGGGTGGTGTTGGAATGACCACCAATCATGTGCTTAGCACGGACAACTACCGCTATCCCGCGGAGCGAGACGTAGCCAGTGACGGCGCACTCACATGGTTGCCTGCATGCGTGCCTCGCTATTGAATACAGGCTATACAAACGGTTGTTTCGATATGCACACTCATACGCCTCCATTGCTGTTTGTTGTTTTCAAATGAATGTTTACATTGTATGCTCACTGGCACCGCAACCGCTCAAGGGTGAATTTTTCACGATGTTAAACCGAAGCAATTGATAAACTTGGGCTTTATAGCAACTCCTCAGTAAGCGGCGAAGTTTACACCGTTGCTTTTGGTATGTACACAATGAAATTTGTTTTTTCGCGGAATTTTTCGTCCCCCATGCTTGCTTCTTTCACGAACCAGCCATGCTGCCACAAGTGTATCTTTAAAATCTTAACATTTCTATATACTGTAACAATATGTAATAACACAATATATGTAACAATATGTATACGTGGGCTCAACAAGCAAATCCTCCTGTCTGTCTGTAACGCTTTTTTGTGCAGAGCTTTCAAAGCCTGATAAAAAAAATGCTATTAATAGAATACCAGAGGGTACCCGCCGCGGTGGCTCACTGGCTAAGGCGTTGCGCTGCTGAGCACAAGGTCGCGGGTTCGATTCTCGGCCGCGGCGGTCGCTTTTCTGATGGAGGCGAAAAGCAAAAACGCCCGTGTGTACGAGATTTCGGCGCACGTTAAAGATCCCCAGGTGGTCAAAATTAATCTGGAGCCCTCCACTACGGCGCGCCTCATCGCCTGCGTTGCGTCGGCGCGTTAAACCCTACAATCAATCAGTCAAAATACCAGAGGGCATCCATGTTTTCGCTCAAGGCCAATTATATAGCCATCTTCCTGCCAATGAATCGACGTATAGCAGTGAGCCGACTTTAAAATGTCTCGATGAATGGGTGAAATGCCATACGGATATGAAATGGGGTCTTCTGGAGGTATCCATTGAAATTCCCTAGGGCCTTATATGTTCAACATCGCACTGGTTTTGTTCCTCTCCAAAAATGTGCTCCTGTAATTCATTTGCGCAATGTAGTGAAGCCGACTTCAAGGGGGCTATCTGTATAGCGCTCCAATCGGTTTTAAGTCTTCAGGTATTTAAAAAAAGGCGCTGGTCCTAACGCTCATGAACAAATTACCTCCGAACAATGCATTTCTGTATAGTTATTCAACTGTCTCTAAAGGCGTTCAGTGTATATCAGAGTTGCCTAATTACGCGTTTATCCGACAAATTCCAATCGGGAGTTTCCTAAAAAAAAATTCTATACCACTTCACAACCATAAGGAAGTACAGTTTAGGTAAAATAGGTAGTTAAGGCACACAAATATTACTTACATAGCGCCAGCCCTGAGCGATGGTTAATTTATCTCGCTTCAGATTACGCGAGTGGCATTTTTTTTATGCGCCGCCGGCCGCTCGGTGTTTTTAAATTGAGCAGCCGTGGTATAAGCATGTCCGCAGAACATCGGCATTAATAAGTACACAGGTTTAAAACGCAAGAGCAAACGGCACAGTGATGTAAAAACAGCACGCTATCCAAAGCAACCCAAGACAAAACAGCACACGACAGAACCGCGTGCGACAAAACAGCACATTGACTGAACAACGCGGCGTTCTCATGTTGTGAGAAAAGAGCAGTGCAACTCGGTGAACAGTTGGCATTTGTCGCGAACGTAGGGTAAAAAAACTGCGCAAATTGAAAAGATCACAAGAAAGAAAGTACACAGGCACACAAGTACAGGCGCATTTCTTGGCACGCTAAACGTGGTTGCACAGCCCTCAACCTTTACAGAGATGTAGAACATTTTTTTCTTGTAGTGAATGTTTCGATGTTGACTTAAATTCGTAATTACACATACCGGCTCCTTGTGTTAGTACTGTCATCTACGTATGTTATTACGTTTTGCTTTCCCAAGCGTGGCTTTCTGTTGCGACGTCACTATGTTAACAATTAATGAATTTTCAGATTGCTTCTCACCAACTGCTTTTCGATCGCTGACTTCCGATCTGGGTCCACTCAGAATTAATTTCCTTTGTGTTATGTGCAAGCTATGTAGTGCAACTCCCGATGTTCCTTGTACCTGCGCGATGACTGCTGCTGTCTCGCATGTCATGGCTTTTTGTGGTTAACCCCCCTCTATAAAGAAAATAAAATACTGCGATTGAATTTATTCTAAAACCTGAATTCACACTTATTAAAGCCCGCCTGTTGAACAGCTTGTGCAAAGAGGGGTGTAGTAAACGCTTTTACACACAGCGGCAGCATTACCTGAATTCACCAGCAGAAGTGCTTCAAAAAAGCTGTCCTTTTAAAGAGACTTTGCAACCCTTCCGATGAAAGCTTTCACTCTTTGCTTCGCATCTGTAAGCTATGCGAAAGCTATAGTTATTGCCAGCACGGAGCGGCACTGCGTGATTTGCTCGTCGCAACAGATACGCCTTCAATTTCTGATTTGCTTTTTTGGTTTTCTTTTAAAAGTGGCTCTCGGATGCGTTCATTTCTGCAACCGAAAGAAAGCCAATAGGCAACTGCAACTTCCCGCAACTTGCTGCACCTAAGTTGCGGCGGAAACCGCGACTTCGTGCAACTGAAGGAAAGCGACCAGTGGCTGCTGCACCGTGGTATTAGGGAGTTTTAGCTGACCGTCTATCACGGTCCGCTCCGCTCCGATAGCAAGCGGAAGCGCCATTGCGCATGCGTGGCGCGCTTGGCCGCGAACGGCATTGGCTCCGGTTGCGCTGAGCCTGCCGCCGATACCGGAGCGGACCGTCAAAAACGGTTAGCTAAAACTCTCTATTGGCTCCGGTTGCGCTGAGCGGGCCGCCGATACCGGAGCGAAGCGTCGAAAACGGTCAGCTAAAACTCTCTAATGACGTAATTCCAGCGGTCTAAGAACGCCAAGGCCGTGGAAGAGAGAAACCTTTTGATCAAGTTTCTAAGTTTTCCGATGGGCATAGAGCAGTAATTTTTGGCTGAGGTACTTTGCGACCTCCTCATCTAAGTTCTGGGTGTGTTGGATGACTAAGTTCTGGAAGCAATGAAGATTTCGAAAAAAGTTGAAGGAAGTGTCGCAGGGTAGCTTTAAAATGTCGTTATTGGAGGCAAACAAAAAAATCATCAGTGACTTAGTGAGATCGAACCCTGGAGCGTGTGTCATGCCCCTACCACTCATTCGCGGAATCGGTTGTGCAGCCTTCTCACGTAATTCCCACGAGGAGGGAACGCATTCAAGCTGAGAGCAAAGCTGTATTAAAAGGACGGCACCACATGGCCTGTAGTCTATACAGGTTCCGCTTCCTTCATGCAGGTAGTTGGACACGAGATCATGCACGGCTTTGACGTTGGAAAAATCTTGATAGACAAGGATGGGTATCCTGCGACTTCGACCGACCCCGCGACATTAGCCGAGTACGAGCGAAAGGTGCTATGCTTACGTACGGCCTACCAGGCAGTAAGTAGCGTGCTTTTTCTGCGTTTCATTGCTGAACCAGTGCTGAACTGACGACACCCGATTTATTATGTACTCCAGTGAGTATGTGAGCCCTGAAAGGCTGTCTTCAGCGTGCACGAGGTCCCAATGTTCTGCTTGTGTGAGATTGCTCTATTACCGTAGTATCAGTCGAGTGCAAGTCATGAAACAGTTTACGTAGCAGAGCGAACGCAAGAGGAGTCGAATCGCTTACAGTGCCAGGAAGTAGAACTGCGACTGTAAACGAAAAAAAAAGATCACTGCGCCTTATGCTTCCATCTGCCAGAGATGTAACAGGGAATGTCGGTGTTCTCCCTATCGCAATGAACTTCTATGACCTTTTTTTAGAGTGTGGCCAATTTATTGTCATCAACGTAAGCTCGTACAACTTCAAAATGGCATCGACAACACCGAGAGCCAGCGCCTCACTCACAGGCTTCGCACAGGCACGGGCCTTGCTCAAGACAGAACGGGCATATCATACAAGTCTCTCGCAGCTGGTAGCTTCTCAGACATCCTCGTGGCTCTTGCGAAGCCGAGCCGCATTGGCTGCTGTAAAAAAAATTCTGCGGCGGTGAAAGCATGGCATGATTTCGAGACGGGTACCTTTTATATAAGCTCGCCACACCAGTCACACTATTTTACCGTCCTTTATACATCTTAGTCCCACCTTAGTCCAACTTAATTCACCTTAACCCACCGTAATACATTTTAATCTACCGCATCCGAACCATAAACCACCTTCATATGCATTAATTCATCTTAATCCACATTAATTCCTACCCTACCTCTCCTTAATCCACCCTAGCCCTTCCTTACTAATCAGTACTATTAGTTACTACTCAATGAATACTCCATACTAATTAATCTTTAATACTCAATAAATACTCCACACTAATTAAACCCCTAATCCTACCCGAATAATCACTGCTATCAATCATAATTAACTTTAGCAATGATTAATCATCTCTTATACAGAGTCGGCATGCTTTGGTTCACTTCTGGCCCTTCTTGGTTCGTTTGGGTGTTTTTATCATTCGTGTCCACGCCTGGGTCATTCGAGGTAGACCTTCTCATGAGGCATTTAAGCATGTAAAATATATAAGACATGAGCCTTAATACATGCACCTTTCTCGCTTATTCTGTGGCCAAACCGTTACGAGTAATGCAAATACAAGTGACTTGTATTTGCGTAAATACAGGTGACAGTTGCTACGCTGGACCGTACGTGCACGATCAGCGGTATACAGTGAGCCTTACGCTCGTTGCTGTGCTAGCGGCGACAAATCGCTCTTCACTTTCTGAACGAGTGGCGGCGCCGACCAGGTGTTTCAACAGCACGATGCCATCATGGTACTTATCCCTGGCGGCATCATGTGTCCGCTGGCGTCGTCGCGGCAGCCATTTTACCGTACGCATTCCAAGTGTGAGGCGTGCTCCCCTTGCACGAAGTGTGACTCTTCTTGCTGTTGCAGTTTCGCTCCTCTGGTACACCTGCAAAGAGAGCATGCGTTCACGACGGTGAAGTACGAATGTCGCTTTTCTCCACTCCGCTTTGGCGATCATGCGCCAACCTCCTCTCTGGCGACAAATACAGGAACAATGGCTTCGAGATCGGCGTTTCGACCGTAAATATGGCTTTAGCCATTTCAGGAGTTCAAAAAAGTTGGATGTCCTCTGCTTGTTTTGTGAAATAGGCAGTGCATAGGTTTATTGATAGGGGTGCGTTAAACTACGTGGCATTCAGTTATAGCTTATATACGAGAAGCCGCGCTCACAGTTTCAAGCGTGAGTGTTGGGAATGTCAGAATCAAAGATCGCTTGCATACGAAAAGCCCGACTAAAAGTTCAAGCAGTCTTCTAAATGTCGCAGGCAAAGATAGCGTTGATGGTGGAATCATGATAGACAGCGGGCCGTCTTTGCAGAAAATAGTGTTCCTTGGGATAGGTAAACGCTGGAATTTTGACGTGTCTGTTTACTGTAATTCATAACAATCAACAAGAAAAGATATTTTATCAGCTTTCAACTACCATTGACCACCCATTGGCCATTGGTGGGTTACCAGCTATTCCCCAATAGCCAGTGAGTCAGTGAACAAACAATATGGAGGCACACCCATCCGTGAATCGCTGGTAGCTGCTGAAATATTTTTTACGACCCACCAGTGGTGAATCACTGGTGGCCCACCCGTGCGGCACGACTGGCATCAGTGGGTGTCCGATTGCCGACCCGTGGCCCACAAATTACTAGTGACTCCCCAATGACCAACTAGTGGCCCACCTGCAGGTCATCGCCGGTTGGCCATCAGGAATGCGACCCACCTATGAATCACTGGTAGGTCATCGCTAGTGGGCCACCTGTGGCAATCACTCGGCCACTAGTGACAGCCCATTCATTGGTGACCGACCGTTAATCCATGGGTGTGTTGCCTTTCTGCCTAGTTGTGTGTTTATTGGTGTTAACACCCACATCGTCTTTTGCTCCTTAAGCATACATTATAATCACCCCGCCAGGCTCGTTCCGACCTTGAAGAGAAGCACGTCATGCTGTAGCAGTTCTTTTCAAAAGAAGCTTGTACTGACTGACTTTTGTCGTGGAAGCTCGTGATGGTGTTCCAAAAAAACCAGGCGCCTTAAGGAACCGAACTTTGGTCCCTCGCGCTATGAAGCAAACGTCTTTAAGTGTCGATTTGGTTTATACTGACTGCAGACAATCTTGACGCGCACCCCTATTCTCTTTAGTGGGTGGTTAGTTTTTAAAGCAAATCTTTCTACCTCTACCAGTCAACGGTTCTTTCGGATGTGCGGGACAAGAAACTCCCAACGCGGCTGCGGAGGGAAGGGCGGTTTTCACTCACGGAGCACAGTGTAGATGGCGCGGCGAATTTACCCAGCGTTCCTGGCGCGCTCACGCCGGTGGGCGCATCGGCCCGACCCGGCTTTTTCGTCTGCTTTACGACAGTTTTGGGCTTGTTTAGGCGCAGCTTCGCGTCCATTGCGCGCTTCCTTCGAACAGCTTGATTAACCTTTTTCAACAGAACCTCCTAGGTAACCCGGATGTCGTAGCGGCGCCCGCCGCTATCAGCCCGTGATCGGCGAAAGAAAGGAGGCGACGGCAGTCCAGGCGATACGCAAGCAAGAAAAGCCCCGCCGTTTATTTTGCTGCGGTTTAAGTAGCAACTGTAACGTCAGAGACACGTGGTTCCATACAGGCGCCAGGCACGGTGGATCGGCATGTCATGCAGGAGCGCACTTTCAGCAGCACAGGAAACATTCCAGCACACCGGACACGACGAAATTAAGTGGTCCTACGGCAATGATACGTCGAAGATTGGTTTTTCAGGGCTCGTAAACAAAATGTAAAGACCACTCACAATGCTCTCACAAAATGTGGCCGGTGTTGTTAGAATTTTCCGATATGTAGACGACTTCTTGGTGGTCCTCAAGAAGGAAAGTAGGTCGGGTGAGTTGCATGCACAGAGTGTGCTGACCATTTTTGATGAGTGTCTTGCTCCTCTGGCCTTGACGCATGAGCTCCCGCAGAGGGACAGCCTCAAGTTCCTGGACTTGAGATTGTATCTGAGGAACGACCATGTTGGCTGGAAGTATGAGCCGCGGGCTAACAAGCCATTACTGCCGTATCACTCGGCTCACTCAAAGCTTGTGAAGAGAAGAATTTTGATTATGTGCCTAACAAATGCCCTCCAAAAGTCTTGTCATCACGTTGTTCACGAGAGCTTCAATGATCCGGTAGCACGGCTGGCAGCATCTGGGTATCCTAAACATTTATTAATTCTGTGTCCGAGGGCATTCATAAGAGGGAAAAAAATCGAAACGACTGCCACATGACCCTGCGCAAGATAAGCAGCCGACAAACAAAAAAGAAAAAGACGACAGTGGTGCCTTACATTCACGGGGTTTCCCATAGCCTAAAACGGATTGGGAACGAGTAGACGTTCGCGTGGCACTTTCCGCGCCACATAAATTGTTGGGGCTGTGCCGAATAAATAGTGATTTGATTTTTGATTTGATTGTAGGGTTTAACGCGCCGACGCAACGCAAGCGATGAGGCGCGCCGTAGTGGAGGGCTCTGGATTAATTTTGACCACCTGGGGATCTTTAACGTGCGCCGAAATCTCGTACGCACGGGCGTTTTTGCTTTTCGCCTCCATCAGAAAAGCGGCCGCCGCGGCCGGGAAACGAACCCGCGACCTCGTGCTCCGCAGCGCAACGCCTTAGCCACTGAGCCACCGCGGCGGGTCCGAGTAAATAGTGGAGCCACCATGCAACCTCGAGGATGTCAGACTAAGCACCAGAATCGTTATGTGAAGTGTGTCGAAGGTATCGTGTACCGTATTCCTCTTCCATGTGGAAAGTGCTACGTAGGCCAGAGCGGCCGATGCCTAAATGACCGCTTGCGGGAACACGATAGCAATGTGAAAGGGGGGCTGACAGGGCACTTGGTAGCGCATTGTCTGAATCACAAGTGCGTACCGAAGTTTGAAGAGTGTACAGTGTTGAGCAGGAGTGGCAATCAGACCACAAGGCAGGTAATCGAAGCAGAAGAGATTGAACGGTTGGGGGACGACTGCATCAGTGTTCCTTCAATCTCTATCTCTCAAGGAAATGGCTTACTTACACGAAGCACGTGTTGGCCCTTGACGGCAACGGCGGGCAGATTAAGTGTAGTGCATTTGATATCTTATTTATCTACTTTTATGCTGTAGTGTCAATATATCTTTCATGTATAAATGTTTTTCCCATCTCAATAAACTATTAGTTGGAAGTCAGCGCTGCGTATGTCCATTACTCGTACTTCTGTGGGACTTTATTGCGCTGTAAATTTAGCAGGTGTTTAAGTACCAGGCCTACATGATACTACGACGACATGAGACGACGACGGCATGATACGCTGATAGCCTGAGAGTCTAAGGGGATTTGCCCCTAAAATAAACAATGGGACAGCTACGCACTAATGGCACAAAGACTGGGCAGACAGCGAATCTGGCGGCCCCACCTAGCTTATTCTTGGTTCGGCTAAGTTTATGCGGGGTTATGCTTGGAGACTCGGCCGAGTTTTCCATATTGTTATGCTTCGAGACTCGGTCAGGTTTTCCGTGTGGTGTCGTCACTAGCCATCTAAAGAGCAATGAACACTCGTTCATTGAAGAATGTGCAATCTGGCAGCCCCACCTGGCTTATTCTTGGTTCTGCTAACGTTATGCGGGGTTATGCTTGGAGACTCGGCCGAGTTTTCCACACTGTTATACTTCGAGCCTCGGTCAAGTTTTCTGTGTGGTGTCGTCACTAGCCATCCAAAGAGCAATGAACACTCGGTCATTGAAGTATGCGCAATGTACGCGTGCCCACCGGCTTTGCGATGAAGCTCCATTAGTTGCGGAAGGGGCAGTGGGACGAGCGTTTGCTCAAAAATTTTGAACTCGTTCGGAGGTCACCGTTCGGCTTGTGTGGTCTAACGTGTGGTACATTAATTAAAAAGTTGATTAATGTTATCGCTTCTCGGCCTTTGGTTTCTTTCATGTTGTATTCATCGCTTTGCACCGTCAAAACTGCACCACTCGTACCAACAAGCGATAGAGCGAGCCACCCCGCGATGCGTTTCCAAGGCCGTGCTTGACGCCCCTCCGACTGTGGCGGCAGGAGTCCTGCCCGAGCGCGGCGAGACGAAGCTAAGGTGGTGCCGGCGCTCGGAGAGATTTTCTTGCGCACGTTCGCCGGCGCAACCACCAGCTTAAAACACCATCGCTGTTAAAAACACTTTGACGTCATTTTTGCAGGTCGAGCAGGAGCGCCAGTTCACCAGTATCGACCCCACGTACGACTCGGAAGGCTTCGCCGACTGGGCGGGCCTTGAGCTGGCGTACTCGGCTTACCGGTCCCTTCCCGCCGCCGAGCGTGACGCCGCGATTCCCGGCCTGCGGCTGACCGCCGAGCAGCTGTTCTTCGTGACCCACTGCTTCAAGTGGTGCGGGTATACGAAGCAGCGCCTTGCCGGCAATCGCTACTGGGCCAGTCGCACGCGCTGCGTCGGGCCCGCGCGCCAACTGGCCGAGTTCGCCAGGGCCTTCGCGTGCCGCCCGAACAGCAGGATGAACCCACAGACGAGGTGCACCTTCTTCTAGCCGAACTCGTTCTCCGCTTAGGGACCCCAGGAGGCAGCCAGCGCTATTGACTCCCCATGCGGTTGTGGACGGCCGTGACCGACTGACCGACGCACGATGTATTCTGAGACCTTCTATCGCATCGATCTTAATGCATAAATAATTTTTTGTAAATGATTTTTATTTAATACGCGCAATAACAGCCGTGTATGTGTGAGCGTGAGCGTGTGTGGGCGAGAGAGACGGGAGTAAGAAAACGCTGGAATCTCGAAAACCCTTTGATAACGTGATTGATGTGCAAGCAGCTTCAGGCAAAGCGAAACCATGTTTTGGGGTGTCCCCCTATGAACAACAACCAAAAAAGCGATTCAAAGGACTGTAAGAAATAACGAAGTCGGCTCAGTATAAAAAATCGCGTAATATATATCAACCGCGATTTTTTTTTGTTTTCGTAACATATGCCAGAAAATATCTTGCACAATGAAAAGAAATTATCGTATAAGGAATATCATTCCCTTTAGGTCACCTAAACGGACCAACAAAACATATTTTGTTTATGTATACTCCTTGTTCAATTAGAGTTCTACATGTCAGGGATCATCTTTTTAAACAGAACCAGCTTAATTGGCAGCGTAGCAATTGTTTTGGGTTTTTCGAGTACGGATCATGTTAATTTCGTGCTCCCTTGCATATTTTGTAATTGCTTATATAGACCAACAAAGCCTAACTACAAGCGCAGCTTCCTGTAATAAAAACACAATTGCATGCTCAGAGCAGTTATCTTCTTTCCTTTCTTCTCCATACATTCCAAAACCGAATTCCCAACTTCTGGTTCACGTCGTCGTTTGCGAGTAATAATTACTTAAAGGGACAGACAACCGATTTTTGTCGAGTATATATTCTCTATCCCAAATGAAAGGGCATCACTTAAAGCACCTTGACGAGAAACGGTTTTGCTGATAACGCCCTAGAACTTTTTAAATCGAATTTTTTGATCTACGAGCCGTATGTGTCCCTCCAAAAACTAATGCTGGCAACCATGACATAGAGTAGCTCGACAACATACTTTTGTCTGTATGCGAAATAAAAAACAATATCTAAAAACTTCTTCCCAGCTAAAAAAGTTTGAATCTCAGGCTTTCCTGTTCCTTTATGTGTTTTTTTTTAAATGCAACAGTCTATTTTGCAAGAATCCGCCATCTGTTGGGATAGACGATAGGTAGAATCTGGCTTCACGTTGTGGAGGCGGAAAGTTCGATTCTCCCCGGACGCGACGGTTTTTTTTTTTTTTTTTCAAGCTGCCTGGCGTATTTGGAAACTGAAATCAAATATTTTGGCAGAACAAATGCCTCTGCCTCAGGCAGAATCGTCAAAGCTCCTTCACTGGGTCTGTTTACTGAACGCTGCCGTTGATTCTGGGCATGGAGGGTCAGTTAGCCACACAAAGAGCAACCCAGCGGCGGCGGGCGGCGTGTCTAAAAAAATTTCAAAATAATGCTAAAAAATACATATACAATTTAAGTTTGTACAAATACTTGTGTTAAAAGGTTTCCAATACGTAAATAAATATTTAGGCAGTTACAGTAGCTGCTAGGTTTGCAGGTCACGTGACAGGGACACATATTGTAGTGCCAAGTTTCGACACTACGAACCGCCACCCTTCCGTTTTCAGGAAGTTTGCTGCCAAATTAAAATTATTTCCGCCAGTTTGTTTAGAAATTATTTGTGGTTACCGGGCTATTTAAAACGCTGGCTTTTATATGAGCTAGATAACATATACGCGACAAAAATCGGTTGTCTGTCCCTTTAAGGTTATCGCAGTTCGCTATGCACAAAAATTGTAACTAAATCCACTGTATCATTCACACTGAGTACTAATCATCGCAGATTATTAAATATGCCACAATTCATATTTTGGCCCTACATCCTACATTTTATTATAGAATGCTGTGGACGTTAGGTATTTGAGCCGGAAGTAGAACCAATGAGAGTCAGCAAGAAAGCCGAAACACAATAACGAATACTTAAAACTGGGAGCAGCAACATGCCCTTTTCTTTGGTGATGCCGACACTAGGCACCCAACTAACTGGAATTAGGGAAGAGAGGGAACACCTTTTCTCAGTTACACTTAGCACATTCTTGAAAGAAGCAAGGGGTTCTTAGCCAGAGAGACAATGGGGGTTTTCATGATCATCGAGGACGCAGATGTGACGGATGCAAAATGCCTGTCTGGTGACGGTCTGTGACCGACATTCCCGGTCTTGTTTCTATGGATAAATGATTGCAACAACCAATGTGCGACGTCTTAGGGTCGCAGGGAAGTTTATTCTGCAGCTTTGTCCAGCATATCCGCTATACTGAGCGTCGACAAAGAAGGAAATGCCAGCACGAATGTTGTAACATTTGCGTAGTGATTGCACGTTAATGAAGATTGCAAAAAAATGGTTCCAGTATGATTAGCTGTCGCTTGATCTAACATGGAAATCTCAAAGTTCAAATAACGCAGATGGCAGATGCTTGAATAAGCACTATATCAAGGCAGGAGCAGTCGGTTGCTGCCCTTAAAGGAGCCATGAAGACAAAATACAAGTTGGGTTTATTAGAAAGACTGCTTAGTCCCGATAACAATGATACCAATATCATCGCAATCTTCAAACAAATAACGGAGATATTACAGAAAACGTGTGAAGCAGTCGCGACCCCTTAGCCAATTTCCCGCAACTTTTCTATGACGTCACGGAACCTTGTTTGTGTGATTGGCGGCCGCCTAACTGACCTGTCGCGACAACACATGACTCGACGTCTGTAATGGGGCCTCTAGTTCCATTTGACCGCATCACTTAAATGCTAACGTGTAGTTAACGCACTAAAAATTACATTTTGTTGTTGGCCCGTATGACGTCATTCTTGCTCATAACACGTCACTGTGGCGCGAAATTTGAAAGTTTTTAAATACTTCCTGCTTTTTTTCCGTTAAAAAACATCTTTTGTGGCTCTAATGGGACTGAGTGAGATACTAAATCCTAGTTCTTTCAAATTAAACCAAGTTGCATTTTCTCTTCATGGCTCCTTTAAAGAGGCCCTGAAAGGCGTTTTGAGCTCACTAAATGAACTAGCGCAATCGTTAGAATGGGTCGTCAACGTCAGCTGTGCCAAGTATTACTCTTTTACGTGCAACGGAAAGCTCACACTTTTGTTGCAAAGTTTTTCGCTCTTTTCTCACCCTTCCCTGCGTGTTTTTGGACGCCGCCATCTTCACATGTCTACGTCACTGATTCTCAGATGTTCGTCATGAGGTAGACATCCTGCTATTGGGTGGCTTTTTCACGCACTTCCGGCAAAGAGATGTGTCGTCTGCTCAGCGTCGACTCGCCAGCTGATCTGCCAGCCGAATGACGAAGTGCTTGTACATTTTACGACTATCCAAAGAAGTGTAAACAAACACTTAACCGTTTTTATTGAATGCAACACGGCCATAACATGACATGGATATTCTCTTCCCTGACTACGTTCCACAAAGAAAGCGTTGAAGCCCCGTGGCACTTCTTTCGTGCAATCGCAGAGAACGCCCTGAGCCGAATGCCCGGATTTGACGCATACATTTTATTCAACTTTAAAACAATCCAGAGATGTGTTTCGAACGAACACAACGTCACAACATGCGTTGCAAGTCTGAACCGTGATTGACAGACGATTGCTTGCCTCCTCCTGCCCGTCGTAAATTCGGCACTCACCTCGCGCGCGGTTTGCGAGGACGAACAGCAAGTCACTTAACTCTGGCGCGCAAGCAGAGAAGGCTTTTAGCCAAGCACACTGCACATACCCCATGCGAGGTTGAGTCGAACGTCGCTCGAGAACGATAATCCAGACCATAGGAAGCACTATCCACCCGCAGAAGCACAACGTCGCATTTCATCGCGAACCGAACGCGTCCACAACACACACACCATTGCCTCCTGTATTCTTGCAATGCCAAACGCATCGCGCACTTCCAAATGGGAGTGAGTGGTACGCGTGCAGTGCCCACATGTCGTGAGGTGGGGCCCCAAGCTGAACCGGGATCACGCAACCATAACTGTCTTCGAGAGCAGTTTGTGCCTTGTTGCCACGGCAACCGTTGAGATTGCCAAAGAAATGGCGCTCGCGCCAGCGCTAGAAAGCTCATAGCAGCGGCGGAGCATGTTTTGCCAACGTTGCCGCTCTCCACCCCGCGTTGCCCCAAGCTGAACTGGTCACATGATTGAAGCGCTGGGAAGGCTACCGATTGGGGGAGAGTGCCCAGACTAGAAGGAGAGGGCTTGGTTGGCCGGTCCGGGCTGATGCACACACAGCTTTGGTCGCTGGCTTGGCTTAGCTGCAAACTTCGTTCGGACAGTCAGCGATGTTACGACGATACAGAACTGCGTGAGGGCGACGTGCTAACCACTCGACGTATTTAAAAACACAGGGACAAAGAACTCGGTTCATCGGAAGCAATTACTGTCCACAAAAGAGCGCAACCGTGGATGGTTGTCGCGCTACTTGCCGCCATGGTGGAAACACAAGCTGCCCCACGTACGCGCGATATTTTGCTGCAATAGCGTCCGCTATTCTTCTGTCCGCCAGGCGCAGAAGCGTCTTAATGTAGGGCGCATGCGCAGTGCGAACGATGCAAAAAATAGCGCTCGCTAACTGTTTGCGTACGGCTGCTTACGTTATTCTAAAACTCTCTATTACTACCATTCACAAGATATGGGTGCAGCTTGTCAGAACACGGATGCACGCCGCTCGAGTGCGGCGCTGGTTTGCTCTGCGCCTTCCCGTTCATCGCCACTGATAAGTAGATGCGATCCGGTGCCTTTTGTGCACGGGTTTTGTATCGGTTTAAAATGTCTTTTTCACATGCCGCCGATAGGAATTGCCGCCGCCGCAAAATAAGACACGGCACCAGCGGGGCCACATCTGAGACGGCTTGGATATACAGTGCGCGGTGTATCAAAGGGAACGAGTGTACGATCCTCCCCGTGCGGCTGCAAGTTCGCCGCCGATAAAAAGTCACGTGCCGCCGATAGCAACTGCAGCAACGTACACCGCGAAAGGGCAAGGCCAGGCCGCACACATGCGGCCAGGTCTTTCGTTCGCTTTTCCAGCCTTGAGCGGAGTGCGGGATCCATGGTGTCAACAAAGAGGAAAAAGCCAAAAGAGCTTGCCCGTAGCATACGGCAGTCTGGGGAGCGCAATAGCGGAAGTACGTCACCTCTGAGGAGCGCAGCATCATGGAAGGGAAAGCTCACGCGCCGTCAACAGCGAAGAAAAAGTTGAAAGGAGGAGGAAATGCGACGCGACGATAATGCGCGGTTGTGGATTCGCGATTTTTCAGCTAATACTCATCGCTTTAACAAAATTCTTGCCGGAAATTGCTAATACATTGCTTTATTTGGTCACATGTGCATCCATGCATGGGTGGAAGGTATTTCAGGACCCCTTTAAAGGTTCACCTCCTGATTGCAGTGGCTGTATTCAGCTTTCTGCTTAACTGGGAAAATTTGTAGAACAGCCTATCTGGCTCGGCTGGTGTTGGCGTTTGTACGCCGTTGGCGTTTATAGATTTAATTTTTAAATTACATAACTTCTCTCTCGTGGTGGCTTCTACTGGTCACAGAGCACGTAAGCGTGGGCACGTTGGATGAATTCCGCGTTTCTTACCACGCTTATGAGCCAGGCGGAATTGCTATGGTGGTCAGCGCCAAGTTAGCATAAGGGAAGTAACTTAGGTCATGGCGGCAATTATACTTAAGGACACTTAAAAGATCAGCTAATAAAATTAGCAACAGAGTCCATGGCACCGAACAATGTACATATGCCTAAAAATATGGAGCTTTTTTGGGTGAAAATGTAGAGTGAGATGCAAGGAGAATTGACCCACACATTCATTTACAGCCTCGTGCCATCGTCGTTTCAGTACGCTGTCATCCTTGCCTCACATCAAGTCAATCAATCTATGTTTGATCTCGTACATGGCTGGCCGTTCCCCCCTGAATTACACATTTTTATTCCAGGAAACTATCCTATAATTTTAAGCGTCACCTGCTGCTTCTTACGCACAAGTCGCAGTCATCTGCAGGGTCCTCACCGTTCGCGGTGGTGTGAGCCTGGCGACGTTTGTGGCACCGGACAAACACGAAAGCTTAGGAGCTTTAGAGAATCTGCCGCCTTGCACAAGCAAAGGATAAATTCAAGATCATATCGCGAGAAATGTCAATCCGTTGAGCGTCTGCAGGGGCTAAGGTGCTGTCTGAGCTATGCGTCGAGGATGCTAGGCGACGACACCACGGATGGCGCTCTGAAGGTGCGTCACGGTGTTGCGGGTGCACTCGTCGACGCGCTTCTTGATGGCAGGGTTCAGCTCGATGCTTTCCATGATCCTCCACTCCTTGTTGGCGCTGATGTGCACAGGAAAGTTGTACACAATCTCCTTGGGAACTCCGTAGGTGCCGTTGCTAACTACAAGGGAACCCGGGTACCCTCGGGAGTTCCCTGCGACATGGTATATGGGTGTGCCATGATGCGACAAGACAACACACGTTGGAGCACTTTGTTAGGATTACTGGATATTTACATCAACAGGCTGTGTAGAGTTTGTCCACTCCCCCACCCATCTCATACACTCGTCCATCCATGGCAGTAGCCAGAAACAGTTTTCCGAGGAGGTAATGCGTTATCAGAAAGGAGGAGTTTTGCCGAAAGGAACGCTATCACTTACGCGCTGCTTAGAAAGCATTTCGGAGGGGGTTCGGAACCCCAAACCCCTCTCTGGCTACGTCCGTTCATCCATCATCCAACCATCTATCCCTCCATCGACCCATCCGTCCGTCCGTCCGTCCGTCCATCCGTCCGTCTGTCTGTCTGTCTGTCTGTCTGTCTGTCTGTCTGTCTGTCTGTCTGTCTGTCTGTCTGTCTGTCTGTCTGTCTGTCTGTCTGATACAACGCAAATAAATAAGCTTAAACCCTCAAAGAAAGGAAGAAATTTGCAGAAATTTAGAGAGTTGTCTACTGATGCATAGCAGTCTTATGCCGCTTGTCTAGTGTGTGAGTTCTTTACATCCGAATTTTTAGGTTTTTTCTAAATTCTGTCTGATCAATTAGCTCCATTTACCCTATTATAACGATTACAGATAGAACTTCCGCGAAATGTGCATTTTTGTGGAAGTGCAGGGTGTTACACGGTTCGCCATTTTAGCTATTCTTTTTATATTTTTCTTATTTTTTGGTTTTTCAAAATTTTCTTCGACCAATTATCTTCAGTTACACTATTATAACGAGAAAAGGTAGAATTTTCGCGAAATCTGCATTAATGTGAGAATGCAAGGTTGGCCTTTTTCGTTTTCTTTTTGTTCTTCCTTTTTTAGGTTTTTCAAAATTCTCTTCGACCAATTGTCTCCATTTACGCTATTATAACGATTACAGGTGGAACTTCTGAAAAATCCGCATTTTTGCGGAAAGGCAGGGCATTACGCGGTTCTGACTGCGGGGGTACTCGGCAAAGAATGCTACGTAATAATAACGTGAACATGGCTTGACTTTTAGCCTTAAAACCATGGCATCCGCTATGGTGTATAGTAGGCCCACTAGGTGAGCTGCGTTTCTTATATAGTGGCTCTAGTATGAACGTTATAGTATTGGCTCGTAAAAAGTCGGAAAGATTTGCCCAATGGTACTAGGGTGAAGGCAGAGAAATAAGATGGCTGCTTATATAGTTTGTTCCACTCTCAGGCATATTAACACTTATGCACCTTGCCACGCCAGTGTCGCTTGTGTAGCAGATGTGGTGCTGCCCCAGCTTGCCTCTCTTAAGCACTGGCGAGCGCCCACTTATCGAAATGTTTACAACAACGTTGTTGGACACCAGTGTTTCGCGCTACTTACATTTTGCTTAAATGTAGGGGCACACGAGCTTCTTAAGGCTGTGCACATTTGCAACAGTCGCAATAATGCGTCATTCGGCCATCTGTGGTGTTGCGCGATAAAATACCGACATATTGAGAAATCGATTCTGTGTAACACTGGTTTTGCTTGACAGTTTTTCCCAACTCGCCATTTCACTCGCACCTATTGTTTGCATGCCGCACCCGTAACACTTGTCCTTGCTTTGCTGACTTCTAAGTCGGCTTTAGTACTCGGAATAAGTGAGTTCACATAAGTATATCGCGTATGCAGAAGGCACCCCCCATCCGACGAGACCTTTCAGCGGCTTTGTGTTATACTGAACAGACTGTTAAACAAAGAAGTCTAGGAGCTGTCATCAGCGTATGCCCTAACGAGGTCGCGGGTTCGATTCCCGGCCGCGGCGGCCGCTTTTCTGATGGAGGCGAAAAGCAAAAACGCCCGTGTGTACGAGATTTCGGCGCACGTTAAAGATCCCCAGGTGGTCAAAATTAATCAGGAGACCTCCACTACACTCTTAATCTGGTTCCACGTAAGATCCACTTAGTAACTGGAACTTTTTTGCAAAAAAGTTCCAGTTATATATTTGGAACCGTGTTCCACATATCCTGAAAATTAAGTGGAACAGTGCCCCACATATTTTTGCAACTAAATTATGTGGATCGGTGTTCCAAATAAAAGTATGCGGATCACTGTTCCAAATAAAAGGGTAGTTTAAGTTACTGGAACAGAGATCCATGTAAAATGATTATAGAATTTATCCGGTGCGCCGTTCCAGGTACCTTCAGACCAGCTGTTTATATAAAACGGTGTTCCTATAGACATTGGGAAGCTGTCTATGGGACTCCACTTTTCCAATATTTCTGCTTTCCTGTCGGTATACACCGAGGTCATATGCCAGGCTGGCGGATGCATTGGTATCAGCAGGAAACCGCAAGCACCATTTTAACACAGCCTTGATATATGACCCGCAGTGATACCAACAATTGGAAAGCAGAAACCACCGCAGCAGTGTGGTCCCTGACAGTTCACAACAGTTGCCTATCGGAGCACAGTTCTATATAAAAGTTGGTCTGAGGCACCTAGAGCGGCACACAGTCTTTGGCTTCACCCGCAGAATCCTCTTCTGACTTTGAGCTGCATGTAAAAGAAACAATATACTTGCATTAAAATACGCACGAAACCAACTACTATGACTCATACACTGCTTTTCAACATACTATACAACTTTATTGGGTGTTAGTATGATACATTTCAGATTTGAATAGCTGTCTATTTTAAATTGCACAGAAAATGACCAACGTACAAGGAATAAATACCATAACGATAACACTAGGCTCTAAGTGGCATTTTCACATATTCACCTTTACTCAAAAACATGGTTAATAAAGACAGTATTAGGGGCAACTGCTTCACAAATAAATAGACGTGCGCGTCTACCGCGGCACTGACACAGACATTAAACAACAGTGAGCATCAAATATGCTGTCTTAATTAGATAAACCAAGGTAATTCAAAGGCGGATTACCCATTCGCTTGCCATAATGTTTACGCATAACTGTTTGGGAAAATGCAGTTTGCTAATAAATTGTAGGGAAAGGTCTAAAAACAAGCCATACACGGTTGTATTATCACAAACCTACAACAGTGCAGTGCAAGAGTTTAGAAAAACAACGCTTGAGCCAAGATTAACGATAAAACATTATGACACGAGAGGTCACATGTGGCAGTATGCCACCATTAAAACATGATTATTTAAGATAGTAGTTTCCTGACACCAGACGTAAGTGTAACATCAAGCTATTTGTAGGCAAAATAGACTTTATGAGCGTCCTGAAAAGGCCTGACTTAAGGCACGTTACTTGCCCAAAAAATTTGTAGTTGTTTAAAATAATTCATCCCATGAAATCTCACAAAAGCCAGCGTGAATCTTATATAATTTTGCGAACCAGGTAGCTGGAAGCATGTTACACATATTAAAATTTAACAAGCAGACTAATTATATACGTCATCAATTCAAGCGGGAACAAGTCAGACATCCTTAAGAAGCAAACAAGCCAGCGTTGAATCATACAGGTGACCAGTTTTACAAAGCAGACTTGAAAGCATTTTTTCCAGCCTCAACATTTTACCTTAGGTGACATTCACAGTTGCGTGCTATAAAAACCCTCCCGTCTTGCTATCAGGGTAATTGTGACCAAAGCCCTGCTTCTGCCAAGCAAGAAATGCAGCTTTGTTCAAAGAAGAAAACTTGTTCAAGCCAAATACGCACATTTTCAATTCTTTTAGGTTATGCGTGTCAGCTCACATCTGGTACTAAAATTTATCAATGAAGGCGGAAGCCGTCTGCGTAAATAATCACTGTCACTTTTGCATCAGCAACAGCACTGCCATGAAAAAAATCTCATGAGCTACACTTGAATAATAAGGACGTTACAATGCGGTGCCATGAATTACATTAACACCCACTATAGATTTAAAGGCAGCCTGCGCATGGTGCCAATGATGAAACATGATGAAACACGACTTCAGTGTTCAGTTGACATGAAACTTGCATGTGCCAGTAACTCAAACCTCTTCATCTGATTTCACCCCCTTCATGCCTTTCATCTGACCTCCTTCATGCCTTTCAAGAGATACTTTAACCTCTACCAATAATTTAAAATCCCAAGTAGAGACTCCAAAATAAATGACACCAGGCCACTGTCAAACTTCTCATGCTTTCCAAGAACTCCCTGCAAAAGTCCCAAGAACTCTCCAAAGGCACACAACCATATGAACATGATGACACGATGAAAAAGATGACATATGCGGCGAAGAGGATGACAACATCCTGAAGTGACAATGCAGGCGGCGAATCCGTGATGTGTTTCTTGCGGGCAATATTGATGCCGCCAGTCCCTTCTCTCAGAATAACCGGGCCTCGAGAAGACTTACTGCTCACCTCATGTACCTTCAAGGAAACAAGAAAATTTTGTTACATGGTTGCTTTAAATGAGTGAGTTGCTTAGTCCCTTTCATAACACAGTAATTGATTTAAAATCAGTGATTTCTTGGTTTTTTTCTAGGAGTTCTGCTAAAGGTGAAAGTGCGCTAAACAATATCACCACAGACAATCAATGAAATTGCCCTGATTCTGGAAAGTATCCAACTTTGCTGCCTCGGTATCCTGAATATAAGGTTTTTTTATCCTTGAGAGGTTTCGTTTATTAATCAAATAATAATTACTATAATCACCTTTCGGCATTATATTTTACACACCTTCTCTCTGCATAAAATGTTCTCTGTACTGTATAATGTGCTCCCTAGAATGCTGTAGTGAAACTGGCTTATTATAACTTACAGCTAAACGATGTTTATACCACAAAGAAATAAATGGCCAGTCATAGGAAATCATAAATATCGCACTGTGGCAAACATTTTTTGTAGTTCCACCTAAAATATTTCCCTCTCGATATGTATTACCTTCATGCTTCGTAGTGGTATGAGGCAGAAGTTCAGCTGACTAATGCTGAACTAGGCTGTTGCACAATTTTCTTATAAATCGCAACTATAGCACATTTTCTTGCAGACGTCACTTTCTGTGCTCTAAACAATTCCCATAAAAAATTACCCCTTATTTAACCACCTGTCAAAATCGAATGCAAGCCTTACTCATGTTACGCCTGTATTTGGGAGTATTATTGGTGCTACGGGCGTATTAAAAGCGGGAAATTTAAATCGTCAGTTGCCACCGTATTGTTGTAGCAGCAACCACGTTGGGCGTGTCCGTGGTGCTGGCAAATCACAACAACTCTCAAGGTGTAAAAGCTAAATATTTACAAAACTAAAATACAAAATAGTGTTTTTTTTTTGCCCACTGTTGGAGTATCCGTAATAGGCGGAATGTGAACACAATGGCCAATATTGGCGTTCACGATAACTTCTTAACACTGAGATTTTATTAGGACGAACAGACCCAGAAATTGAGTCTCGCAAAAACAAAATGCCAGCTTACCCAACCAAAATTAAGACCCGGGTGTTTCTGCCAGGGCCGTCTCAAAGTGCACTTCCAGAAAAGCATCGCTAACGTGTTCCGAAAAGCTCCTACTGTCACCTTGAGCCACAGGCCAAGCTGTCACTGAAAAGAAGTTTGAAACCATTAGTTATAAAGAAACTACCTAAAACGCGCCATGAAAGACCCAAAAATGGCAGTGCGTACTTACTTGTAGAATGCAATGATTTCATCCCGTGCAAGAGCTTTAATGTGTTGCCCTCTGATGATACACTTCTTCCAAAAAGGGGTCCAAATACAATTAAAATGGCCATATGCATTCCTTGCACCACTGTTTTAGGTCTATCTTCGCCCTATCGCCTAGAAAATAAACAGTACAAAAATATCAGAGAATAAATTTATGCCTTGCTTTACCCAGGGAGCACGAGAAAATATTGAACAATGTCTGATTCGTTCCACGAAAGTATAATGTCTTTTTTACAGCGGAAGTCCTGGTAATCTTTTCTCGCTAAACAATTCGAGATATGAAAATATTTGAACATACTTTAAGCTCACCTATCCTTGGTCTATGCGAACTGGTGAATATCTGAACAATATGCACAACTCAAAAAGTACTCTTTTGTGGCTTATAAGCTCCACAGGGCATTCATAATCCGCCACACTCTCCCCGACGACCCTTCAGCATGCCAAAGATGTCTTCAGCCAGTGAATGCCACAGCCATGACTTCGCAGGAGCATGTAAAGAAAGGAAATAATTTGTTTTCTTTTTTTTTTTGCAGAGGAACAAAAACATTTGTCACAACCTATCAGTGGAGGGCCAAATATCTCCACAGTCAGCCATATACTCTTTCTGAACAGGTCATACAGTATGAATACAGAATGTACCAATCTGATTTTGCAGTGTAATTTCTACGTTCAAAGGCGAACAGAAATGGATTAATGTTTGGTGCACATCATGATGCAACAACTTTGCACCAGAGCGTTTTGAAAATTATTCCAACTTTCGAGCTGCCACTGACATTGATAGCATAAAATGGCAGGAATGGATTATTTTTAAACTTACATTGTGACGTTAAAACTTCTAATAGTCCACGCGTGAGTTTTATGGGTAATTATTCAGAGGTCTCAGGTTACCACTGACATTGACAACATAGAAACGGCACCACACTTTCTGCGTGTTTCCACCTGCCTTCCCATCCACAAAAGGAACGTTTTGTTACTACGCTACTGCTCAGACAACCACTTTCCCTTGCATTTCACTACACGTCAGGGAGCCAATTAACGTTGACTAGTGTAAATAGACCATCTGAATTCATCGAAGGCATTGGAAGAAACAAGGAGCAACTACACACACAGCACAGATAAACGTAAGCAGTGCTGCTGCCAACGCCTTGAACGCACATCAACATTAGGCGGAATAGCGTGATTAGCACAGTAAATTTATGGCTCTCAGAAGACCAACACAACGCAATTAACACGGAAGTTTGAAAATACCGATAAGTCTAAAGACAGACGCTCCGACAAACATGTGCAGTGTGTGCGCGTGAGACAATAGCGTGCGACTAACCCGACAAGATTCAGTACCGCTGACAGGTACAGCAACCGTCAATATACAACTAAGCAACACCACACCATAAGGGGACATGCAGACTCGAGAAATGCGCGCACCAGCCACTTTCTAAATAGCACTAGCTAACGTACGCAGTCAGAAATGTCAAGCCGACTCCAACCCACAAACACACAAGCTTAAAGGGGTCCTGAAATGCCTTCCGCCGATGCATGGATGTACATGTAACCAAATAAAGCAATGTATTAGCAATCTCCTCCTGCAAGAATTTTGTTAAAGCGATGAGTATTAGCTGAGAAATCGTAAATCAAAAACCGCGAATTATCGTCGCGCCGTATTTCCTCCTCCTTTCAACTGTTTCTTCGCTGTTGGCCTCCCCTCCCATGATGCTCCGCCGCTCAGCGGTGACGTACTTCCGCTATTGCGCTCCCACAGACTGCCGTCTGCTACGGGCCAGCTCTTTCGGCTTTTTCATCTCTGTAGACACCATGGACACAGGCTGGAAAAGCGAACGAATGACCTGGCCGCATGTGTGCGGCCTGGCCTTGCCCTTTCGCGGTGTACGTAGCTACAGTTGGCATCGGCGGCGAACTCGCAGCCGCGTGGGGAGAATCGTGCGCTCGTTCCCTTTGGTGCACCGCGCACTGTTTATCCAAAAAGCGCGGTCTCAGATGTGGCCCCGCTGGTGCCGGGTGTTATTTTGCGGTGGTTGTATAATTCCTACTACCGGCGGCATGTGAAAAAAGACATTTTCAACCGACACAGAACCCGTGCACAAAACGCGCCGGATCGGATCGCTTTATCAGCGGCGATGAACGTGAAGGCGAAGAGCAAACCAACGCTGCACTCGATCAGCGAGAACCCGTGTTCTGACAAGCTGCACCCATGTGTTGCATTCAACACTGACGGGAAAGCGTTTGTTTGCACTTGTTTGGATAGTCGTAAAATGTCCAAACACTCCGGCACTCCGCTAGCAGATCAGCCGGCGAGACATTTCGGAAAACATTTGACAGATGGCGCCGTATGCATTAGTGTGTCGCTACGCAAAACTGATGAGACGCTCTACTAAAACTCCCATCGCGGTGTCACGTAGCGGGACGCAAAAATTTAGCGTTTAGCGTATGCAAAGGCCACAAACGCTGTACTAAAACTCTATTAGCAGCAAAATAGCGTGCGTATGTGAAACCGCTTGCGTTTACAAAGCTGCACGCCGAGCGCGTACGTTTCAAACCTAGTGACATCGTTTAAATACACTGGCAAGCACAGTGTAACGTAGTCAGATATCAACCGTATGCTCAGGCGACAAGCAAGAGCTTGTTTTATGTGGGGCGGAGATTGCGCATAAAGGCCCGTTCGCACTTGCGACGAAAGCGAGTGAGATCGGCAGGAATTCCGTCGCTTTGTCGCGCGACGATCGTTTTTGTCGAATGGTCGGGACAAATTTTGGTTGCGCGACAGAATTCCCGTCGCTTTCGCTCGCTTTCGTCGCAAGCGGGAATGGAAAGTTCTGCCGCTGCCGTCTGCTACGCAGCTCCGAGGTACCGCGCGATCTGCTCGGGCCGGATGAACGCGCACACTCCCGCACGGCAGCGCCCCAAGCGGCAGACGGCCGCGTACATCGCTCCCGGCGCCCGCCTGGAGCCCGCCCTCGGCACACTAGCCAGTATATTTCAGGCACTATAATGGAGGAAAGATTTTTCGCTTCCGATGAACCTAGTTCTTTGCCCCTGTGTTTTTAAATACGTGAAGTGGTTAGCACGTCGTCCTCACGCAGCTCTGTATCGTCGTAGCATCGCTGATTGTCCGAACGAAGCTTGCAGCTAAGCCAATGCAGCGACCGAAGCTGTGTGTGTGTGTGTGCATCGCCTCCTGTGTGTTGTGGACGCGTTCGTTTCGCGATGAAATGCGACATTGTACTTCTGCGGGTGGATAGTGCTTCCCATGGTCTGGATTATCTTTCTCGAACGACGTACCACTCAACCTCGCATGGGGTATGTGCAGTGTGCCTGGCTAAAAGCCTTCTCGCTTGCGCGCCAGAGTTGTGACTTGCTGCTCGTCCCCGCAAACCGGGTGTGAGGTGAGTGCCGAATTTACGACGGGCAGGAGGAGGCAACTCATCATCTGTCAATCGCGGTTCAGACTTGCAACGCATGTTGTGACGTTGCGTTCGTTCGAAACGCATCTCTGGATTGTTTTGAAGTTGAACAAAATGTACGCGTCAAACCCGGGCATTCGGCTCAGGGCGTTCTCTGCGATTGCACCAAAGAAGTGCCACGGGACTTTCTTTATGGTACGTACTCACGTAACATAAAATCCACGTCGTGTTATGGCCGTGTTGCATTCAATACAAACGGTTAAGCGTTTGTTTACACTTGTTTCGTTTGTCGTAAAATGTCAAAGCACTCCGGCACTCCGCTGGCAGATCAGCCGGCGAGCCGACGCTGAGCAGACGACTCATCTCTTTGCCGGAAGTGCGTGAAAAAGCCGCCCAATAGCAGGATGTCTAGCTCATGACGAACATATGGGAATCGATGATGTAGACATGTGAAGATGGCGGCGTCCAAAAACACGAAGGAAAGGGTGAGAAAAAAGCGACAAACTTTGCAACAAAAGTGTGAGCTTTCCGCTGCGCGTAAAAGAGTAATACTTGGCACAGGTGACGTTGGCGACCCAATCTAGCGATTGCGCTAGTTCATTTAGTGTGCTCAAAATGCCTTTCAGGGCCCCTTTAAGTGAATAACGGCCGCAAACGTTTCTCGCATCGAACAGGCAGCGGAGCGGCACGTCTATCGGACGCAGTGATGAACAAGTCAAAGAACAACAACCGTTACCAGAACATAAATAAGCAGCACTGACCTTTTTTGCGCCTCCCGGCAAAACTTCACTTCGTCGAACAGTAAATACAGCCCGAGGACATGAAGAAATCCGCAGTTTCACGCCACAACCAAACTGGTAACCGTTCCCGCCAGTCTGACCGACAGTTCATTTAGTACATCAAGCGCATAACGCGAGCAATCGAGAAAACCGCTATAGAAGGCTACTGGTGGCGCTGCATGCGGACGAACAAAAACTAGCTTCCGTAAACGTTGAGACGTAGGGGCGCTGCTGTCGTTAAAAGTGTTCACGCAGTCCCGTTTTTCCCCCATCGTCGTTGTACCCGTTGCCGTCCAACTATACCACGCATCAAGGCAAGCGGCGCTGCCGTGTTTTCTTTCCTCCATGCTGTCAACGCATGCGCACGGCATGCCGCACTGAAGTGGCGGTCGTTTCGTAATCGTTTCGGCCAACTTTTTCTTATTCCGTGCCTTCGGCGATGCACGCCGTGGACAGTGACCAGTCCGCGGAAGAGATCACAAGCTCGGCACCCTTGATCGCTTATTTTTGCTTCGGAAAATGGGAGTAGGCCTCTAAGCGGACGTCTACGCGGCTCTGAGGCTGGAACAAAGAGCTCAGATATTAACCTTAACACATTAGTTGGGCTAAAGTTGTTTCTCTCCGCAGTCCGTGAGCGCGTGCGGAATGTGTGCATAAACTTTGATGACAGCTTTATTTCGTTCTTTGCAGTGAAAACGAAACGATGCTTCTTTATTGACTGCGTTCTCTTGACAAGTCTTTCCAATACCAATAATATATACTGCGACGCTCTTTGATACCCACGTTATAGAAAACTACTTCCGCGTAGTGAATCCAGTGTGATTACTCGCTAATTTGCGACTAATAATACACCTGCCCGTTTTCCAGCAGTTTTTCTTCATGAACACCAATAGTGCAGGAAAAGAGCAATGGGGGGACCAGCAGGAGAAGGCAGGTCATTCGGTGAACTTGAATTACTACGGCAAGTAACAACATTAGGGTAACACTGCGAATTTTCGCGATACAGCAATGCGTAATTTGAAATAAGAATGCCATTTCAGTATAAATATATAGAATGTAAGGCAGATGCCGCGGGGTAGATTTAGTTCTCCGGGTTTTGTGTCATTCTCCTCCTGCAAAGAGGCTTTCGTTTTTGCTTGTGGAAATTACTAGCCGGGACGAGACAAAATACAAAACTAACTTCTAAGCATATAACTGCATGCATAGCATGATGTGTGTGGTGTAAAATGTGACGCAGTCGGTTACAATTATGTATGTACCCCATCACAACATAAGAAACGTGGACTAAGTAACGTTGAGCACGTATTACACCACAGCAAGATGATGACTGAGTGTTGAACAAAAACTGCCGTTTCTGCGAAGCTTTGTAAACCAAATGCATAAAATGTAATGGCCTCAACAAGTATTTCGTGATGAAGATGTTCACAAAAGCACCACGAATTCTTCAGCGCTATAGCAGCTATGGCTTTGCCCGAACGGCATATGGGGAAAGGGAAGACGTTTAGTCCTTCTCAAATTGAAGTCACTGGTGATTTTGTACTTGACGCCTCAGATTAGAAAAATACGATGATCACGAAAGCGGTTTGGGTGCCGCAGAACACCTGGAAATGGGTTCCTGCAATTTCTTCTTTTGCCTAAGATATCCTCCTCTCGACATTTTTAATGCTTTGTACGGCGTTGACAAAAAAGTGGGATTTCGTTTTCTGTCAGAGGACATCACTAAAACTACAGCTTAGCCGTATTATGAAAGTTAACTGCTGCAAGGCAGTTTCATAGATGTCGGCGAAGTTCATTAAATTTTATGTGCGGTGTGCGCGTGTATATTAAACGCGCACGTGCATCTTGTGTCAAGAAGCACCTAATACATATGCGGTTCATTGTTCCAGTTGATGCATGAAAGAGTGCATACTTCACTGCCGTGCACGAGTTATGTGGAACAAGACACGAGCAAAAAATATACAAACGCACTCTCCCCAACCGTTTACTGGGACATAAGTGGAACAGTAACCGGAACCGCCGACTTCGCATGACCCCATTTCTTCGGTTCCAGATAAAAACCACGAACATAAAGAAAACAAGCTGACGGTTCCAGATAAGATCCACCTATATGCCTCGTTCCAGTTATTCTTTCGTTCGGATCCACATAAAATATATGGATCACCCTTTTTAACTGGAACTTATATGGAACCAGATTAAGAGTGTACGGCGCGCCTCATCGCCTGCGTTGCGTCGGCGCGTTAAACCCTACAATCAATCAATCAGCTTACGCCCTAATTTCTCTTCCCGCATGCTCTTTGGCTTACTTTTATGAGCAAACATTGTAGTATAAAGATTTTGTTGTAAGTAAGCCCTTGTGTGCACTCCTTTACTGATTTCCTACTTTAACCCCACACTTCTCGACCATGAAAGCGTACGCTAGTTAGATGACCGATGTTCACCATCGTTTGGCAGTTCAACGCCTAGGATCAACGCCGAAGATAAGACGAGATAACATCTATTTAAGTTATCAGTTTACAGCAATTTGTAGCAGGCAAGCCTAAGCCTTAGGCTTGAGTGGTCACGCCCTGCTGCAGCGATGGTTTCACAGACCGGTTGCGTACAACGTGAAGTTACAAGACGCCAGAGAAAATACAACACATGAATACCGGATATAGGTTTAGAGGAAGTACAAACACAAAACACAGGGGAAAAAATTCAGGGAAGGTTGCATTCATTCGCAAGACTTGAAGGGCGCAGTTGTTGTAGGTGAGCTTTGCCAGACACATAGTTAGGTTTCAGTATAAATATTTATTTGCATAGTTGTGGTGCTAGTAAATTAACCGTCGTCACGTGCATCGAAGAGGTCGTCGTATTCTTCGCGGCGAGCGGTGGATTCAAAGTCATCCTCAGAATTTTAGACTCTCACCAGCTCTTCGTCATCGACTCGAGGCAGCGGTGGCCGGATCTGCAAGTCGTCTCGGGAAGGATTGGCACACCTGTAGCCATGTCTCCAATTATCCATAATGGCTTTAGAGAATGCGGCGGCCACGGTGACATCTCCCAAGCAGGGTGTGTTATCATCTTCAGCATTAGCGCTGGAGTTTTCTTTTTTACTTTTTTTACATCTACGGTAGCACTTGACGACAGCGCTGAGGTTTTCTTTTTTTTTTTTTTTTGCTAAAGCCACTCACTGCGCATGCCTGGGACGCTCGGCGGTCGCCACAAGGCACGAGCTCACGAGCGCTGCGCATTTTCTTGGTATAATTTTTTTCAATGGCGAACTTACGGCTTGTACAACAGATCTGTTGTTAAAACAACAACCAAAATAATTGAAGAAGTTACACTTTACGTGAAAACTGTGGGAAGCGCAGAGCAGTGATCCGCCATAGGGGCTGTGGGGCCGTTCTCCGTACTTTGCTGGCACCCCTCACGCTTTTCTCTGTCTCACCTCTCTCTTGGTGAATTGAACAGAGTTTGTTCAATGCAAATCATTTTTCCCGCCTTCGCACTGCTCACGCGCCTTCTCCTGGGGCAGCTGGATTCATTTCATCTTTTGTTTCTTTTTCTGCCCGCCACATCACGAGCGGAAGTTGTTCTCTTAACAGCGAAGTTGAGGAAATCGTTTGTGTATGGTGTCCGCAGTTAAAAATACAAAGAAAATGGCCAACCCTCGGCCACGCGTGCTTCGAGCGCACGTTCGTCAATCCAAGCATACCCACTTAGGGAGATTAACCAACATTGGCCACACAAAAAAAATGTGGTTGATCCCACTTGCATAGGAATCGGTAAAACACGAAAGTGAGATGTGCCTTCACAGGATCAGTTGAATGTTTATTCTGCATCGATATGAACTTGCGCATCGCTATTTATATTACGTCGGGACGGCACCGTCAGACTTATCAACACTAGACACTGGATTGCACGCGCCGGTGCACTGCGTAAACCCGAATGAAACCACACGCGCTCTCAAACCATGCGAACGAAACCGAACGGGTTGCCAGAGAGAGAGAGAGAGAGAGAGAGAGAGAAAACATTTTAATGAGCTCAAATGTGACAGTGGAACCCTAGTCCGGGAATCCATGCGTTGCCCTCGCTGTCTTGGCCCGTGTCACCAGGAGAGTCTGGTCCTCCGGTTGACAGCTGGTCAACAGTGTCTCCCACAGCTCAGGAAAGGAACAGGTGGAGAGGGGTGGTAGGGCTAGGTTGTGAGCGCATTCCACAATTATATGCTGGAGGGTACCTAGCTGTGGACAAAACTTGCATAGCGCGGTGTACTGTGTGGGAAACAATAAATTCATTCGAACCGGTTAAACGTACGTGCCTGCTTGTAATTGTCGGAGTGTTATTTCCTGAGTTTTGCTGAGGGATGGGTGAGGGCACGGGAATTTTCGTCTGGTGGTCCGGTAAAATTGAGTAATTTCCTGATAGGTGAGAAGTGGCGTCGGAGCTGCGGTGACCTCTGGGGCTCGGTGGGCCAGTTCGCGAGCCTGTTGGTGGGCGAAGTTGTTGCCCGTTACAGAGGCATGGGCAGGTGTCCAAACTTTCGCCACTCGGTGAGATGGACGGTATCGCTGAAGTAACCGCAGGGTCGTTGGTGCAACCCTCCCTGAAAGGAAACTGCGGCAGGCTGCTTGAGAGTCAGTGATGATGGCTCTGCTGGAGCATTGGATGAGGGCTAAGGCAATGACGAGTTCTTCGGCGTCTCGTGGGGATGTCGTACGGATGGATGCGCATGAAGTTAAATGGCCTCTGGTTGTTGTCACTGCAACCATGGTTTGGTTGTCAGCGTAGCTCGCTGCATCGGTTTAGGACACGTCAGAGCGATTGCCATATAAGCGTTCGTGGGCTTGGCTGAGGGCGGTCCTGCGCTCGGGATGGAGGCCAGCGAATCGTTTGTTGAACTCACGGTCCGCTGCAGCGAAATAGAATGATTTGCGGGGCTCTGTTGTGGATGTGCTCGGCGAGAGAGAACCTGGTGGTGCGACGCTTTTGCAAATGTGCGACCACTGCGTCCCTGCTCCGTGGGGTGTACGGCAGACGGTTGCGTTGGGACGAGCTATGCTGGCGCCAACTATCGGCGCTCATTAGCTGTGCGGTGCACTACTTCGCTTCACCTCTCTTAGACGGCAGCACCATCGAAATAGATGAGGGTATGGGAAAGATATATGGCGCGTTCATACGCCTGTATGCGCTTCAGCTCGTAGCGGAGCCGGTAAAGCGCCTGCCACCTCCGGTTGCGGCGACGGAGCACCTGGCTCGAATCCTGACACAGCCGCGTTATTCTGGCGATGTCATTTCCGTGACGGGGGACGGGCAGCTTACGCCCCCGCACACGTAGGCGCTAGCACCGAGGCGCCAGCTATCGGCGCTCAATAGCGTCATGATGCACTGCTTGCTTCGCCTCTCCTATATGGCAGCACCATCTGAAAGGAAGGCTATAAGGCACGTTTGTCGTTCTATTCATGCGACTGTTCGTAGCACAGTCGGGAGCGAGTTTCGTACCTCTTGTCGCGGCAAAAGAGTTCGTGGCTCGAATCCCGGCACCACGGCGTCAATCGAAGTTTTTCTGGTGATGTCATTTCCGTGACGGATATGACGTGAGTTAAATCATGGTGGACCCTCGCATAAAGCCCTTTCGTGTTAAAAGCGTTCGCCGTATCATGGAAATACTTGCTCTGAAGGAGAAAGAGACATCATAGCGCATGCCCAAGGAGGTTAAAAAATTGCTGGAGTGGAAGTCACCTATAGCAACCAATGGGCTCGGCTGAAGCCGCCGGCGGCCATCTTGCTCGGGAAAAGAAACCAGATGCCGATTGCTTTGCAGCAGTATTTGCCTACTTTCCCAGCGGATTTAAATTACGTAACGGATTCTCATGCTCTAATTCAACACTGCGAGCCATGTCCGACGTCTCCGTATTGATTTCTACCACAGAAATTTCGTTAAAAGTCAGATCTCCGAGTAGAGGGGCATTGTTTTTTTCACCTTATGGCTCGAATATGCAGCTGCCACACAGTAAAAAATACATAAGAACTCGTTTATCTTCTTTATTCTAAACTGTTCAAATGCAGAAATTGATCGTGAAAGTTCTAAAAACAAAAAAAAATCAAAACAAAAAGCAATAGAGTAACAACTGTAATGTGAAAAACAGCAGTCATGACCAGAAAAGGCAGCATTTTCCAAAAAACAACAGGAAACACCCAGAATTATTGTGATAATAGACATAATGGAGTGACAAACAACCGATACAGAAAACTTTCATGAGTGTATGATAGCAACCAATGCTATTGCGTTCATTGCATTGCTGCCCAACCTAACACACAAATAAACTGCAAAAAAAAAGAACCAACAATCTTTCTGGTAAATCACACCATGAGGTTACATTGCCAGTGACATGAACTACCGAAAAAAGATGAACCAATTTGTATTTTTGGAAACGTTTATTTTTTGAAAGAAGACAGACTTATCATACCAGAGGTCAATTAAACTGCTAAAACATCTTATCAAATGGCAAACAAAAGACACTGACAAAGTGACTCAACATCTTTCGGAAGCCTAGCAGCAAAGAAATTAATCATTGAAGGCGCATACTACGCGACACAATGCAACGAGCATGACCGCAGTTTGGAATCAACTTGCACGCGTGCAAGTTACGTGCACAATGCGACTCCCGGGGCCGGGTTCACACTGTTTGTACAACCGTAAGCCACACACGAACCAACCATACTTGTTTTGATCTCGTTACATGGCGCGCACACGAATCAACAACACTTTTTCATGCACGGAAGGAACGCGCGCTGCAACAACTACGCGTCTTCTCCCCTAGCAAGATGGCGTCGCGGTGGCTTCACTTTACGGGCGCCCCTTCCACTCCAGCAATTTTTTTTAACCTCATTGCGCATGCCCGACGTCACCTCTGGGGTTCCCCAGGGGAGTGTGCTCAGCCCATTCCTCTTCAACCTCGTCCTGGCTCCACTCCCGGTCTGCACCCCGGCTGGGCTTGCGTTTTGTTTCCAGTGGGGATGGCAGTCTATGCCGACCACATCGCCATCTGGCACACGGACCAACGAGACTACTCTCCAAGGTGAAGGCGTGCCTCCAGGGGGTGCTGTGGGCAGTCGCTGCCTTCCTTACAAGCCGTGGCCTGCAGCTGTCCGAGTCGAAAACGCAGGCATTGGACTTCCACCCGAGGGGCTGCAGGGCACGCAGGGGGACGCCGCCGCTCACCTTGAATGACCAGTGCCGTTGAATGGCCGTGGTGCACCAGGGCCAAGTATCTGGGCACCAAGACTGCCAGAACAGATATGGTCTGGTTTGCAACCAGACGTTGCAAACCAGGCGGTATTCCGTCAAGCACTGGATATATGTCAATCATTATTCACATCTTATGCACGGCTAGCAGGCTTTGGTTAGCATCTGGCCTTGACATTTTGTACCATTTGCGTTGACGCCGGGATCATTCAAGGTTACCTTCCAAGGAGACATATCCAAGGCCTTCACCAAAATCATTAAAGGCGTTTTCTTTCCGTGCATCGGCCCACCTGTCTGAGCAGCGGATAGATACTGTCGAGCAGCTCGAGCGCAAGTCCCTAGAGCCCATCCATGGAGCCAGGGACGTCGAAGAGGTGCAGTATCAGCGGTTGGTCGTAACCGAACACGGTGCCCTACGACACCGCCGACGCTATGGTTCTCGCCATCGGGCTCGTCGCGTTCGTCACCAGCACGCACAGGTGGGCACGCTTGCGCTCGGCCTTTTCCTCTGCCACCACCACGTGGGCCTTGGCGTGCACCGGCTGTGACGACGTCGAAGCCATCAGTGCGGCGGCTGCGGCGGGGGGGACTCCGGAGGCCCGTAAGTTGGTTGGTTGCCTCAGACCGTGGCACATACCCACGCGGGGGATTGGCCAAGAAGCTTTGTACCTAATCAGGATGTGACCTAATTTATTTTAGATCTCAAAATTTAGAAAAAGAAATACAGAACATTTAATATATATATATATATATATATATATATATATATATATATATATATATATATACACATATATATATATATATATATATATATATATATATATATATATATATAGTCTGAAAAGATAAAAACTCACACAGAGCGCGAAAAAAATAAGGTTAGTAGAGACAGAGACAAACGAGAAAGACGTAGAAAATAAAAATAAGTTTACTGACGTTTCAGGGAGAGGACTCCCTTTCTTCAGAGTATATATATATATAATAGGAAAGTAGAGTCAGGAAGAAAAATTAAATAAATGTGAAGGCTTCTAGCAGGAAAACCGGCCTGTCGCCGCAACAAAGAGTGAAGGGCGGACACAACATCCCTGTGGCAGACTCCTAGGGCGGAAGCGCCTAGTGATAGAACCTTGGAAGTAGATAGCGGAAGGTGGAGGCTCCAAAAGGTTGACTCCAGATGCTTGCGTCGCATTGGGGAAAAGCTGCTGCAATTAAACAGGAAATGTTATATATTTTCCAGTTCGTCGCAGAAAGGGCATTGGGGAGACGGAGCCAGACCAGATTTATAAAGATAAAAATTTAATGGAGGAATTTTGCACCGAAGTTTAGTGGTTGCTACCTCGCAGCCTTGATTGACAAAACATTGGCTTCTATGCATGACGAAGGTGGCTATAATCTCGAGAAGAGAGAAGGGCGTCTTTCCGATAAGTCTGGAGTAGTTGTAAACGTATATAAATCTCATCCCCAATAGAAAGCTATCATTTGGACATTGCACGACCACAGGGCCACCAAGGGACATACTGGCTAATTGATCAGCCACTTCAATGTAAGAGATTATTGCATGTCCTGGAACCCACACTAGCCTAACCTCACAAAGCTGATGAGGAACAAATGACCGGAATGTACGGATAACTGAAGAATCTTTTTCGGATGTTAATGCGGAACACAGAGAGAGGGAGTCAGCAAGAATGCTTCAAACGAAGCACCTTACATCATCTTCCTCATCTTCTTTAACAGATCCCAGCGTCCGGTGAAGCTAAGTGGCCACATCCCGTTCTGAGATAGGTATGTACGAGCCCGACAGTGATGATGATGATGATCCTTAGTGGCTTCTCCTTTGTAACAGGGTGGCGTTGCATAGCGGCCTTAGTCGTGACGCCACTGTACAATCACCTCGCCAAAAAATACAAGAAAATAAATAAACATTAAATAATAAGAAAATACCTTCATGAAATTTTTGTGCTAGTCTGACTTTTGTTCGCATGTCTTTCCAGATTGTTCTCTGCTGTTTTCCCACCAACACTCTTAACCTTCTTTTACTAACCTCTACTGCTGTCCAATTCACTTTTTCCGTTAACCTTAAAGCCAAAGGCTTCCGGAAGCTGAATGGCTCCCTCAGTGAGGACTGGACGGATGCCTTTGCACTCCGTTACAATATGTCACGTGGTTTCTGGCTCCCTGCCGCAGCCTGCGCACAGTTCCTGTACCGGCTCGCGAATAAGCGCTTCTGTCCGCAAGCAACCCGCCCGGACTTCAAAAAGCAATGCACTCCCTTTGCTATTTTCGAAGAATTTTTTCCTTGTTACCTCCGGCTTGCCGATCCGGTATATATCTAAGGGCTTCTTTGCGTCCATCCTCTTTTAAATGCAGAGCATTTCAGTAACTCACGATGTCACCCGCGTTGACGTCCGTAGTCCGCACCGTCGTTGTCCCTACTATATAAAAAGAAAATACTATCCGGCGCCAGGTTTCGATCCCTCGACCCTGCGGGCGGAACGCAATGTACATGGTGCTCTAACCCACGGAGCAAGATAAATCTTGCTCCGTACTCTAACCACTGCGCCACAAAGCCGACACATAATGGGACGCTATGAACGCGCCTTATATCGTTGACTCATTCAAATTACTGCTGACGAGCGCTGTCTCGTCAGCAGTTGCCACAAGTGCAACAACATTAACGTAACGCAAACTACTTAACGTCGTGCGCCCCCGGAAATGCTCTGCATTTGATCGTGCCCCTCGCGAGGGGGATGTTTCACTGCGTCTTCCTACTGGCCAGTACACTCGTCGCCATCTGTCTGATGTTGTGCGAACCCTTTGCGGCTGATGGCGCGTGATTTGAAACATTTTTCCAGTTCGTTGTCTCTGATTCTTTCGCTTCATTTTTTATTGCCTTGGTTGTTTCCCATGCGCTTCCAGGTATCATATACCGTATTTACCCTATTCTAACGCTCACCTTTTTTCCGCAAAAATAGACCAAAAAATCGCATGCGCGTTAGAATCGGATACGAAACTGAAACTGCCGAAATAGCTACAATTTCGTTCCACTCATCGCCATAACCCTCTCAAGATGGCGCCAAAGCTTTTAACAACCATGGAGGAAGAAAAGGTTAGGAGACGGCATGACGTCACGCAACTAGCCTTCGCAAGCCCACCGCCGTTGAAGCCGCTCCCTCCGCCATTTCCCTTTCTCAAGCCGCCGGAGTCGGCCCAGCACGTGACCTCCATGGTCGGCTGGGCCGGCGGCGGCGGCGGTCTCCGACTACACTACAGTGTACTAGTACACTGTAACTACACCGCATCACTCGTGTTTGGTTGGCGGTAGCTTTCCCCGTCCTTCCTGTATTCGTCTGCTCGGCGATTTCATTCCCGCGTGCGTGCGGGCGGGAGTGCCTTGTACGTGCGAAAGACCAAAGCCGACCAAGACCAAACGGGCCGCAGAGTGGTTTCGAGCAGACGAAATTGAAGAGCGCGCAGCGGCCCACAAACCCCACCGCGCGCTCTCACACAGCGGCGCGCTGTGGTCACGTGGTGCAGTGACGTCCTGGGCCGACTTCGATTTTACTTTTTATGCATAGTCTTCACGTTTCTCCGGTGGCGCCGTCTCCTTACTTTTTCTTCCTCCATGTTAACAACAATTTTTCGGAACTAGGCGCCTGGGCTTTTCTATCGGCGTTCACACAAATCTTCAAATTATTCCAGTTGCGCGCTTGGTAACAGCAATGGCAGTAGCGGCAACGAAGGTGCGCCGCTTCCGCGGGTTACAAGCGGCTCCCACTTGTTTACAACGAGTGGTTGGCTGAAGCGTACGCCTCTAGAGAAGCTTGCGGGATGGGCGTGAGAGGCGTGGGCCACGATCCTATCGAACATGGTTGAAGGTTCGTTCAGAAGTGTGGCATCGCGAACGCGCTTGACGGAACCGATGACGAGATGTTGCGGTCAGCGGAAGGCGACAAGGAGCTCTTGGTGAGCGATGAGGAGTGCGATGAGTCAGCTTACTTCGGGAAATGAATCGCCCGTTTCTCTCGCATTCGTTTTTCTTGCTCACAAAGTTCCTTGCGCGTTGCAATCGGAAGTGCAAGTTTTTTCAATTTTTTGCCTGGAAAATCGGGTGCGCGTTAGAATCGGGGGCGCGTTAGAATGGGGTAATTACGGTACTTTGTCCTGAGCCCTCTGGTTCTTTTCCTCCATGTGTGTTTGTGGTCGCTGTGGTAGACAGTGACGGATTCCACGAAAATGCCCTACCGGACTTGCCCCTTCCGCTGAGTTTTTTGAGCAAGAACATTCAAATTTTAGTTTAGTGCTTTCATCGGTGAATTTTATCAATTTTGGCACCACACCGCCAATGGTTCCCGCTTGTTTTTTTTTTTTTTTTTTTTTTTTTTTTTCTGTTTTGCCGCTTTTTGTGACGCTGCTCCTCAAGAGCTTTAACTTTGCGTGGCTTACCCATAGCGGTTCGTGAACGCAGCCGTCGTTCGCAAAAAGCGACCGCGGAACAGCTAACCAGGGATTTGGAAACCCCAGAAGGATTTGGAACTCCCCCCCCACACACACACACTCACATGATTTCATAAGCACGGGCACCCCGCCCAGGGATTTATACCACCCTCCCCGCAACAGGCACCCTTCCCCCCCCCCCCCCCCCCCCCCCCCGCCATGGAGGATTACAAAGTCCTGGAAAATCGAAATTCTGGATAAACCCCTGCAGCTAACCACCGTCTAGCGCTCAATTCCCACTGTCCGCGGCACATTGCGTATCACGCGCATCAGAAGAAAACAAAAACACGAATGCTGCGTGCGTCAGACCTGTCTGTTTTTCGGTGAGGATGCCGACGACCTAAACGAATTGTGTATGTGGTCAACCTTCCGGTCTTAACAGAGCAGAACGAGTAAGGATGACGCTTGCGTATAACTCAGTGTAACACACAACAACAGTCAAACACGGAAACATTTCCCATCTTCGAGAACACAGACCACGATTTGCGCGCCACCCATTTGAACGTATGAACTTGCGGTAGTGCAAACTGTCGATAGCGAATTCCACCACGCTGACATCGCAGAACGCACGGACCACGGTTACTTCATTCCAAACGTGCAAACCGGCGTCCACTTGGATGTCACTCCCCTGATCCCGCAAGGCACTTCCATTTTACTTGGGAGCACTTTTTTTCCCTTACCGCGGGAGGTGGGCTTGGTCTCCGGCGATCCTTACACAAAAAGCATCACCATCACATTTCTGAGATGGCGCGTTCCTGCGAACAGAACGCACAGAACGCGCGGAACATTTCGAATATGGCGCCGTCACTGACTAACTGACATGGATTTCCTCCATGCTGTCTGATCTGCGCCGACTGCGCCATCAACCAGCGCTAAATTTCTTTTTTCTCACAGAGCCCGAACTATTAAAATAAGCAGCGATTTTAAATAAAAAACATAGATATTTATTTTAAATATTAAATAGTATTGGAAAGCAGGCGTTGCGGTTGTGAAAGGAAGTCGTTCCCCGCACTGGGCATGCGACATTATAACCAACTAGTTCAAGCTTTGAGCTTGTATTTTTAGTTCGTTCAATATTTAAAGTATAGATAATTAATGCGGAACAACGAGATTTCTCTAAAATTGTATTATTTGTGCACAGAGTGCTGCAGTTACTCTGGTTACTCTATGATGAAGTTGTCAACACTGGAGCGAAAAGCCCGCGCAAACTGCCTGTTTTTCGCGGGAAACACCTGCTGCAGCCGACGATCAGTGCGCCCGGCTGCGATAGTAAAAAAGTTTGCCTTTCCGGAAAAAAAGTTGCCTTAGGTTACCCCGCCGCATTATGGATGTCGCCGACCTGCGAACAGGGCCCGTACAAGTGAAGGATGACATCGGGGACCGCTGTCAGAAGCTTTTCCAGGACTTTCTTGAAGAGTAAGTTCAGCCGCCGCCGCCGCCGTGGAAAGCGGCCTTTAAAAATGTCGCAGACAAAGGCATGCCGCTGGCGGCTCGCGCTGTATCTGCTCCTCTGCGTGTGATCGCGCGCTATGAACCGATATTATGGGTCTGCGGAGTGGCTCATTCGTTTCTACTGTTAAATGTAGATTTATATTTAGCGTGTTTCACGTCTTTTCTTCACCTTCTTGTTACTGAGCACTCCGTACGCATATCTCAACCGGCGAAGTCGTCGCTTGTGTGCTCTCTATCCGAGATAGTGCGAACTCGTGAGATCGACGACTTATCGAGGACATTTCATTTACTGCTCGTTTTGTGCTTAAACAAGATGTGCAAGTTACATTTTCTAGATTGTAGCGAGGACCGTGCCTTCACGCTGAAAAGAACTGTTTTTCCGTCCGCACGTGTTTGCGGGGCAATATGCTCATCGTCGAACTTCTAGTCCGTCTTATTTTACCTCTTTTTTTTTTTTTATGCGCAAGCTAGAGTGTGACGTTGAGAGTCTTGTTCATATCTGTTTACTGTTTTTTTTTTTTCCTGGTGTAAGTCTGGGAGTCTCGGGCGCTTAGTACGAATTTGATAAAATAATTTTGCATACAAAAATTACTTTTACTTATTATTGCAGTCACCGTAATTGTAGTTGCCTGCGTGTGCAGTTTACTAGGCATCCAGTAGATACCCAAAGTGGTTTTCTTAAAGACCTCCTGATTAACGTGCTCTAATAAGTTTTTTAGCATTTATCCTAACACTGTACCGAGCGCTTCAAAAGGAACTACAGAGGCGTTTGATATGTTAAAAAAAAACTTATCCACAGCAAACTCAATTTGGTATATGGTGCTAGTGAAAGTATTATTTACAGTGACCTCTTATTATGAGTAACTTATATTTTGTCGCTATGAGAAGAATAAAGTTTCCAGGTTTTTTCACCGTTCTGAGACGTTCCGTAATTCGATTCTAAAAATATTGCTCAAGCTGTCGACAAAGAATGATTTACATTGCTTGTTGCTGGGGGCCGTGGAGTTTGATGTGTTCACTCGAAAACTCAGATTCATTTACCTGTACCCAGCAATTCTTCCAGCATTAAAAACTGGCAACATTTCAAACATTGTGGTCCAGAGCACCAAGAATTTATTGGCTTGCCGTTTTCTCCGCATATTGATACACCATCCTTACGAGGCTGGCATTGACTACTTGTGAAAAGTGGGAAAGAAAATAAGGTATTTCAGTTAGCATGGACTGAATGGGTTGTGCATTATGATAATGGGATTGTCTTATGGTGGCAAAGTAATGAAGTAACGATGCCTGGAAAAACAGCAAAGGCCAGGGTCTAACACGAGTCAGGATCTCAATGCGCTTTTGCAGAGCAATCTGAGTCATTCAAATGAAATATTTGGTGTAGCCATGTAACAGCCTAGGAGAAGTTTTGAATGCTGTTTATCAAGACTCTCCGTGCAACCTCTTGTCAATAGGCCACGTTTCAAAATAATGATAGGTAACGCACCCAAGACCTGCAACAGGAGGAATTTTATTTTGCACCCTATTCTGAGCCTCAGTTATTTCTTCAGCCCATTGGGTGTGCAATTCGTAGGCAGCGCAGAAGCCATTCTACATGCTACGTATACAAATGCCAGAGTTGCATAGACAGTTCACGGCACCGAATGAAAATGCCCAACAGGACATATCAACAAATGAGAGCCCCCACTTTTCATTGGTCAGTCAACTCTTGCTAGATCGCCCATAGCCTCTGTGAGGCTTTATATATCAATTAAGTGCGCAGAACAGGGGGCGACAAATGTCTTTCAAAACTGTCAAGCAGCTATGACCACCACCTTTTCTTCGATATTAAAGACGATAGTCTGCCTTGGGCTACTTAAATGCAGAAATTTTGGTCTGTCTGTCTGTCTGTGACTCGATTCAGCCGCCCAGCCAAAATGAATATACCCACAGCCAAGTCTACATGCCTACGTCCAGTGTTAATGTTCATACTTGTCAACATTGTTGAACAAGAACAAGACATTACGCAAATATAAGGCAGAAAATCAATACATGAGTGATATTTGCAGTGTTCCTTTATTAAAAAATTTACGGATGCTTGGTTTTCGCAATTGCAAATAAAATACTACATCAACTGCAGAAAACCGTCGCCTGCTGTAGCCCGCGCTACCTGGCGACATTTAAAAAAATCAAACAGCAACAAAATATTCCACTAGATAGGTTCCACTTGGAATGCACGTAGAGTAAGGCAACGTGGTTTTATAAAGGGGGCTTCGATTCACGTGCATCACCGCTGTATGGCAGCGCTGGCATCGAGGCACCCCACGGGGAGAAGTGGAACGCGGTAAATTTAAATTGACTTGACCGTGTTATCTTGGGAAGAACGAGATGGGAAAGGAACAGCATGAGAGGTGAGCGGGAAAGAAAATGGAGGCATTTACTTGCCAGGGGTGCCAGTCGACGATTGTCTTTCATCAACATTTGTAAAAAAAAAAAGCAGCAGAAACGCGGCCAATTTTTATTGTACGGAAATCTTTGAGGCATTTTTTTACTGATTCTTTTACTGAAGCTTACACAAAGCTAGTGGTAGGCTCAGTAATTACAGCTGTCAGTTTTTAGGCTCGTCCTCTCTTGTTTCCATGTAAGGGAAAGGGGTGGCTTGTTTTGCCTCAAGCAAAGTACAACGCTAGCGTGACCTCTCACTAATGCCGGCCCGTTTCTGCCGCCACAGATGCACCGACGAACGAAACGAGCCCAAGTATGTGGAGGAGGCCCGGAACCTGGTGAAGCCCGAGCGCAACACACTCGAAGTGAGCTTTGCGGACATCGAGCGATTCAACCAGAACTTGGCCACCGTCATCCAGGAGGAGTACTACCGGTGAGCAGCTGTGCACCTGCCCGAACCACCGTCCCTCTATTACAGCACTCACACTTCTATTTGTGCATTACACATTGTTAATTTCATGAGCAGTTTGCGAAGAATGACAAATGAAACTGGCGTGCTGTTGGTAATATGCTTTTTATTTGGCAGTAACTGAATGCAGTGAGCATTTATTGTTTTTTCATGTGACTGAAAGGAGAACACCTGGAGCATGGTAGTAGTGCACAAAACCTGTTAGAATGCCAATGTGAGCAAAAATGTCGGTGCAACGTTGTAGATGCCAGTGCAGCATCCGATGCAATTCATGCGTAAATTTTTACCCTTTGCACCGCACGCCTGCCTACTGCTGTAATTCCCCCAGATGAATGTAGGTGTTGAAATAAAAATAACCAAAAACGAAAATAAGTGGGCAAACATTTTCTGTTCTGGTACGTTCTGCGCGGCTTCCTTGTGGAAGTCAGGTGGCGGGCTGCACGCATTCTTTATGGTTCCATTTTGTTGCCTTAATGCAGAAGCTCTGTTTCTGCCAGTCAAAAATGGCAGTTTTTTTTTGGTTAATTTGGAGTTTCCCCCTCTCTGTTTTGTGACATGATAGGCCTGTGCCATTTCGTAAGGTGCTGGGCCACTGTGTTTGTGCCATCTACACCAGCAGGCTGTGAGAAAGGCAGCACAAATTGTCATTACGCGTGACAGGCAGAAATTGTCACCAGCCCTGTATTCACAAAGAGTGCTGTGTCTTTGACCTCCTTCACGGATGTGCTTGGACGCAGCCAGATGGCGCTCTGCACAGCAGAACTGTCACCTGCCAATAATTCTATCGGCGTCCAAAGGCAGCACAGGACACACTGTCTTATTCTAAAGTTTCAGTGCAAGTGATAACAACACTATTACTAGCAAATTTGTGGAGCTTCATGAGAGATGTTTACTCAATCTGGCTGCCTCACACAGGGAAGGGTGGATGAAGGTGGTTACATAAACTTCTTAGAAATCCTGCTTGAGTAAAAGCTGCAGGGCTGTTAGATGCAAAAGTAACCTTCAACAGGGCAATGCTCTGTCATCTTGCTTGAGAGTAAGGGAGCCACCTACAGTGCAGGTGCCATTTACATGATACAAAAAAACAATACTTCGTATTTTTTTTCCCCTTCTTGTTTGCAGCGTGTACCCATATGTGTGCCGTGCATTGCGCAATTTCGTCAAGGACCATGCCGAGGTCAGCGTCGAGAAGGAGTACTACGTCAGCTTTGTGGATGTGGCCACGAGGCACAAGTGAGTGCTTGCTTGTTCTTGCCTGAAACATCTTTCACCTGTTGATTTTCTTGAATTGACTCAATCAGCTTTTGGGCATGCTTTCACCCCAGCAAGTAACGAAACCCTGTGCTCAGTAAGGCTGTGACCCTTTTTTGGTCATTGTTAAAAAGCTCTCTCTCTTTCTCTCTCTCTCTCCCTACCTTTTTGGTTTTTCATCCTGTGCCAGTTTGAGAGTAAGGGAATGTTGGGTTTTGAGCACACTTAATGGCGAATTGCTGCTGGTGTTGGTTATTGCGTGTAATTCACATTGTACTCATCTGTGTCACTTTCCATGTCACTCACTGTGATTGAGATAGTTTGTGTGCTTAAAACATACTGGGAATGGCTCCTTGCACCCTGAATGTTCATAATGCCTCTCTTCATTGTTGAAGTGAATGAACACGGTCTTCTATGGGTCCAATAAAGATAGTCTGGAAAAGTATACCATGACCTGTAATAAGTAGTTTGATTTGGCAGTCATTGACAAGCCCATGAGGTCTGCTGCCACTTTCGCAAGATGGTCGGCAACGACTTGCAATCAGACACTGGTTTCGGTTTTGTATCCAGTTTCAATGTGTAGTTGTTCGGAGTAGCATTTCTTTCTACATCTATCATCGGGTCGTTGTGTTGTTTACCCTCAGAAAAAGGGTGTGACGTAATGAAGCCAGCGTGGTTCTGACTCTAATACGGAGCCCACAATCGCTGCATGGGCCAGTCCATCCTTGTGAAACGGTTCACTTCACCGCGCTTTCCTGGTGCAGGGTGCGTGAGCTGACCACGGCCAAGGTGGGCAGCCTGCTGAAGATCAGTGGCCAGGTGGTGCGCACCCACCCGACCCACCCAGAGCTGGTCAGCGGCACTTTCATCTGTGCCGACTGCCAGACGGTCGTCTCGGGCATCGAGCAGCAGTTCAAGTACACCCAGGTGGGGCTTTGTTTAACTGGGAAGTTCAGGAGGGCAAGCCCCCCCCCCCCCCCCTCCCCCTTTGTTGATTCCGCAGCCATCTTTGACGTGATGCTTTATCCTTGCTCTTTCTCCATGCTCAGGGCTGGATTAAGGCATGTTCTTTCTTGTCGGCTTAGCCGAATTTTTCCAGTAGTTCTAGTGCACATATGTGAAGTCAATGCCTGTGCTAGGAGAAGAAAGAAGTGCTGCACTGGTAAAGAGGGAGGGCAATAGTTGCAGGATCAAAAGCCTGATGCTTACATGATAAAGAAAACAAAAAATATTCATTTGGGCCCACTTAGTGGAACATGTGAACGACGACGTGTGCCTGTGCAACTAGAACAGGTCTGCGTCGGATTATTCCATAATTTTCTTTTCCCCGTTTGGAAACACTCTTGTACTCAGTGCCAACCACTCAGATAAGAAAACTCCATCAGGGTATCAAAAATGATGCTCTGGGCTTTGGTCTTCGATTAATGCGATTTATCATCGCTTTCTGGCTTCTCAAACACCGTGTATCAAATTTGATGTGCTGGGCGTTGTTGGGTCAATATCAGGGGTACCTCATTAAGCTGTCCTTAGCAGGAAGATAAAAATATGTGCCAAGCAGCAGTGCAGCTTTACCTGTTTGCGATTGCCTACTAACCAAGCACTACTGCAAAGACTGTCTCTTCCTGGGCTCTATTGGCCTTTTTATAAAAAACATGCATGGCCACCTCTTCTTCCTGCAATATCTACCAGCTCTGGCAACCCCCATTAAAGAGGCCATGAACAAGAAATATTCGTTTGGTTCATTATAAAGACTGCTTTGCCCCGATAACAATGGAACCAATTTTACTGAAAACTTCAAACAAATAATGGAGATATTGAAGAAAGCAGATGAAGCGATGGCGACTCCTCCGTCACTTTCCAGCGACTTTTCTATGACGTCACAGATGCTTGTTTCTGCGATTGGCGGCCACCAACATAACCAAGACGCCTGACTTGGCAATCGAAGTGGAGCCTCTAGTTCCGTTTGATAGTATCATTTGAACGCTAGCGTGCAGTTAACTAAAGTGACCAGACGTCCCGATTTAGGCGGGACACGTCCCGCTTTTTCGGCTGTGGTCCCGCTGTCCCGCAGCCTGCTTGTGGGACGGCGTTTTGTCCTGCTTTTGGCCGGAAATATGGAAAACGGGTATCAAGCCCAGTGTCACTAATGAAAAAGCTGGAGAAATGAAAGAGCCAAAAGAAATCGTCTGAGAAACTTCAAGGAAAGAGCGCTCACGACGGGACTAAGTTAGAAACTGTTGTGTGTTTCTTGCTTAGTCCCAATGTCTAAGCAGTTTTCTTCACGTTACAGTGTACCAACAAGCAGTTGAGTACACCCTTCTGCGTTCGACGAACGATGGGTGGATGTGCTTCAGTACTCATGTACTTATTCAGCAAATAGCGCATCGTTCCTCGTCGAACAAAGGCCGAGAGAACTACGAAACGAGTGATCTTTCAGTGAAAACAAAATTGCATTGAACCTTAGCGTCCCTTCAGGCGATGTGCCACGTTCTTCCTTACATCCCCCCCCCGTCCCGCTTTGGGGTCTGAGGAATATGGTCACTTTAGTTAAGACATCGATAATTATTTTAGTGGTGGTGGCCCATAACACGTACCGTATAATGCGGAATATAGGTCGAGATTTTTTACAGAAAAATTTGCCGAAAAGTCACCCCTCGACCTATATTGCAGTCACTGGCAGTTGTCATCTGGCGACCGGGCAGCCCATCGAGCCCATCCAAACCCCAAAGGCACCATCGCCACCACCATCAATCGGGCGTGACGCCATCTTTGTTTTGTGTGGTTTTGTTGCTTCTCTCGCTGTCGGCGAATGTGTGCGTGCAATGATCTTCTTGCTCAAAATGAGTTTAGGCACTTGGTGCCAGTTTACAGCAGCATTTAAAAGAAAAGTTGGGGGTTTTTCAAGGCCAATGACGTGTCCGCCTTGCGCCAGTTCGGTATCGCCAAAAGAAGTTGCTAGCGGCGTTAGCTGAAGGGGCAGCTCTCGGTATGCAACGGTCGGAAGGCCTCATTTCATGGGCGCTGCTCTGTGCACCTGTGCTGCTGTACAAAGGGGCAAATTTTGTCCGCTAGCGTCGTGCGATGTCTCTACGAATGGATACCCCAAGATGTTTGTTGACCGCCCGCACAGACTGGCTGTCGCTCCGGTCTGCACACGAGTGTCCCATGCTTTGCGCTCGCTTCACGATGACATCGTCTTGCGAGTGTTTAAGTGCTGCATTAGCAATTCCCTGGACTGCACCGAGGACGACCTGCTGTGTGGGCGACAGCGAGCCAGAAGCAGTCGTCTGACGATACTTCAGACAGTTTTAAATGAGTAATCTGAGACGAAACAAGTTATAGTGTCAATAAAACAATGGTTGGTACCTAATTATTTTTTTTTTGCATTTTTCGGCTACAAGGTAAGGGGGTCGACCTATATTCCGCCTCCGCATTATACGGTAACTGTACCGCGAAATTGGAAAGTTTTTGAATACTTTCATTTTTTCTGTTAAAAAATGTCTTTTGTGGCTGGCTGGGATTGAGCAGAGTAAAGTACTGAAGCCTAGTTCTTTGAAACTAATTAAAGTTGTATTCTGTCTTCAGAGCCCCTTGAAGCACGTGTCTAAAGTCACTTTCAAGCTTTCAGCTTGTAGTACCCCAACTGTGACCTGTTTTCTGGAAAAGTGTGTCTCTCCCCTCTCCCAACTCATCCCTCTCTCCTCCTTTTCATTGTTTTGTCCAACAGCCAACCATTTGCCGGAATCCTGTGTGTCAGAACCGGACACGCTTCATCCTCGACCCCAACAAGTCGACCTTTGTGGACTTCCAGAAAGTCCGCATCCAGGAGACTCAGGCAGAGCTGCCCAGGGGCAACATCCCACGCAGGTGTGTGTGTGTTGTTTATGCTGTTGAATCACACTTGTGCACAGTTTTCGCCTCCATCTCCGTTTCCTCTCTGCTTTTGTGTAAATTTAGCCCAAAAAGTAAGCTCATGCAGTCTTCGTTCAGGAACCCCCGCTCCCCACAAGCAAAACCAAAGGAGTACCGACACGAAATTTTTCTGTTACTTTTTTTTTTTTTTTTTTAAAGTTTATGGCTATAAGTGCCTTACTCACTAATCATAGAATGGCACATTAGATTGTCAAACCCAGCATACGTAATTACTTGCAGCTCCGTTTATTCATGTCAGTTTCAGTTTTGGTGAAGCGAACGAGGCAGCCGCCATGATGGGAAGGCGCATTTGACGTCACTGTTCTCATCTCAACACAACCAATGCCGGTCTGGGTGGCGCGCGCTTACCAGACTGGCCCGACTGGCCATAGTCGCACGTGACGTCAGTCCCAGAACCTGTGACGTGATGCAGAAGGCGGAAAAGCGCGCGCCAACACCACCGCGGCCACCTCGATACGTCACGGGAGCCCTGACATCGGCCTTCTGGGCCAAAGTGCAGATGACGTCATGAGCCTGCTCGATGGAGTGGATGAGCTTTCTCGTGCTCGCAAGGATTAAAATTGATTTAAAATATGTTCTACTGAACGGTTACGGCTTAAACTTCCGAGGGGACATCTCCATATAGAAAGGAAGCTTTTTACGTAGTTATCTGAGCTTTAAAATTTCGTGTCAGTACTCCTTCGTCACATGACAAATGTTCCTGTTCCAGCAACTGGGGTACAAGAGCTCCTATATATGTTACCGCAATCACAAATTTTCACTGCCTCCGCAGTGGCCAAGGCGTTGTCCTGATGAGCCCAAGGATGTGGGCTCGGTCCCTGCCTCGGAGGCTGCTTGTCAGTAGGAGGCGAAAAGCAAAAACAGCCGTGTTTCGAAGGTGAAATATATACAACTAAAAAGACGGCAGTCGACAGACGCACAGAACATTAGCAATACAGAAGAAAATAGAGCAATGGATCAACTTGGGGCCATCCCACACATGTCCGTCTCTACCACGACCGGTTGTTTTTTAAGAATGCTCCTTCTGTTTCCGACAAGGCTATCGATGTTCTGCTGACGCACTTGAAATCGCCTAGTTGAATTTCAGCTGCTTCAACTATCTCGCGGGAGCGTTGATCTGAATCGTGAAGCAATATGGTTGAGTTATCAAAGTACAAAACGCCCGCATTTGCCACAGAAATTTGCGAGGTGCCAGTGTTTCCTTTCTGCACATGTACCATTGGCCTGTAGAAAGGTATATGTCAGAGAGACGGTTCGGGGCGTCAACTCGAGGCTACACGAGCACCAAAGGCAGCCAAAGCCTTTGAGCGAATGCAGCACTTTTTGGGCGGTTGATTACTCCTCTTTCAGGCAGCTTGATCAAAGAAGCTGCCATTTTGTATGGTAGAGTGTGAGAATTAATACGCCGGCTGTCCTGCCAACCCCGTGTGCAGTGTGGAGGTGATTGTGCGTGCGGAAGCGGTCGAAGTGGCCCAGGCTGGTGACCGGTGTGATTTCACGGGAACCCTCATTGTGGTGCCCGACGTCAGCCAGTTAACTACCCCTGGTGAGGGCGCTGCTGCTTCTCTCTTTTTTCTTTTCGTGCCATTCTTACAGATTTTTAACTGAATGACATGTTCTCTGTTAATGCTGCTTGGGAGGCGATACCATGAGGTGAGTACTCTTGTCAGAGTGGCACATAGTTTTTTTTTCTGGTGCCATTGAACGATATAGTTTTTTTTCTGGTGCCATTGAACGATACATAGTTTTTTTTCTGGTGCCATTATAACATCATTCATTCGAGGTTATTTTACTTTGCTAGTTTGGTTTCTTTGGGAGGAGGGTGTGTAGGTGTGGGTGGGCTTGTGTGGGTGATACGTTCAACCTCAACAGCAAACGCACCGAATAAAATAAGTGTAGTTTCCTATTTCAGTGTTGCTATGTGGCCACTGATAAGGGGCGTACAGTTGTAACAGGAGGTAGCAGCTAGAAAACAAAAATTTTACCTTACTCGGGGTTTCAGACTTGCCTTCCTAGACTTTTCTAAATAATTATTTTAAAGAGCTTGCATACCTGCCAGGTTTCCCAAATTTTCCGGGAGACTACCGAATTTTTATGCTTTTGTACGATTGTACAACCGAAACAAAAATCTCCAGAAAATGCACCCGTCTTTGGCCAAATCTTTTTCCCAGTCTGGCCACAATGTGCCGGAGGTATACCTGACAATCCAACCCGACACCAATTGGCATTGTTATTAGTGAAGTGCTTAAAAAGCGTAGTTGGCCATGCACAGACGGTGAACCTGTTCGTCCCATTGTTAGTTTACTGTTTATAGAAACGCAGTGCTGCCGCCGCTTTCATTTACGCACGAGCACGGCCGTTCTGAAGATTTAGCAAGTCTCCAGTGGTGTAGCTTGTTAGTTTAGACCAGTGATTCTCAAATGGGGGTCCGCGGACTTCAGGGGGTCCGCGAGAGCATTTGAGGGGTCCGCGAAGCCTCCCTCGAAACTTTCCCCCTGCCATTCTTTTCTCGATTTTGCCAGCACCGGCTTGCAATTCAAAAAGGTGGCTTCGTCGCATTACATGTACGCTTAGTTTCTACACGTAGCACATATTTGAACACCTCATTTTTGCACAACTCACTAGCTATGAGAAGGAAAAAAATACAGACCGAGTAAAGGCAGCGTATAGGTATTTAGAAGAATTTAAATTCAAGAGGAAATTGTTTGACATTATGGCCCGCTTAGTCATTAAAGTCAAGCAGAAAAGGCGGGCATTGGGTAAGTCTGTGGGCGACGTGAGCTGCAAGCGCAAATTGTTTGACATTATGACACCGATCAACGTATGCTCCATCGTATACGGTCCCCCACCACTTTCGGAAGACCGGAAGGGGTCCCCGGGGCAGTCATGGCTGAGAACCACTGGTTTAGACCATGGTTTCTCAAAGTGGGTTCCGCGGAACCTAGGGGTTCCGCAGGCCCCTCCTCGGGGTTCCGCGGGCCACTGATAAATTTTCCCTCGTTCCGCACTCGCTAAGTAACTTAGGTAGATGGCGAACCCGAGGTGCGATCGATCTAAGGAACCTCCATTACGCATGCCCAAGTGTCAGTAAGCACATCTCAGTGCACAACACAAAGGCGTGAGCTGTGCAGAAGCTTGTAGTCAGCCAGACTCTGAAAACGGGCCGCGTGGTTAAACTTTTGTACTTGAATCTTTGCCTTATATTACCCCCCTGCACACATCTCCTGTTTGGAAATAGGTGCCGCTAGCATACGCGCTCGCATAAAGTCGATATTCACGAGCAATAAATTCAAAAGCAAGCAAGCGAATTTATTGCATGTGAATGTAGCGTGAACGGAATGAAGGAGAGGGGGGGCTTAGCAGGGTTCCCTGGGACCAACATGCCTGAGAACCCCTGGTTTAGACGAAACAACAAAACAGTTCAGTTCTTGCTGTTTTGTATTGTGCTTGCAGTACTATTTCCAGGACTTTCTGAAAAGGGCGGCGTCAGCCACGTCGAACATTTAAGTGGTGCAGCTTGTTGGTAGTTTGGATGAAGAAACGAAACAGTTCATTTCCTGCTATGTTGTAAGTAAATAAAAAAAATGTGTGTGAAGTTACCCATTCTGTTGTTGCTACTACCCCCCCCCCCCACCCCAGTGAGATCTCCCTAATGCCATCCCGGCAAACCTGGCAGGTATGAGCTTGCCCCAATTTTGGGTTTTCTAATAGTGTTTTGTTTTTTTATTAGAAGATATGCATTCTCTTTTGTGCAGTTTCCCAACTTACTCTACCATTGTATGTGTAACATTGGCTTCTATTTTCTTTCGTACCAGCATAGAGGTGCTCTCAGCTCTGTTGTATCTTATGAGTGGGCTCATAAAGTACAGTCTCGTCAAATGTGGGCTTGTTGCTCACTTCACGTTTTGCTTTAAAAAAAATGTTGCTTTATTTTAAAAAGAAAAAATTATTTAAAAGTTGTTGGATACTTCAGCCAAGGTCTTTTGTGCCCGTTGTCCAAGTAGCCAAAAAAGCTACAAAGAAAAAAATTAATTCCAGCAGCAAGTGATTCCTTTGAAATAATGTAATTGAGGAGTGGTGTGACCATCACCGTCTGCTAAATTGTTGCGATTCAGCGATTAAATGATAATGATGACCCATTTCACCACTAGATCAGAGGGCAGTGTGCATTGTTTTTTAACTCGTTGAGAAACTCTTCGCAAGTTGCTCACATTTCGCTCTCTCCCTCCCTCCCTCCCCCCCTTCTCGGTCATCCCTCGTTCTGTTAGGCCTGCGCACAGAAAGCTCTGCACACCACAAAGGCCCAGAGGGCTTCGAGGCGGAGGGCGTCCGTGGCCTCAAGAACCTGGGCGTGCGCGAGATGTCCTACCGGCTGGCCTTCCTCGCCTGCACGGTCGAGCAGACCAACCCCAGGGTCAGTGGCCAAGCCAAGCCAAACCAAGCTGGGGTGGCATTCATTCATTTATGGTTGAACACTTTTTTTTTTTTTTTTTTTTTTTTTTTTTTTTTTAATCTGTCTGGTGCAGAGATTCACTAGTCTAAAACAGGCATGGATGTGTACCGCCATATTTTCTTGGTAGCGATTGCACTTGCGTAGTAAATAAACACATACCCCACGTTGACCATGAACATTCGATTTTTTTAGCCCTCAAGTAATGAACACGCCCCATATTTTTGTTCAAGAAAATGCAGGTACACACCATGCTGTGCGAAAAGTTGCTGGGTTGTTTTTGTGTTCTCTAGAAAGCCGCTGCGACCTCCTAAACGCCTTCCTTAGCTTCTGAAGGACTGCTAGCTGGCTGTCTAATCCTCTTCGACAACGTTATGTTTGGCCAGCATCGACAGTTTGGGCACTAATGACAGCTGAGGGTGGAAAACCTCAAGTTTCTAACATCAGTGAGGTTTTGCTTTGTTTGTGCACTTGCTTTCACGTATGGGCCACAGCCGGTACTGGTGTGATTCTAAGCTGACCCAGTAGGTTTAAGTTCTTCCTTTGCTGTAAAGAGGGTGTGTCAGGTGTTGTTGACCGATCTGTTCCCCGTGCATGCAGCTGGGAGGCAAGGCGGCCTCAGCCGAGGAGCTCACGCCGGAGGCCATGAAGCAGCAGCTGACCCCGCAACAGTGGGACCGCATCTACGCCATGAGCCAGGACAAGAACCTCTACCACAACCTCATCGCCAGCCTCTTCCCCACCATCCACGGTGGGCCTCTCATCTCTCTCTCTCTCGCTCTTCTTTTTTTAAAGGCTGCTGCAGAGGGAATAGTACTCTGAAGCTTTTTGGTGTGTGGACTGCCATCTTGAGGGAGGAGATCTCCCTTCTCCTTGTTCCGCGTCTCGTGTGACTCCTCACTGATGGGATCCCTTGCACCAAGGGACCAACGCACGTCGTTCTAATTCTAGCCAGAAGGTTGCCTGGATGGACACAGAAGCTTGACGATTTTGGGAGCTAAAGCTGTCTTTGAGGCACTTCTCCGAGTTTTCACCGTAAGGACGGCAAACTTACTGTGTGGTCCGGAAACCCTCTCAGCTGCAACAGTGCCTATGAAGAAGCCATATATATATGTGCGAATAAAAAAAGAGGGGGGCTTGTTGAATGAATACAAATAGGAAAGCCAGGAGACTAGCATGCTGCTATTCAAAGCATAGGGGGAGTAGTTGGACTGTTTTACGAATGAAGGTGCCCATTTGTTGGAATGTTGGTAAAGAAAGTGGAGAAAAACGTGTGCCCAAGATGGGGACCAAACCCACGACTTCTATATTTTTGGATTGGGCATCCAATGCGTTACCAACTTGGCTACCTGGGCGGCTGCATTCTTGCACTTTCTCAGTAATTTTTTTGCATAACTGTATCCTACATTACGTGATAGTGTAGAGGATTTTCAAACTATTTCTCCCTGCGCTTCATGTAGGCTAGAGCGCTCGAAGGGATACTGAGCTGAATACGTAAAATCTTTATCAGCGCTGCAACATGTAGCTTCGACTTGAGCGTTCTCATACTCAGGCAGCATTGACCATTTATTTCAGACTTTTGCTGTTCTGCACTAGATGAACTAAATTGGGGAAAAAAATTTGGCTGTGGCTTAACTCATTTATGCCTGGGCGTGTGTAGCGAGAGGTATGGGTCATGCTATTTTTTAGCTTGGTTCTCTGTACGGTTATGACGCTTTTCGAGGCATGCGGCTCGTTCTTCCTCCATCTCCTTGGCTCGCTGTCCCCTCTTGGTTTCGTTCGAGCGACGAAGCCTGATGACGAATCCTGCCGAGCTGCCCCTTCTATATACGTGATTTTTTTTTTCTGGTTTTTCTATTCTTTAATTTAAAAAAATATATTTTTATTTTTATCTCTCTCTCTCTCTCTTTTATTTGGCGCAGTGCTGCTAGCTGTGGCGGCTAGGGAATCACTAGGTTTTCTAGTCGTCGCACGTTCCCTAGGAACCGCTGCCAGCTAGGGTACTGAGGTGCGGCCACCGGTTGCAGCGAAACGGCGAGAATACGGTCATTGTAGCTCTCGCTACAAAAAACAGACTGCAGTGCAAGCGTTTTGCCTTATGCGTGCGTTTCACCTTTGCAGGCAATGATGAGATCAAGCGTGGCATCCTGATCATGCTGTTTGGCGGCGTGCCCAAGACAACGGAGGAAAACACCACGCTCAGGGGCGACATCAACGTCTGCATTGTGGGAGACCCCAGCACGGCCAAGAGCCAGTTCCTCAAGTGAGCATCGGGCCCCGTTTGAACTCGTGCTTCTTCAGTAAAGCTTGATGTCGGGCTAGTTGGTGTAACATGGTTTTGAAGGTACGTTGCGCTTGCTGTGAACACAGAGACGGGCACGGGAAAAAAACGTAGACTTTCACGAGAAGATGGTGCACTAACAACTGATTTATTCGGAACAAAACAAAAACATGTATAGAAAACACAGAATGCAACAACAAATTCCAGTTCGGTGGCCTTTGTAAGGCTTTGCAGTTAAGAAAAAGAAAAGGGAGCATCTAAGGCAACATGCAAGGTTCGGCACGTGCGAAAATTTGTGAATTGCGCGCAGGGTGTTGTATATAAGATACCTTTGTCTTGCGGTCGTTTCTACATCGGGCAATCAGGCCAATGTATCAACGAAAGTCTGCGTGAGCATAGATATGCCTGCCAACAAGTCAGCGCAGTGGGAAATCTTGAGCACACCGTGCGAGGTGCAAGTGTGAGGCCGCATTTGACGAAACCACCATTTTGTTCCGCGCTAAAGATAAAATGTCCCGGGAGATTTACAAAGCGTTTTCAATGATTTCAGGACGTGAGGGTGAATGCGTGAGCACCCCTTCTATTGCGCTCACCCAGCGTGGGATTAAGTCTTTAGAATCATCTTTCTAATGACTGCACGTGGACCCGCTTCGACCACCGCCATCTTTTTATCTCTTTTTATCAGTATATTTCACCCGTCTGACTCCCCCTCCCCATCTATCTGGAATTCGTTGTTGCATTCTGTGTTTTCTATCTATATTTTTGTTTTGTTCCGAATAAATCAGTTAGTGCACTGTCTTCTCGTGAAAGTCTACGTTTTTTTCCCGTCTGTCTCTGTGTTCACAGCAAGCGCAACGTACCTTCAAAATCGTGCTTCTTACATGCCAGACAAGCTGCTCATACCATGTTTTCCGGTCTTTAAGTTGCACCCTCTACTAACTGCCATTTTCGCTGGAAGTTTGGTCATTGCCAGGTATTACTCAAGTGGAAGAAATATTTTTTTTTTTCTTTTTGTCCCCGATTTACTCGCCACACAGCCTTTACATTCTTTTATTTAGCAGCTGCCATATGTTACATCACAAAATTTTAAACAATGAGTGAATGTGCTGCACATACTAAAAATAGTAATGAGTTCTTTCAAATTGCTTTCGAGCACTCAAGATTTCCTCTCGCAACTTCGAGGTGTTGTCGCAAAGCCATCGTTTGTATGATGACTTTGCTCAACATCTGCGACAGTCTAATGAAGTGAACTGACTTTGAAGCAGCAAGGACAAAGCACCTAGCTGCAACACTAATATTCTCCGTTTATTTTTATTTTTTTTTTTTTTTTATATGCTGCCATTAGAGAACCGTGATTGCATAGTGCACTTCATTTCCTGTTTCAAAGCCCCTTTCCCCACCAGGAAGACAGCATCAATCCTTTGAGTGTGGGGACATTGGGCGGAAAAGTGGCCACGTTTTTTCTTTCTTTTTTTTTTTTTTCACCCCCTCACCATGCTGTTTAGGCTGAAACGTGCAGGAAATTGTGCATATAACGTGCACAATTGGATTTTTTGAGAAAAAGAAAACGTGACCTATGCACCGTGAAGTACGCTACTTCAAAGTGCAACCTATTAACATGTATTCTTAAAATGGCAGTCACACCAAAGCCTGAGCTATTATTAGTCTATATTGTTAACATTTCTGTAGCTTTTCTTTCCTCTTCATCAAATACGGCTTGGCAGGGTTGCATGTTTTGTTTAGTGGGAAAGTATTCCGAGTTCTGCTTCCATGATTAGTGTTGTTTTGAGGGTGAGATAGCGCGGGCAGTCAAGGTGGAATGTTGGCGGGTCTTTGCTGGACTGGTTTGGGGACAGTCTGAGCTGTGCAACTAACTCGTGTAATTTGTGGCACCACGTAGCGATTCCTTGCAATATTAAGAAATTATGGTGCAGTGAAGGTCGAAGCTGCAAAGGGACCAAATTCTGAATCTGACAATCTTATTGCGTACTCACTAGTGAGTTTACTGGCTGCTAGAATCCAGTGCTGATGTGTGCTCATGTGCCAAAAGGTTGCATGCGAATGCATTACAAACTCATGATAGAAATAATTTCCGTAGTTTTACAGAAGTGTAATGTCATTCCAGGCTTTGCATATCAGCCTGAGGGTTGACTGATTGCGTGTTGTCTGTCCTCCAGGCAGGTGTCGGAGTTTGCACCGCGCGCCGTCTACACCAGCGGCAAGGCCTCGACTGCGGCTGGTCTTACCGCCGCCGTCGTTCGTGATGAAGAGTCTCATGAATTCGTCATCGAGGCTGGCGCTCTCATGCTTGCTGACAATGTGAGTGCACTCTTCCCATTCTCTGTTCTTGGGGTAAAATTGTTCCAAGTGCGTGTTCTTTTACAGTTGCGCATTTCCCTGTTGGTGCTTGTTATTCATGCAACAGTTTCGCATTCAAGTTTGGCAAGATTTTTGCTGATTGATTGGAGGGCGATGTTGTTGAGTAGACGCAGAACTTCTTTTGGGCTGGCTTTCCTCATCAATGAATTTGGAAAGATGTGAAATGTGCCTGTGGTTTGGGAAATTGTTTTCTGGTAGTGTTGAACCCCTTTATAAGAGACATGTACCGGGGAGCAGTTTCTGTCTCTTTCATGTGAGGTCTCCTATAAGCAGGGTACCATGTTTTCCCTTAATGATCAATCCCTAGTTCAATGTAGGCCCCCTACAAGTAAATTAAGCACAAAAGAACACTACAGCATGTTGCAAAAGGTTTATTATAATTGATGTTTTGCCCCCAGAATTTATGAAATGGTTCTGAATCTTTGTTGGCTTCATGACTGTATTTACACTGTTGTTACAACAGCTTCTTCAAGCTTTCTCTTCTTTCACTGTCTGTGGAGGAAGAGGAATTGTAGATGTCAAGTTCACAAGCCTGAGGATTAGCCAGGGCGCACAGCTTCCTCCACAGCTTCCTCCGCTATTATTCATGCTTGCATGACTCAACATCTACGATTCTTCCGGATTCGGAGCTACGCGATTGGGAGAGCCAACAGCGCACTCCTCGTATTCCTGGCTCGCACAGAAGTCTACATGTGCATTTGCGCTTGTACACTTGGTGCTAAGCTTTAACCACTTCCGTACATTGCATCTCCATTGCCGGGGCTTCTTGTTGTTGTTTCATAGCTGACTGAATCCCTGTGTGTTTGCTGAAGTTATAATGAATAGCAACTGCACATGTCTGTGGTCCTCTTTGTTTCCACAATGGACGCAACTGCAGTTAGTGACTGGTGGCACCACATCTAAAGTTAAAATGTTCGTTACAAGCAAGATTGTTGACCAAAATTCGAGGAGAACTGACTATCTTCTACATCCAGTGGCTGTTACAGTAGAATCTCGATGATACGAATCTCGCGGGACCGCGAAAAATATTCGTATCATCCGAAATTCGTATGAACCAACACAGACCAAAAAATTGAGCGCTGAAAAAAATTTTCGTTTATTTCTTTTCTGACTTTCGCGTGAACAAATCCGTAATTTTTCTGCTTTTCTTAAACCCCCATGTCACAAAGCAGTCCTTTCTGGAGCGCGTAGTGCTTCGCCTAGCTTCGCGCTTGTCTCCTCACTCCCGGTGTCCAAGCTCGCTACACGCCGCAAGAGTCAAGCGTGAACCGCATGGTGCGTTTTTGCACGCGATTCACACGCCTCGGCTTTGCGCGTGCTGTATTTTCACGGCCGCATTGACGATTTCGCGCCCGCGGTATCTGCTACCTCGGTCAGAAAAAGACGCTGACGACTTGCGAAACGCTCAAGACAGCCCGCTGGCTCCGCCCGAGATGTTTAGGCTTAGCACTCCGGCAGATATTTTATGGGCGCTTTCACTAGCGGCGCGGATGGTGTTTTATAGTGCCGTTTTCGCCAACGTTATCAGCTCCTTTACTGCACAAGAAACTTCGTGTCTGCCTTGAGTGGCATTTTAAAGAGCGGCTAGAAGCAGTCGCTCAAGCGGCCGTGCCACTTCGCGGCCGAAGCCGCCGCCATGTTGCCGCCGCCGGCCGCGGCGCGCGCAGCGTGCGAGAGGTTTCGCGGCGCGCATTGGGCGTGCGGGGCGCGTTTTCGCGAGCAGACAACAACAGCCCGGCCGTTTCTGGAGAAAGAAGAGTGACAGATGGGGAGAGAGAGCCGTCACTTGCTTGTTCGGAAGTCGGGCGCCTCGCCGGTTCGTTCGTATCATCCGCCGGGCCGCGCAGGTCCGTTCGTAACAGCAGAAAATTTTCCCATTGCAAACAATGCAATTTTGCCGGGACTTTTCAGAAATTCGTATCATCCCGAAATTCGTATCACCCAGAATCGTATCATCGAGATTCTACTGTATAAAAGAATTAAAATTAATGGGAAAGATTGGGCGGCCAACCGTGCGGGTGAATAGTGTCTCTTATACCTGACCGTCTGTTACATTCGTGCCTCTTATAACTAGGTTCAACTGTAACCAGGTGGACTCCCAGAGTGTTTGTTGGCTCGCCGTATCAGGCTGAATCGCTCACCCCGTGGTCGTCTTCCCCTTCCCAGGGTGTGTGCTGCATTGACGAGTTTGACAAGATGGACCTGCGCGACCAGGTGGCCATCCACGAAGCCATGGAGCAGCAGACTATCTCCATCACCAAGGCTGGAGTCAAGGTGACGAAGGGGAGGGGCTCTCCACTGCGAGACGAATGGGGTGTTGAGAAAAAGTTGTGAACGGTTCACTGATCACGGTAACTTGGCATGGGCAGCTTCCCTGCAAGCGTAAACCAGCAGGTAGGGTTAGTTCGCAGTTGTCTTGCCTCCCTTATCATGTTGGGTTGTGCTATGGGCAGTGATTTATGTGCAAGTGTCAGTGAATAGAAGGATGAGAGAATTCTTTGAATAAAAGATAAGAGGAGGTCTCAAACATTTCTTGCCCTGCCCCTTTCTGTCCCAAGACAAGCTTGTTGTTTGTGACTAATGCTGCCAAGATTTCATACACGCCTTACCTGTCAGCACAGTGGCTAGGGTGTTGTGCAGAGGGATGACGGCAACGCTTGCTGCATGTGTTCCCACATGCTGTATAATACAGTACAGCATGTAATACAGTAAAACGTCATTACAAGAGGCACTTGGTCATAAGAGATGTTTGAATGAGAATGGTTTGGTTAGTTTTCCTATGCTAGCCATGTAAGCAACATAGCATGCAGGAGACCTTGGTTACAAGAGACATGTTTCCCGGCTCCCGTGAGTGTCTCTTGCAACGAGGTTTTACTGTATTACGTGATTCAGTGTCTTTCCATCAAAGGGCCACAAGCTGCAACACACTTGTGTTACATAACGCTGGCTATGCATGCAACTTTCTCCTCTTGTAACAGAGATGACGGGAGGGGCATCGCCAAATGAAACACTCGCCACAACTCTGCTCGCCTCGCAGGCCACACTGAATGCCCGGACTTCCATCCTGGCCGCGGCCAATCCAATCGGAGGTCGCTACGACCGCACCAAGTCGCTGCGCCAGAACATCGCCCTCTCACCACCCATCATGTCCCGCTTTGACCTCTTCTTCATCCTGGTGGACGAGTGCAATGAGGTGGGCCACCACGTTTCACTGTCTGAAACAATTTTCAGTAATAACAATGGCTTGTGCAAAGATTTCTTGCAGCCAACCTGCTAAATTGTGGCTGCAAAAAATAGGTCATCATCACATATGCCGTTGCTACGAAGTGATTATTACCAATTTGTGTTTTTGAGCTCATAAATAAGGTGCTCTTTTCTATGAGACTGTTTTGTATTGCTATTATTATGATGGCTTGCAGTGTAAAGGTGTGCTGCGGGAACACTGCAAATATTTTGAAAACTATTTCTTCCCTCTTTTTATTTTTTAGCATTTTCACTGTCATCGGGTTCACAAAAAAAAAAAAAAAAAGACTGTTAACACTTGCTTTGAGAAGTCTGGCAGTAAGTGAATGTGGAAGCCTACTGTCAACTAACTTCACAGTTACTGTGCACCCTGTAATAGGCGGCCCACTCTGGACTGTGCCGGCACTCTGGGTCTTTTTTATCTGGAGCTGAAGTCTGGTTGGAGCACTTATTTCTACAAAAATAAAAAAATCGCTGTCAAGGCTAGAGCAGCCTTCTGTACAGAGTGAAATCTGAAGCCGCTCATTGTGCTGTGAAAGAGGAAAATGTAGTGAAGAAGAGCTGTTTGGTCAGTCTCGATTGAGGCTGTAAAAGGCGACTGCATCACAGTTTGCTTCAACAGGTAAAGCGTGAAAAAGGCCCTATTATGGAGCATCTTTGTCCTAGCACCAGTACCCACACGTTGCGAAAAGAAAAAATGTACTGTGTGTGCAATGAATGAAGTGTGCAATGCTGTGTCTTGCCAACCACAGGTCACCGACTATGCCATAGCGCGGCGCATCATCGACCTGCACTGCCACCACAGTGACAGCCTGGAGAAGACGTACAGCCACGAGGACATTCAGCGCTACATCCAGTTTGCACGCATGTTCAAGCCCAAGGTAAGGCAGGAAGGGAAGCTAGTCTTTACTATTGACAATAGCTTGGTTGCGGGTGCAGATTGGTCGCAAAGTTTTTAACCTTCGATGTCAACGGCCTTGGCTGGGACGTAACAGAGTAAGGTCGCAGAACACTGGAGGTCACCAGTGGGTATCTAGTTTCGTATCCAGTTTCAGTAACTCTGCAAGGAAACCAGTGTTATAAACATTGTAATTCTTAGCATCACCTATACACAGGCACTTCATTTACTCTCATTATCGCACATTTTTTCGATCACTGCTGTGAATTGTTTATACGGGGTGTTTTTATAATGTAGAGGCCTAAGTAAGTTGGGTAATGGTTAATTGCGAAAAACAGTACAAAAACAAGACAAAAGAACATAAGTGGGACAGAAAAAGTGCTTAAGGGGGGACGCGGGGATCAGATTTCGGAAAGTGACCAAAAAATCGTTTTTTCGGAACTCACATTTTCGGATTGCACGTTTTATATTCTATGCGTTCACAAAGTTTCCCCGCCGCAAACGATCGCGAAGTGTCAAAGAAAAATATTTATATCGGCTGAGGTGGCAAAATATTTCCTCAAAATGACGAAAACACGGCAATTTTCGCAGCGCTGTATCTCCGGAACGACGCTACCGGGCGCCGCCATCTTGGTCGCGTTAGATCGGCCGACTCTTTAACTTTCGTTTTCCGGTCGCTCCTTTTGTCATCGCTCGCTCACAAACGCACAAACGGCAGAAAGAGAAAGATAGTGAAACGAAGCAACCGATAGATGGTAACACGCGATTGGCTGTCCGGCCGCGTTTTTAGATACGGCTCTCCTGATTGGGCGCCGCCATGCCAGCAAAAACATGGCCGCCGGGCTGCTGCGCATTTTACGCGCACTGCGCTCCCGATGTTTTCAAGGTTTCCCGGTCGACTCGGTAGCAGTTTACTCGTTTTATCTGTTGCGGTACTGAACAGTGACATTACTGTTATCGCGGCGATAATGTTGAGATCGTGCGCCAGATAGGGAGGTGCGCGGCTCGAAAGACGCATCGAAAACGTGCCCGCGACGTCGCCGTGGTCTGTCCTTGAGTGGGAAGCGTGGTGCGTGCGCCTACAATTACGGTTCGTGAAGCGAACTTTTGGACGCATTGTGAGCATTGCGATGTTATAAAACGCTGAGTTATTGCTGTGTTGCACAGCGTGCTCGCGAGCTTCGGGAATGGAATGACCGACTCGGCAGAAGTTGCGGCGCGCGCTGCATTGGCGCGACGTGTTCGGGCAGCGGCCGATTGCGGGATCGGTTGCTATTGCACGCGAGTAATAATAATTGATGTACGGGAAGTGAAATTTAATGTGAAAAGCGAAGTTATCAACCATATCAAGGTTACCTAAATTACGATCGTGGGGAACGCGCGCGTAGGGAATTGTAGAACGGGGGGGGGGGGGGGGGTGCAATGAACCGTCACCTTTTGCCGTGGCTCTAAACTAGTTCGTACAACGAAGTCTGGGATTACAAAATAATATTTTCAGTGTTAAATAAATTAGAAAAGACGCCGTAAGGGTGCAGCATTCACAATTCGATATTTATTTTTATTGGGTTTTCTATTTTCGCAATGTTTGCAATGTTCTGTTGTCTATCTTGAAATGATTGATTCTCCTGAAGGTGAAGAGCATGGTATGCTAATAATAATCAATGTTGTAATTGTGTAAAAAATCTATACTCTGCTTTCAAATAGCTCATCTTATGCTTGTGATGCCCAGATATAACTTTTTGACACCGAACAGCCTCATGTACTAAGCTGTAGCTTTGGCAATGTTATGAAACCCAGAAATCTGCTGAAAGTCTACTGGAACATTAATATAAAACGAAACCATGCCTTACTCTTCATTTTGGAGACAGTTATGCATTAGGCATACATCAAGTAAAGTTTAGGTACCCTAGTAGCCCATAGCAAACTTTGTGGTACACTAGGTGTAAAACTGGTGCTTCTGCCATCTGAAGGCCTGCACATGAAAACCTTCAATTGGCCAGGAAGGCCTCCCAGATGCACCAAATCGAAGGGCAAAGGTCTTTGAGGTTGTTCCCAAGCAAGGACAGCAAGGACTATGCTGCTGGTGCAGTTCGAAAAATCGTGAAGTCTTCGTAAACTTCAAGAGCCGTTTTCTCAAAAGTGCGTTTTACGAGTTCTTTGTTGCTCGTGGAAAGGATAGCATGGCAACCACTGGGCGGATTTCGACACTGCTTGTTTTATTTCAATCTTTGAAGAGTTCTGCAGGGTATGACATTCTCGGATTTTCAGTTTAGGGCCTAGATATTTTTTTTAAGTGACATCTACGGCCAAGTCAGCTGTATACTACTGGTTACAGGTGAAAAAAATGTTTTGTGTAAAAAAAATGAAGGGTGTAAAAAAAATTCGAAGAATGTCATACCCTGTAGTGTTCTTTTGACTACAATTTAAAAGTATTCTGAACTTCCTACCATATGTCAATACCTTGCTAGGCTTTCCACGAGCGGGCAACATGTACACCTCTGTAACACAAAAACTACTGAAGGTATCATTCTTAAATTTCAAAATTCACCATTTGGAGTGTTTTCCAATGTGCCTACCAAATTTCATTACTCTATGTCAAAAAATAAAAAAGTTTGCTCCGATCCCCAGCTCCCCCCTTAACTCTTTCGTTACGGCGGAAAAACGGCCGATTTTAGGTGCTTCCACAAAACATTTTTTTTCTCTTGAGCTACTGGACACACATAGCCTTGCTATGCATGAAATTGTAGCTTATAGATTGCTCTTCCAAACACAAAGCAGCAGTTTTGTTAAAGGTACAATTACTTACAGTTTATTCGTCAAGTAATAAGAAAAAAGCCTGCAAGAAAAGTATACAAAAAACACAAATCGGCACATTTACCGGGTCTAAAAATTATTTCACGTATTTTAAGATATACAAATTGTTGCTACGTTCCTTGGCTATGATTTAATATATAAATCAACAGTGTACACCAAGTTTTGGATTTTTGAGGGCCCGTTAACCTAGCGCAACTGACGGCTGTGCCACGCCGCGAGGGCACTCAAGGGTGAGTGAGTCGCTGTAAAACGTGCATCCAAGTACCGTAATTACCCGATTCTAACGCGCACTTTTTTGCCCGAAAAATAGGTCGAAAAATCGCATGCACGTTAGAATCGGATACGAAACCGAAACCGAAACAGCGGAAAATTCGTCCCACCCATCGCCATCGCCATGTCAAGATGGCGCCCAAGCTTTTAGCAACGATTTTTCGGACGCAGGTAGCATAGGAGGCGCCTAGGCTTTTCCATCGGCGTTCACACAAATCGTCAAATCGTTCCACTTGCGCGCTTGGTAACAGCAATGGCAGCAGCGGCTCTCACGCGTTCAAAACGAGCGGTCGGCTCAAGCGTGCGCCTCTGGAGAAGCTCGCGGGATGGGCGTGTGAGGCGTGGGCCACGATCCCATCGACCATGGTTGAACGTTAGTTCAGAAGTGTGGCATTGCGAACGTGCTTGACGGCACCAAGGACGACATGTTGTGGTCAGCGGAGAGCGACGAGAAGTGAGATGAGTGAGATTACTTCGGGAAATAAATCACCCGTTTCTCTCGCATTCGTTTTTCTTGCTCACACAGTGCCGTGCGCGTTACAATCGGAGGTGCAAGTTTTTTAGTTTTTTTGTCAGGAAAATCGGGTGCGCGTTAGAATCGGGTAATTACGGTATACTCTTTTGTGTCCTCGCACAAAATTCTTATCAGTTCGGTGGTAAAAAACAAGAAAAAAAAATCGAGCGCTCTCGACAAGCGTCGCACCTGAACCCTGCAGCGCTAATCTGACACCAGCGCCAGGTTATCTTGAAGGTGATAGCGCGATACGGCGCGGTGCATTTGGCAAAATATCCCGGCCGTACGTTCTCGAGACCCTCAACACAAAATCAAAACCGCAGTCGTCAGATAAGAAGCACGTTTTGTTTATAAATACAGCGCGGAGTCGCAACGAAATTACCTGCCAGCACTTGTTGAAGTGCGAGGCACCTGAACCGGAGCTTCGTCGTCCTAACTGAAATCTGAGGATCCCACATCATTGCTTGATCCCTCACTGCTGCTGGAATCATAAAAATCGACAGCAGGAGCGGCCGAAGTGCTTGCTACAGCAGTCCGACTGTGCGGAGTGCGGCGCGAACCCGACGCCATTTTTCCTCCTCCTCCCCTCCCCCTTCACTTCAAATTTCTCTTGCTACGCCGGCACCACACGAGACACATAAACAAACGAAACCGAAATTGAAAGAGAAGTTGCCAATGAACACACCAGATGGCGATAGTTGTCTGTGGAGCGCGGGTTTCAGATTTTGCGGGAGATTTAAAATCATCGGACGCCGGCTTCCGATTGCCTATGGCGCCGTCGTGAAAGAGTTAAGGAAGTACTGACATGAAAATTTTATGATCCACTTTTATTGCTTTTATCGATGCTTAATGGTCTGGCGAACCCGAAACAGCACTTTAAATACTCCAGCACGCGATAATTAATTACATTGAGCGGCCTGAAAATCGTTTGTTTCAAATTTCCGCACTTTCATCCCAAAAGGCGCATATGACAGAATCCTGGTATGACCTCACTGCTTTATCCGGACGTCAAAACACTGCGGAGGCCAGTGGGGGCGTTGTTTCGACCGCGCCGCCGCCGGAGCTGAACGGCTGAGCTGCTTGAAGGTGCTAGGCCTACCATTGCGGCGGAAATTCGATGACCGCTTTTAAAGTCCTGATGGCGACTTCTATTGCGATTCTGGGCTATATTATCGCTTCCTTTCCTGTGTGTGGAACTTTATTTTTGCCAAGTGTGCCTGTCTGGGCAGCGGTCATGCCTGTACTCTGGCTACGTGCACCCGTTTGTGAATGTGCCGGCGCCCGCTCGCCACTCACGGGGTTGCGCGCGTGAAGTGACTTCACGAGTTTTTGATGAACGCTGTCACGTCACTTCTTTTGGCTATCACGGGCTGATGTCACGCTGATGTCCATTTGCTGATTGCCGCTCCACGCGCTGCTCCGTCAGCGCGATAAATGAGATCCAATTAGAGTATGTTCTTCGCGTCGCAGGCCGCTCATATTTCAGCCAGGGTATTCTGTTGAGTAAAGGAAGCGAACTGTGCAATAATATTAATGCCAAAAACTGGTGTCAGTACTCCTTTAAGACAGCACTCTTGTCTTTCCATTGCTTGCAATGCTACCCCGCCCACATTATTGTCGTCATTTTTCTTTCGAAAACTGCACATATCCTCAGTCTACAAACTAGCATCATTATAATTTCTCCGTTTATGACAGCTTGGCACAATAATTCATAAACTGCTTTGTTCTCGTAACCATTATGGAGCCCTACCACTTACATGACAGACAGTGGCATTTTTGTCACGAGAGAAGTGCTACGTTCCTTTCTTTTTTGCTGCGAGCATGAAAGCGAGCCCCTCTTGCGCTCCTTTTGAAACCCAGGTGAGCACAGAGGCACGCGACTACCTGGTGGAGCAGTACCGTCAGCTGCGGCAGCGTGACGCGGGCGGAATCTCCAAGTCGTCCTGGCGCATCACGGTCCGGCAGCTCGAGAGCATGATCCGCATCGCCGAGGGCATCGCACGCATGCACTGCTCCGACAAGGCAAGCCGGGGGGGGGCTCTTCCCATTATTGGTTACGATATTAGTTAGCTTCCTGTGAGAACAGCTGGGAAAGAAAATGAGCAACAGTCCTAAGTAGACCAGTGTAAACAGTGGTCTCTTGTTTCAAAGTGAACATGAAGCAAATAATTATTTTGTTAGTGTGATTTCAAATCGAAGCAGTCATTTGTGACTTGAAGGGAATACTCTGCGATTGCCAATGAGGAAAGTGAAATTCACAATTTTGTTGTGCGAGCGTCGCTTGAAAATGAATTGGCTGAGCTGAGAGCTTTGCAGAAACCTTGTTATGGCGTAAGACAAATGCAGCAATAAATAAACGAGTAGCTGTCATGGCTGTTGTTTTGGAGGCAACTTCCACCTCCGATTTACAAGCAATAAGTATTAGTAGAGGTGCATTACTGTTGTTCTCATTCCAATTACCATCCTTTTTTATTATTGTTTTCATTAAACTTCCTGCAACTATTCTAGTTCTTTGCTACAAGAGTTAAGCTGTCCCCATCGGCTGTGGGAGTGACTTTAGTCACTAACAATTAGTGAACTTTGTGTTAAAATGTTTAGTTTAGAAGTCCAACTTTCATGTTTTAAATGTAAACAATGCTGCCAAAACAACATTGGGTGCCATTTGTCAGTGACATTGAGCAACGAAATAACTTGATGAATCTATGAGCCCTCCTGCATTTCCCGAATACATTCCAGCTTGGAGAAACCAACTGAGAAATAGTTTCAGGACTGTTATTTTTTTAAGGGGCTGTCAATAGCATGCTTGAGTTGTACCGAGACACTGCTGTGAAAGAAAAAATTCCAAATTATCAAATCCAGACATGGGATTTCAAAAGCAAGCAGCTTTCACAAGAAATGTACAGTGGAAGAAGCGCTTGACTAGTCTGGTAATCAAACTTGTCATCATGTATGCAAGGTTCGCACAGGTCCTTGAAAACCTTGAAAACCCTTGAATTTAGAAGTGTCAATTTCAAGGCCTGGAAAGTCCTGGAATTTTTAAATGGTCCTTGAATACCCTTGATTTTTCCAAAGAGAATCAATGGCCCTGCCTTTTCAAAAGAATTTAAAGTGTTTTTCATGGATTTTAGGTGTTAACAAATGTAAAGAAACATTGTAACAATCAAGCTTCAGTGTTTTGCGTGAAATTACAAGTTTGGTGAATTTTCATTATTACAAGGCAACATTGGGAGCAGGCACTTGTCAATCCAATCCATATCACGATACAATCCAGGGAAAGCCAGCTTCTGTTCTCTATCTTGCATCTTCCATCTATTCTGTGCCTCATACGCTCCATCTACGTTTGCTTTTACGTGCAAATGGTGGACGTGCACATAGTTCATCCTGCCTTGAAGCAACACTTGCTCCAGCTGATGCTCTTGCTGACAAAACAGGAAATGCAGGCAACATGAACTAAGTTTTGAAATCAAACAGCCTCAGAAAAACACAAAGAAAAAAGAAAAACCTGTAAATACCAGCCATGAAATAAAAAAATAAAGCTGGGGGAGCATTCACGAACCCGTTAGCGCCTATCTAAATGTGCACTAATGTGCTTAGGAATTGGGCAATAACGGAATTTTGCATTGTGTTGAAAACGTTGTAAATAATCCAAGATAAAACATTAGATGGGGGACTTGGAAATGTGTTTTCTGGTCCTTGAAAGTCCTTCAAAACCCTTGAATTTTTGCTTTTGAAGCCTGTACGAACCCTGTGTATGTATGTATGTATTTATTGCACAGCAGCAGCCTGTCTACACCCACCGCACGGCAAAGGCCTCTCCCATAGATCTCCAATTACCGTATTTATTCGAATCTAGGCCGGCCCCGATTCTAAGCCGACCCCCGAAAGTCCGAAGGCGCGAAAAAAAAAAACTTACCTCGAATGTAGGCCGAACAAAAAGGCAGGGTCAGCGTTCACAAAAAGAAAACACGTTTATTGAACATGAAGATGCGGTGCTGGAACTCAATCAGTTTCTCTTCAAAATCACCGGGCAACTTCTGGGCGATCGTTGGAGGACGCAAAATCCTCTCCTGTTGCGTCCTCCAACGACGGACATTTTTTTTCATCCACGCCGAAGTCCCGCCCGGCTTGAACGTTCGACGACAACTCCGCAGCTAAAACAACTTTTCTTTTAAAAGCGGCACTATAATGGCACCGCTTCTTTTTGCGCTATCAAAACCAACCGCCACACCGCACGCAGGCCACTGTCCCACAGAACAGGGCAACGTTGGAACAGGGTCCGCACAATTCAAAATGGCGGCCTATGGCCCGTGGCTACTGGCTCGTCTAGTAATGGCTACAATACTTTCTTTTCTGGGTGGCGCTAGCTGCGCGCCACTTTACTTGGAAATTGGCGCGTATTTCAAAATCCTCGAATCTAAGCCGACCCTGGAGTTTGATATATCAGTATTTCAAAAAAACTATCGGCTTAGATTCGAATAAATACGGTATCTCAGTCCTGTGCTAACTGCGACTAATTTATCCCCACAATCTTCTTGATCTCATCTGCCCACCAAACTTTCTGCCGCCCCTTGCCACGCTTGTACCCGTACCTAAAGCAATCACTCCACCAACTCAGCTGACCAACCAGTTAGCCGTATGTCACCTGAGAGCAAGTTATCAGCCCACTGACAGCCACAGTGCAGAAATGTGGCTGGCAAGTGACGTGTGTCAAGCATTCCTGTCGTCACTTACAGGTTCTCCCGAAGCACGTCAAGGAGGCGTACCGACTCCTCAACAAGTCCATCATCCGTGTCGAGCAGCCCGACATCCATCTCTACGAGGAAGAGGAGGAAGATGAAGAGGAAGAAGGCATGGCCCCGGACAACAACGCACCAGAGGAGGACGCCATGGAGGTGGACGAGCCTCCGCCCGTCAACGGCGTCGAAGGCGACGACGTCAGCGCCATCATCCGGCCCAAGAAGAAGAAGAAGGACGAGGAGGAGGCCAAGAAGAAGCCGGCGCTCACGGCCGCCCAGCAGAAGGCCCTGACGCTGTCCTACGAGGAGTACAAGAAGACGGCCAACCTGCTCGTGTTGCACCTGCTGCGGGAGGAGAGCCGCCTCGAAGGTGGGTTGGTCGATGGACGGGGCTCCGACACGAGATTCCGTTTCCTTGTTGGTACAAGCCTGGCATTTCCTGTGCACCTTCTGCACCATAGTTTGCTTGGAACACCCCTTCTATTTTATGCAGCCGCTATAATACCTCCATTCTTCTGCCTCAGTAGCCTAGCAGTAGAGTCACAAGTTTTGGAATGAACAGTCGAACAATTTGGGTTCGAGCCCTAGCGATGCCAATATTTTTTTCCCCAAGATTGATTTTTTTTTTCTAAATTGTTCTCTTAGCTCAATTCTGCCCATTATTTTTGTAAATAAAGTTGTTTTGGTAAGTTTCAGCTTAGTTTAGAGGTAAAGGGCAGCATATGAACAAGTTTAATTATCGTTGTGCATTGCTTTGGAAGTGGCAAGCTTGTACCTCCTATCTTGGCACAGAATATCGCTGCTCCATTGTATTGCGCTTTCCGCTTACAACAGGGACTTGCCCGTACTGTGCCAGCATGTTGAAGTGGTTGTTTTTCTATGGCTGTACACGCAAATTCGCCTATTTGGCTCTGCAGTGCAAGCTTGGATAGGCTGTGGATGCCATTTGCAATGGAAGACAGTGGTTGCACCTTGAGCCACTTGGTCACCGCATCTACGACGTCTGTATCAGTGTAGGATCGTCTTTTCAAAGCATTCTTAGGAGTGCAAGCAAGTGAAATTCATGTGGGAACAAATGAGGGGTGGTGTCCATTTCACGTCTGTTTCGAGCAAGCCCCGATTGGAAAAATAGCACATGACCCGGATGTGATGCAGCGCAACCGAGGCGAGGCGTTGGTTTCTGCACGCGTCATTGGTGAGAGGCCTCGTCACGACTGAAATGGACAAACTCAGAATTCTGCACCGGGAGTATGAGCTCGTAATGATGCAGAACCGAATGCTATTTCAGAGCTAATGCATGCGGAGCAATGGTTGCCACGTGTGAATGAAAGTTGCCGGGAAAACAGTGAACAATGGGCAAAAGCAGCTTGCCAGGGTTGCTTGGTCTTAATAACAGCCCTGTGTAAATTGTTCATCCGTGCAGCTGTTGTTGGAAAGATAGATTTGTCACCACATGCGGCCGGCACTGTCTTGAATTTCAACTGGTCGGCATTCTTCAGTAGTTAGGAACTGGATCACTGATCCACCGTCACTTGTCATCATGTTCTATAGTTTACCGATTAATTTGAGAGATAAGCTAACTAAACAACGTCTTGTTTGTGACAGCTGCGGAGGGAAAAGAAGGGGCGGCTGCCGAAGAGGAGGGGGGCGTCAAGCGCATGGACCTCATCAACTGGTACCTCAAGGAGGTAGAGAGCGAGATCGAGAGCCAGGAGGAGCTCATCCAGCGTAAGACCGTCGTCGAGAAGGTCATCGACCGACTGGTCCACCGCGTAAGTGCGATTCCACGGGCTCTCATCACTGGCCACTGGAGCCCTACTGGTGTTTCATAAGCACAGCGTGTAACGTTTTGCAACACATTTTTTGGGGCAACTTTGTAATTTATAGCTTTGCCCTTGCTGTAACAGAACACCTCTTGAATCAAATATGTAGGCCTGTGTGAAGAGTGATTTTCGCCTTCACCTTCGAAGAAAATAATAGTTTTGTTTGAATGGTTCTAAATCTAACCGAATACTTCGTAATTGAACAGAGAAGGTTTGGTCTTTTATTGCTGTTCAGTCTCTGACCATACCTTTGCTATTTGGCTGATGGCAAAAAGACGCTCGAGTGGTGCACTCTTCAAGCAAGCTTACTCAGAGAAGTTATTGAAGCAGGGGAAGCGAATATCAGCAGGATCACTGCTAAAATAAGTCAGTCATCCGCTGTCTCGCCTCTTTCTCTCCTAAAAAACTGGTTCAAGGTTTGCTGCTGCCTGTGCAATCGCTCTAAGCATAAATCACCTTTGTGTAACTACAGTGGCTTCCTAATAGCAGCTTCTTGTTGAAGAATCGTAGTAGTATAACGGCGGCACTAATCGTTGAATTTTTTTGTGCCGGCAGGACCACATTCTGATCGCATTGTCCCCCAAGGGCGGACTCAAGGGCTCCGACGCAGACGCAGAGGAAGACGACAACCCCATCCTGGTCGTCCACCCTAACTTCGTGCCCGAGCTTTCGTAAAGACTCGCACGTTTCTTGCCCACACACAGTGGGTGTGGGCAGGTAAACAAGATTGTGTCACATGTACGATATGTAAATATTGCGTGTTGCTCCTCTGATATTGTTTCCGCATGAAGCCGACCATTGTTTGTTTTTATTTTTGTATTTCTATAATACGTACCCTCACCTTTACTGGGGCATTCAATCATCTCTGCCTGTGCTTGTGCACAGGCAACAAGTTGATAATAAGATCCTCACCTGCACTGGCATTTAGGCCTGCGAGCTCTGCATTTTCTTATTTTTCTACGCTACATTTTGGATGATTTTATATAACAGAATTTATCGAGAATTTGTGCCATTTTGATGTTGAATAAAACAAGCGCCAACCTTTTATGTGTTTTATCGCGTGGTACATGCAGACATGCCTCTTAATATTACATCCCCAAAACAACGCGATTTCCTAAATCTGTTTCTGGGTGTATATTACATATCCGGAGAAATGCTGTGATAGTTTAAGATTTACATTTTATGCACATGTACAGTCTTCATCAAAAATTTCTAGGCCGCCAACCGGACAGTTCCCTGGTGAGCCTCCCTGCCTTTCTGTACTGTTCCTTCCTTCCTTCCTTCCTTTGTAGGCCGTGCCAAAAACACACAGACCACAAAGGATTCAATACACTTTATGAGTATACAGTAAGAGCTCGTTAATTCGAACCCCAAAGGGGACGCCTTCTCAGTTCGAATTAATAAAACTTTGAACCAAAGAAAGTGAATAAAGACAGTACATCTGCAATTGGGAAGCCTTAGTGCTTCCCAATAATGCTTCAAAACATGGTGCTTCAAAGAGCCCGTGATTGCAACCTGCCTTTTGTTTCTAAAGGCAACAGTCAGCACTTCTTGCTCTGACAAATGAATGCAGCGGAAAGACTCATCTTCGCCTTCAAAACTGAAGAGATGGGCAGCATTTCATCTGGCCCCAACTTCTGAGAGGCCAGCCGCAATAGGCTCCATCCTTGTCTTTTTTTTTCGTCATTAGAAGTGAGAAGTTCTGCACTTCTGACCTGTGATTTCATGCCCTTGTCTGCCATAGCGCCACGCACACCTCAGTGCTTGCATCCTTATCGACCGAGTTCACAAGAAATGCGGCTTTAAAAATGCCCGCCATGCAGGATTTAGATGGTTTTATTCTATTTTTTTCTCCTCCATTCAATGTATTCTTATGTGTAGGCACACAGTGCGTTTCTCTAGCCGTTGGCCAGGCTCCAAGTTGCCGGCAAGGCGGGTCATAGTTCAAATCAACCTTGGTGGAACCTACTCGTGTTCGAATTAACGGGCTGCTTTATAAGAATTCTATGGAGACTTGGCCGCACCAGACTGGGCAGGTCCAATTATCCATAAGTTTGAATTATTGAAGTTCGAATTAACAAGCTTTTACTAGTTATGAGGCAAGGATGTCGTGGAAAAATGTATTCGCAGTATTTATGAGAACAGGCTGAGCCGCCGCTAGCACGCATAATGAATTACGCAATGAGCACGCCTCGTCCTGTTCTTTTACCAGAAACCCTTGCAGAATCTCCTTTTCTTTTAACTGTGGTTAACGCCCCCATAACCACTTAGTTTGCTATTTCAACCTTTTCAATGCCCTGTGGCAACATTATCAACACTGACTATATGAGAAGCGACCTAGCAGTCATTTTTTTTTTTTCTTTCTCCGGAAGTTACACTTGATTATGCATGATGACAGACAATGAGCTTTGGACACTCCCACCTACAATTAGCAGCAATGCATCTTACTCGCGCAACATGTTCTCACTTTACGACCTTGACCAAGAGGCTTCACACTCAAACGCAACGATGTTGCTTAGCGATGCTCTTTCATGGCTGCTGCCGATGGCTTGAAACACTCGCACATTTAATTTTACGATGGCATATGCAGTCATGGTCAACAGGCTTCACATTTACACGGATCACGATGAAAATCTTCAATGTGGGGGCACATACTCGCACGTGTAAGAAATGATTTCGAGCATTTATGACCTGTGCTAGAAATGTCCACTATTGTGATGTTCTCAGTCTGATTAATATTCCTACATTTATTTGGTTCAACACATTTAGTATCTCTCAGTAACCAAGCATTCTAAAACTGCAGTACTGTACTGACAACAGTTTTGAAATGTAACAAAAGATGTAGCTTTGTACAAGTATTCTTCGAGTCAACAGAAAACTTACAATCCCAAACACGTGTTACACAATTTATGAGTGGCTTTATAGTTGTGGCCATAAGGGTTTCTCTTAAATAGCTGCCGGCCCAGAAGTTAGTGATATGAAAAGGGTGTACTGAAGGCATATTGCCGAGCGTTTCCTGTTGAAATGTCGAATGGTGCCATTATCTGCACTCTGTGCAAACGCAGCAAGAAATGCAATGACAAGAGCAGTGACAAGGAACAGCCTAGCAAACAGCAGGCAAGCCAACGTGAATCCCCGTCCATAACTCTGGATGACAAGTTAGCCATGAAACCGTTTAGTTTTTCCTTTTTTTTTTTTTTTTTTTTGAGGATGAAGTTTTGATTATGTGAAGCACAAGCCTGGTAAACACCCAGTTTTTCGCTAGTTCAGTTTCTGGGGTCTTCTGCACTTACCTTTTTCAGTCCTGTGCAGTTCACCACTGCTGACACTTCTCAGTTTTTCCAGTTTACTGGCTCTTACGTTTCTTTGTTTTGTGGTCCCATGAAAAATAAATCAGTACAGTTCTACTTCAGCGCAGTTCAGCACTACATTACAGTTTAGCATGTTCAAGACCACACAACTACTTGTGCAGTGCATCTGGTGCAAAGCATGTTTTCTTTTTTAATTGTGATTAAGGTACCATTCCTCGTAGTTAAACCACTGGGACTAGCCTGCTGGCTAGCAGCAGTAGCTTTAATTGAACCTTTTAGTGTACATAAGCATAGAGAAAAACAAAAGACTTGAAAACAAAATCCAACGCCTTTTATTAACAAGTAGCAACACGTTTTCCAATAATTGGTTTGAAGAATACATGTCGCATGGAAAAGTCATTGTTTTGCAACCGGAATGACATATTGCACGAGTAAGATAAACCGAATGCTTCAAAACCCCGTTAACATGTCTTGTGAAGGAATTGGCAGTTACAGTACGTAATGAATGCTTAAGTCAGTATCAAATATGTGACACGCCGGCACTTGTAGCAACAACATGAGAAGCACCGCCAATGACCCGAGCCACCATAAAAATAACAATCAAATGTGATGCGAGATTAATGACTGACTAGCAAATGAGAAACTTTTCACGCTGTCTGGTTAAGCAGGGTATTTGTGGAAGCGCATGTCTACTGGGCGGAAGGATGTTCCCTCATGCTTGCTTTCGATGGGTCGAGTTCCCCAGTCACTTCGTGGAAGTCCTGGACTTCCTGGAGTGGCTTCAGCAAGCGGAGTGATCTAAAATTCTTCCTGACCTCCGTCAGAACCCATGAGCAGCAAGCTATCGTCGCCCACGGCAGCCATTGGAGTTTTCTGGACTTCTGCAGTGGGCATCCCCACGAACATGAGCATGTCGTCGGGCGCAACCTCTTCGTTCGCGCAGACTTCTGTACCCTGGTTTTCCTCGGCACGCTGTATATCGCAGACTGGTGAGTCATCTTCGCTTCCTTCGCTACTCTCGCCTGCCGAACCACCGAAACGATTGGCACCCAAGCGAACGCTGCTACTGCCTTGTCCGTTGTCCACCGCTGAGACTTGAGCTGCACAAAAATGAGACTACAGTCGCAAATGCAAGAGCAGAAACTGTGGCCTGGCTGCTCAGTGAAGCCAAGTAAGCGCTGAGGAGGAGGGAAGAAAAATGGCACACAAAATGAGAAAACGAAACTTCCAAGTGAACAGGCAACAACAGAGCATGACTGTGAATTCTTGACACAAGGTTTCCGTCCATTCGTGGTTAATCTCCATCCACCACCAGTATGTGGCCTGGGAGAGTTTTTCGTTCTTTAAAGGGGCCCTAAATAGGCTTCCGAATGTCGCCATTTCAATCGCGCAATCGCTAGAGTACCCCTTCACGACAACGTGTACCAAATATTATACCTCTGCGTAAAGCAGGGGCCGCACAAACACGAAAAAAAGATTTCACTTCCTCCCCTGGCTCACCAACCATACCTTGCCGCCACACTTGCGCGCTCTGACGCAGTTCTTTCCGGCTCTGACGCGCCTCTATGACGCACGAGACACTGCCCAGTGCGGCGCCGCGATCGCGAACCACAGCGACAGCGCTCACCGTGCAACCGGAATCTGGTGGGCGGAGCATGCGCGTCGAGTGCTAAAAAAAAAAGCGCGCGCAGGTCTTAGCGCAGCCAATGACTGCACGTACATCAAGGAGGGTGATGGATTGCCCTGTTTCTCTCGGTGGTCTTGCGCCGGGTCGATGACGTCGCGGCTTCCACAGTGCTTAGGAGGAGCTGCTAGAGGAGGAGAGCCCCAGGCCTTATGGGTGGCCCCTTTTAATGAGCGATAACTCGGCTAATACTTAACGCATTTAAACAATTTTTGCGGGATGACGTTCCTTGGATAGTACTCCAGTGACCGCGCACGCAAAATCGTAACATTTGGCAGCCTATTTAGGGCCCCTTTAAGAGCCTGTAAACTAGCACAGGATACCTAGACTTGCCATTTCTTCTGGCCAGTTCTTCACATGGGCATACGACTACATGGCCACATTTGACAAGCAAAGTGGCTCTTGAATGGGTTTTTTCAGTTCGGGCAAAATATACAGGTTGCAATAAATTTTCCATTCTCCTCTTGCACTTTCTGAAAATAGGCCCTAAACCAGATAGAAAAACCCTAGTTATGACTTCTAGCACATGAATTTTATTTCCAAGAACTTAAAAAAAAAATGGCCAAAGTATGTTTGCTTTTTAAATATGTACTACAGGTATATTAACACGTGAACAGTCCAGAGCAAGTCTGGATTCCACATCCACAACCATTCGGTCTCTCTGCGGACTAAGAGCATGTCAGCTTGGGCGAGAAAATGAACAGGCGTACAGTACAGGCAAGCAAGCAGGTGTACAGTCATGGACAGCCAAACTCATGTGGTGGAAATGCGTTGCCCTTCAAATGCTGCTGGCATGGAATCAAGACTTCTGCTCACAAAAGTGCACAGATAAATTGCAAACCTGAATTGCCTGCCGCAAAAAAAAAAAAAAAAAAAGTAAGAAAAAGAAGTTTTCAGTAAAAATAACAACACAAACAATCACAAAACTCTGGCAGAACTGTGACCACAGGCTCTCTCACTATGTGCCATGTGCCCTAAAGTGTCTCAACTTCACACTCTCATTGGTTAGAACACCGCACTGTGCATAAACCTTATCATTGATCCAGCTAGATGGGACAACACTTTGTTAATTTCCTCATTTGAAAACTTAGTACGCATTTCACATGAACTTTGACCCTTGGTTGAATGCAAGTATACACGTTCGTCACAATAAGCATAATAAGACATACGATGGTACACCATAAATCTGTTTTTGCACCTTGGGTTACGCTGCCAGGGATCGTATTGCCACAAATTAATCATTTTTAATTGCGCGCATAAAGCCACAACTGAAATTGGTAGCAGTTCGAAATGAAGCTCGTGTGCACCATAAAAACCCCAAAAATTGGCTTGTCCTTTCAGATGTGGGCCATTAAAGTTGGCTACGAAACACAGTGGCACTAAACCCCCCATCTCGGGCGTACCTAAGGAATGTGAATGTGCATATAAGTACTTGCGATACCGGATACGCGTCGCTCCAGGCTACTGCCAATTTGGCAATTTCAAATTCTTCCACCGGGTCCACGACGGGTGGCACATGCTTGGGATGTACTCTTGTCACCACAAAGCAGCAGAAGAGCGCAGTAATGCGAAAACCCGCATATAATGCCACAATTCTGTTTAAATTTCACCATCCGGTCTGTGCTGCCCATCGCTACGAAGGGCACCCGAATTCTTCAAAACGAAACCGAAACCACCTTCTTCCGACTGTCTGCCGCCATCTGGCGTGTTTCCCCCCACCGGCAAACAACACTGGGACAAACCCTCGCCCTGCTGGGACTATGAACCCGGGTGTGGCAGCTGGTCGCACACCACTGCCTTTTTAAGGCATGGACTTGCTGATTGTAACCACCTTGTGTATTCTAATTCAGTTCATAAAGTTTCGGTTTTAATCATCAGTTCGGTCGTCATCTACCAGGATAGCAGGCGTTCTTGGCGTGAGTTGAGGGCTGCCTGTGAGGCCTGCACACGGTCATTTTCCTGCCTGCCATTTGTTTTTTTGTTTTGTTTTCTTTTCTTTTCTTTTTTTACCCCCCACTCGTTCCAGCTATTCATCGACAGCTTGAATCTGCCCCATAAAAAACACTCAAAATTAAATAAAAAAAGAATAAGGCAAAGATCAGAGATTTCGAGGAAGTATGCTGGATTCTGTGCAACTTCAGTGCTCCGGGACAACGGTTAAGGTGCGCATCTTAATCTATCTGCTGATCATGGAATTGTAATTCCGTAAAGCACATGTGTTTTTGCTCCTTTACAAATCATCTGTCTCCAAAGTGGAAGCTGCGGCCTTGGAGTCTATGCTCTACGCAAGTCGGCCCCGTTAAAGTTCACGAATGCTGAAATCAAGTGTTGTTTGCAGCTTTGATGCTTCAGTAAAGTGCACATGCAGATCCTTTTAGAGTGGAATAGACTTCACAATGTACCTATCACCGTAGTGCTTGATCACCGTAGTGCTTGATCACTTCTATGCGGCAGCAAATAACGTTTTTCTGCCCTTCTCACCGAGCTTGGCGAGATATAACCCTGCAGTGCCTAGCTGAAAGTGGCTTGTTGGTTGGCCGGCAGCCAGCACAAGGGTTTTGCGGTGACGACCACTCGACTCACCATTTGCGTCTCCAGGTTCTTTGTCATGATAAGTGTCCTGGTGGTGACGCATGGCAACCAAGAATAGGCTGTCATCGACCTTGTCAGCTTCTCCGTAGATCTCAACTCTACCGCTGCATTGGCCCCGTACCGCGTCACCCTGGCTCCGTACGCCCCTCGGCTCCGCGTAGCCACCCCTGCCCTGCCCCCTCCGATGGTAGCCGTTGTCGTGCCATCGTCGCTGGCTTTGATACTGGAATCTGTTGTCCTCCTGCCATCGCTGCTGGCCACGATGGTAGAACCTGTTGTCCTCTGCACGTACAAAGTTGGAATGCCATGAATTAGTCTACACATATAGCCGTTCCTCACATGCCAGTTTTGTTACGGGAAGAAAAAAAAAAACTGGCTGCGCTATAAAAAGAGAGAGATTTAAAAAAAAAGTTACCGTTTGGCCTGCACCAAGTCTTGTACGGGGCATAATTGTGCCATGTCTTGCAATACAGCTTGCAAATACTAGTAGCGCAGGAAACGTTAAGTTTACTTTGCGACGTTGTAACGAGCATTTATAAAAAAAATATATCTTTGAGCGGCACCAATAATTAAAGCTCCAATGTTTGCTGGGGACATTTGTCTTTTCTGGAGGCATTTGGGTGTTCTTGGAACAATTAAACATGCTTGGTTTCTCAGTATCTGAAAGCTTATGTTGACATGCCTCCGTTGGGCTCACTGGCTTATTTGCTGAGTGAGTCTAAACCATGCAGTTTCGTATTATCAAAAACATTGTTTTATCGCAAGAAAAGGCCACAAAGTTTCAGAAAGTCGTTACAGAACTCACAAGAACTGCTTGTGGCTATAGCGACATTAACGACTGTGGTGCTGTACAATCCAATACTACTTTCCATTTCCCAGCAGATCCAAATCCTCAAAGAAGCCATGAAGACAAAATACAAGTTTGCAGGGGTGGAACAGGGTACACGGGTTTGGGATCAGTCCTGAGAGCAGGCAATAGTGCCTTCTGTGGCAAGCTTGGAGCAGCCAGGAAGACCTTTTCGAGAAGGTTTGGAGCAGTGAGAAATGCAATTTGGAGCAGATGTAACACCATTTCACAGCATTATGTTGCCTGCCTGATTCCTCCCTGTTGGCAGCTGGGCCAGCCCCATCCAAGTTTGGTTTTATCTATCGAATATTCAGGTGTTCTACCGTGCGCTATAACCTGCCCCCAACTGGGAACACAGTTCTTGTACTACCGTATTTATTCGAATCTAGGCCGGCCCCGATTGTAAGCCGACCCCCGAAAGTCCGAAGGCGCGAAAAAAAAAAAAAAAAACTTACCTCGAATGTAGGCCGAACAAAAAGGCAGGGTCAGCGTTCACAAAAAGAAAACATGTTTATTGAACATGAAGATGCGGTGCTGGAACTCAATCAGTTTCTCTTCAAAATCACCGGGCAACTTCTGGGCGATCGTTGGAGGACGCAAAATCCTCTCCCGTTGCGTCCTCCAACGATGGACATTTTTTTCATCCACGCCGAAGTCCCGCCCGGCTTGAACGTTCGACGACAACTCCGCAGCTAAAACAACTTTTCTTTTAAAAGCAGCACTATAATGGCACCGCTTCTTTTTGCGCTGTCAAAACCAAACGCCACACCACACGCAGGCCACTGTCCCACAGAACAGGGTCCGCACAATTCAAAATGGCGGCCTATGGCCCTAAGTGGCTACTGGCTCGTCTAGTAATGGCTACAATACTTTCTTTTCTGGGTGGCGCTAGCTGCGCGCCACTTTACTTGGAAATTGGCGCGTATTTCAAAATCCTCGAATCTAAGCCGACCCTGGAGTTTGATATATCAGTATTTCAAAAAAACTATCGGCTTAGATTCGAATAAATACGGTATATCTAGAGGTTTACAAAATGCGGAGTTATCTACCTTACCTTCGGCCCCAGTGAGCGCGCCTTATTGTCACCGTTCAAATGTCAAACCTCACGCGCAGATTCAAAGGGGATCAGATAACAGGCCTTGCTTCATGGCCTGTAAACGGCAGTGTTTTAGCAAATGTATGGTGGCATTCCGTAAAACAACAACGCGTTTGCTTGCATTTTTTCAGCCAAACAGCGGTTTTAGCCCGTGCGATGCTGAACATAGTCTCTTCCGTCATAAGGCTGCGAGAGTCGATGAACGACTACGTAACTAGAACGTGTTAGAAGGCATGATTAATGTTGGACCAACCCCCGTAAGCAAAACCCCAAAGTTCACAGGCGAAAATTAGTAATTACCTCTCAACAAAAGCGACCCGAATTAAAGGTGTTGTGCCACCAAATTTGTTGCTTGTGCATTCTTTGTTGCAAACGTTTTATATTTCATTAGACAGCATGATACATGCTCTCACATGCACATATTCTGAGTAAAAAATTTATTATCGCACGATTTATGTGAACAGGATTCGGTTTCGGTTTCTGGGCGCCGATTCAAGCAGTGACGTCACAGTGTTGCGAGGACGCTCTGCCACGTGTGTCCACCATGCGGCGCTGCGGTGCGCTGCGACTTTACTGCGGCGTCTGCTCCCGCACACACGTGCTTCACCACAGAAGTAAACCCGCCGACTCATCATGTCAAGCCGCGACAGCTCCGTCAAGGACTCTTTGTCTGCATCCTCAGATGCAGACAAATGAAAACCATAGATATGCAAACCATGCCCCTTAAAAAAAAAAAAAAGAGAGAGAGAGAGAGAGAGAGAGAGAGAGAGAGAGAGAGAGAGAGAGAGAGAGAGAGAGAGAAAAGCTCCCCTGCCGCGAGTTGAACCCGCAACGTTGACCGAGCGGAGCCCAACGCGCGAGACCACTGCGCCACTAAACAAATGGTTTCACACTGCGAAATAGCCGGTGTACTAGATGGAGGCCCATCCTTGGAGGCGTACATCGGTGTTTACTAGCTAGTTTACAGAATTCCTGGCTTGTAAACTAAAATTTTTTAAATAGCGCTTTCGCAGCAAGATTCCGCGAAGCCCCCGCAATAGCTTATCGCCATCAACTCTGCTCCTTCACGAAAGCGCTCGCAGAAATAAGTGTGCCCGGCTGCGACTACGATTTTGCACTGTAGGGATAGTGCTTGGCAAACTTTGGTTTTACGTTTTACGTTAAAAACCTTTGCCGATACTGATCTCTTTATTACCCTACGTAACTCTTCTTCTGCACGAAACTGACCTTATATTTTCTACAGGCGAGCCGATCGCACTCGCATGTCGGGGTGCAGCGTCGCCGAAGAGCACGGCCAAAGCGTCGAACGCCAAAATACGGATCGCATTAGCGCTAGTGTTGAGTTGTATGGGCTTCATGGACCTTACTGAGTTTATTACACTCCAGAAACTAACAAAAAAGAGCCGAGTTCATTGCGGAACGAATGTTGTCGGGGCGCAGTTTTTGCTTCTCGGTCGATTCCCGACGATGCGTCGGGCAACCAGTCAGGCGACCGGTTTTGTTGGCGTCTTCAGTCGGCGAGTCAGTCACACTACGGCGACTTTCCATCAGCCGATGTGTTTGTGTCGCCGTCAGCGTAGTGTGACAACGCGGTCTGGCAATTCGGCAGTTGGCCGATGTTTTGGCGACTCGCCGTCGTCGCCGTCGTGTCGGCCTAGTGTGTCTGATACGACCAAGCGACCAAAGTCACCAAACAAACTGTGGTAACTGGAGTTCACGTTGACGTCGCTCGAGTCGCTAACATGGTATGACGTCACAAACTTTGTTATGCTGGAAATTCACTGACGTCATGGTTAGTGGCGCTAGCGATGGGTCCCGATCTCCACAAGAGCTTTTAGGTACTTTTTAGAAGCGAATTAAAATCTACATTAAAGGGGCCCTGAAAGGCGTTTTGAGCACACTAAATTGACTAGCGCAATCATTAGATTGGGTCGTCAAGGTCATCTGTGCCAAGTATTACTCTTTTACGCGCAGCGGAAAGCTCACACTTTTGTTGCAAAGTTTGTCGCTTTTTTCTCACCCTTCCCTTCATGTTTTTGGACGCCGCCATCTCCACATGTCTACGTCATCGATTCCCAGATGTTCGTCATGAGCTAGACATCCTGCTATTGGGCGGCTTTTTCACGCACTTCCGGCAAAGAGATGAGTCGTCTGCACAGCGTCGGCTCGCCGGCTGATCTGCCAGCGGAGTGCCGGAGTGCTTGGACATTTTACGACAAACGAAACAAGTGTAAACAAACGCTTAACTATTTGTATTGAATGCAACAGGGCCATAACACGACATGGATAACCGTTTGTATTGAATGCAACAGGGCCATAACACGACATGGATATTCTTTTACTTGAGTGCGTTCCATAAAGAAAGCATTGAAGCCCCGTGGCACTTCTTTCTTGCAATCGCTGAGAACGCCCTGAGCCGAATGCCCGGGTTTGACGCATACATTTTATTCAATTTGCAAACAATCCAGAGATGCGTTTCGAACGAACACAACGTCACAGCATGCGTTGCAAGTCCGAACCGCGATTGACAGACGATGGGTTGCCTCCTCCTGCCCCTCGCCAATTCGGCACTCACCTCGCGCGTGGTTTGCGGGGACGAACAGCAAGTCACTTAACTCTGGCGCACAAGCAGAGATGGCTTTTAGCCACGCACATCCCATGCGAGGTCGAGTCGTACGCCGCTCGAGAAAGATAATCCAGACCATGGGAAGCACTATCCACCCGCAGAAGCACGTCGCATTTCATCACGAAACAAAAGCGTCCACAACACACACACCATCGCCTCCTGTAATGCCAAACGCATCTCGCACTTCAAATGGGAGTGAGTAGTATGCCTGCAGTGCCCATTTGCCGCAAGGTGGGGCCCCAAGCTGAACCGGGATCACGCAACCGTAACAGACTTCTAGAGCAGTTTGTGCCTTGTTGCCAGGGCAACCGATGTTTGATATTGTCAAAGAAATGGCGCTCGCTCCAGCGCTAGAAAGCTCACAGCCGCGGCGGAGCATGTTTTGCCAACGTTGCCGCTCTCCACCATGCGTCGCCCCAAGCTGAAGGGGCCCCAATTATTGTGCACAGGTTCTGCATCTGTTTAAAATGTCTTTTTTACATGCCGCCGGCAGGAATTACCACCGCCACAAAATAAGACCCGGCACCAGCGGGGCCACATCTGATACGGCGCTGTTTGGATAAACAGTGCGCTGTGCATCCAAGGGAGCGAGCGCACGATCCTCCCCGTGCGGCTGCGAGTTCGCCGCCGATAAAAAGCACGTGCCGCCGATAGCAAAGTCTGCAGCAACGTACACCGCGAAAGGGCAAGGCCAGGCCGCCGCACACATGCGGCCAGATTTTTCGTTCGCTTTTCCAGCCTTGAGCGGAGTGCGGGATTCATGGTGTCAACAAAGCTTGCCCGTAGCAGACGGCAGTGAGCAGCGCAATAGCGGAAGTACGTCACCGCCGAGGAGCGCAGCATCATGGGAGGGAAGGCTGGCTCGCCGTCAACAGCGGAAAGTAAGTTGAAAGGAGGAGGAAACGCGGCGCTACGATAATGCGCGGTTTTTGATTTACGATTTCTCAGCTAATACTCATCGCTTTAAAGGAGCACTGACACCAATTTTTGGCGTTAATATTATTGCACAGTTCGCTTCCTTCACTCAACAGAATACCCTGGCTGAAATATGAGCGCCCTGCGACGCGAAGAATATAGTTCAATTGGATCGCATTTGTCGCGCCGACGGAGCAGCGCGCGGAGCGGCACTCAGCAAATGGACATCAGCGTGACATCACTTCAGGAGAGGAAAAAGAAGTGACGCGCAGGGCTCGCCAAAAACTCGTGACGTCACTTCACGCGCGCGACCCCACGAGCGGCGAGCGGGCGCAACACCCTCTCCAGCCGGTGCCTGTGACGTCCGCACAAGCGGTGACGTCAAACCGGGAGGCTGTCATATGCGCCGTTCGGGAGGAAAGCGCGGGAATTTGAAACAAACGATTTTCAAGCCGTTCAATGTAATTAACTATCGCGAACTGAAGTATTTGAAGTGCTGTTTCAGGTTCGCCAGACCATTAAGCATCGATAAAAGCAATAAAAGTGTAACATAAAATTTTCGTGTCAGTGCTCCTTTAACAAAATTCTTGCGGGAGGAGATTGCTAATACATTGCTTTATTTGGTTACATGTACATCCACGCATCGGCGGAAGGTATTTCAGGACCCCTTTAAGCGCTTGCTGTACCCAGCACTTCGTGTTGATGGTCCTTGCATACAGAGAAAGCCTACAGCAGGCTTTTTACAGACTTAAAATTGGGTGACACAACACCTTTAATGAGCGAGGGCAAAGCGTCCAAGAAGCTGTTTGTTCAATACATGCCACTTCGAAAAGTTGCGGGCAGCAAAGCCAGGATCGTCAAAAATGGGCGACTATATTTACCTCTAATAAACTATGTTTCTTGTAAAATATTCTATCTGTTAGCGATAAGCCCCAAAAATATTTCCTTTTGAATCATTTTTTATTGACTGTGGTGCAGCGGCCGACACCAGCAGACGAAATTGCGCAAATGCGAAACGTAGTAATGCACAGAGAAGGCGGAGAAGGTGGGAGAAGGTGGGAGAAGGCACTTAGAGCCTGCAGCCTTATCGCTAAGCCAAAGCCAACTTTCATAGCCTTGATAAAACTGAAACAATAACCGCCTTGATGAGGCCGAAAACACAATGTTTCAGCCAAGTTTTCGGGCACGGGGCATCATGGCAGTCGTATCTCGCGGCTCAACTGTGGTGCTGCGGCGCAGGGCGGTGCTGAAAAACGAGTTTGGTGCAACAGGAACAGTTCGGCGCAGGATGGTGCAGGTAAACATGTTTGGCGCTCAATGGCGCAAATGGCGCAGCTGTTCCACCCCGAGTTTGTGGTAATCGAAAGATTTCCCCAGCACTTGTCCGAATGCAAACGATGCTTCTTTCTTCACTGAGAAATGAATTCATTTAAGTTAAAATTTTGATTTTCCCGCTAAATCGTGCATTTTCGTGGTCTGCAATGATATTGCCACATGCACTGGCGCAATGCGAGTCGCACCAGCACGTGCACTCCTAGTCTCGCAGCGGTCGCGAGCGCTCGGAGACGAAGGAGGTCGCGTGAGCACGCGCTGAGATGTCGAGAAAAAGAAGAAGAAGAGGAGGATCACGCGGGTGCAGTTGGGCAGTGCTCCGCAACGTGAACGCCACGCTGGTTCTTTTTGTCTTGCTTTGGGCACAAGTTCGGGCAGCGCCGGTGCCGCATCGTCATAGGATGGCGAAGCCCTGAAGGCCGCATCATCATAGGCTGGCGAAGCCCTGAAGGCTTGCTGCACCTCCTCTCATACAATGCTCGCGATGGTCCCTGCGGTAGGCTGTGGTGCCGTTCCAAGAATTTTATGTAGTTCCTCGCGGACCACGGAGCGGATCAAGTCTCGAAGACCACCCATGCTGTCCCCAAAGGCAGCGTTAGGACCATTCACTGGCTTGACTCTCGAAGAAGTTGGAACGCTGTCGGATGCCTCGGATGCCATCACGGATGCCTCGGAGATGAACTCGGCGACAGTCTTGGGAGGGTTCCGTACGAGGCAGCCAAACAATTGCTCTTTCACGCCACGCATAAGGTGGCGCAGTTTCGTTTCCTCTGCCATGTTGGGGTCCACTCGCCTGAAGAGGCGCGTCATTTCCTCCACGTACATGCTGACGCTTTCGTTCGGTAGCTGCACGCGAGTTCGCAGCGCGTGCTCGGCCTTTTCCCGACGATCCATGCTGGCGTACGCTCGCAGGAACTCATGGCAGAATTCCTGCCACGTGCCCAGCTTACCGTCCCTGTTGTCGATCCATGTTGAAGCCCCATTCTCCAAGCTAAAATAAACATTTCTGAGCTTCGCGGCGTCGTCCCACTGATTGAAGCGTGCTACGCGTTCAAAGTGGCTCAACCAGTCTTCGGCGTCTTCAAAAAGATCGCCGTGGAAAGCTTGTGGCGTTCGTGGCTGATGAAGGACGAACTGACCTTGCGCGCTGCTACCGGTGGTCATGGTGGCCGAGCTGAGTGTATGTGCCTTCGCTCCCCTTGTTGCGGCGGGTAGAAGCCCGAACTCGGGTGTGGCACCTTGAAGCCGGCGACTGCTCCGCTGATGGACGGGCGTCAACTCGTTGGCTGTAGTCGGGCGTCCGGTAGGGCTGTCGTCTCGGGGCATGCAGGGGCTTTACAGGAGTCTACCCCGCACCTCCACCACAATTGTCACGGACAACCGAATGCAATAAACCAAACAACGTTTATTAGGGGCGAACTTGTGCCCAAAGCAAGACAAAAAGAACCAGCGTGGCGTTCACGTTGCGGAGCACTGCCCAACTGCACCCGCGTGATCCTCCTCTTCTTTTTCTTTTTCTCGACATCTCAGCGCGTGCTCACGCGACCTCCTTCGTCTCCGAGCGCTCGCGACCGCTGCGAGACTAGGAGCGCACGTGCTGGTGCGACTCGCATTGCGCCAGTGCATGTGGCAATGATATCACGGAAACCAACCACTCTGCAGCCGATTGGGAAGCCCTGTTTACCGTTAGTGAACCTAGCTCTTTCGTTACCACGCCTATTCAAATCGATCACCGGTGATCGATGATTTATATTGCCTATTTTGACATGTTGCAGTGGTTTCTCGTACACATAATGCGGCCAGTGGTGAGTCTAGGCACTGCCCTTTTAGAATCAGTTTAAATTTTCCCGCTCTGGCGACATTGAGATTTTTGACGGCGTTTTTTGCGAGCTGAGGTGCGTGTGTTTTTGTGGAAAGGGGCGTGGCTGCTGCACTTCAGAAAAAAGGATGCAGATCGTGGTTAGGCTGCATTACCATAATATTTTTTTTTGTGAAAAGGCTCCTGGCAAGTCAAATACCGAATAATGCAGTCAGCTTTGTAATCCGACAACGTTGGTAGGTGATAATTACTTGAAAATGGCCCCAGCTATTCACTAATGATCTTTGGTTCGGACAAAGGGCAGCTTTATTCTCCCAAAGCTTATTTCTGATGGTCCCCCGCATGTCTAGCAAGTGTGCCTGCCATTTTCAACCAGTTTCCAGCAGTTTCGGTTTCCTTTTTGCATTGCGAAATTCGTACTTGGCGCTACTACGCAGCTACCCAACTACAAGCTCGTTTGCCATGGCGCCTCCGTTGCCCGCTACTGCTTCTCAAAACAAGCATTCTGCTTGCGCTTCCACTTTATCTACGCCTTGCTTCTGCGATAAGAGCTTCCGCTGAAAGTCAAACGATAACACCAATTCGTCGAGTGTCAGTTCAGGCGAGGAGAACGCTTCCAATTGGCCTTGAACACCACCAGCTGTTCACCGGCCAGTTTCGGTTTCATACCAGGGTATTTCTGGAGGTCTAGTGTCGCTTCTTAGTAGTACTGTCTATTCTGACAAAGTCTCCAACAGCCTTGTATTTGTTTCTTTTCGAAATGGTTAGGTGGCGCTGCAATGTAGTAGGCTCGTAGTGCTGAACTCGCTTCACAGCCCGACGGCGGCTTGGTGAAAGCTTGCTGGGCATGATTCTAGCACATCATACCTTATTCCTGAAAGAAGGACTACCATAGTGAGCCAGAACATGATAATAAACCGCAAATGAAAGTTCTGACCGATAAGTGATCATCAGAACATCAACAAGCATCCACCACCAAAGAGTTTGGTTCTCAACTCCAAGCGGATTTTTTCACATCACTTGCTTGCCTTCAATATTGTGCCGGTCATAATCATTGACAAGGTGTTTTTATATCACGTGGAGGCTAATTTGGGCCTTTAATAATGTCAAACCACCAGATTTCTTCTAGAGAACCATCCAAAATAGCAAAATTTGAAATATTGGTTGGGCTTCACAACATGGCACGGGCACCACGCGGGCTAACATTTTATTTTATATCTGACAAATTGTACGGCGCAACTCAATTTTTCTTCTAGGACAGGTTTTTGAAATGTGTACCTACAAAATGTATATTCTAAATTTTTTCTATTACTGGTAGTTTATTATACACAACTTACTTTATTCTTATTTTCTTCGACGCGTGGACAAAAATTTCGAATTCGATAATTTTTTTCACAATCATTATTTAGGAAAACATTATTAAAACTGGTGTCGTTGGAAAGCGCGTGGAATAACCTGCATTTTATGTCACTGCAATGTGTGCCTAACCAATATGTATAGCACAAAAAAAATTTTTGTTAGACCCTTCAAAGCTGGTCAATTTCCCACGGTAACGAAAGAGCTAGATGGCGCCACCATACTGTAGAAAGCAGCTTTCTGCCTTTGGTTTGTTTTTGATCGTATTTAAACCTGGCTTGTTTTTCTTCAGGGAGAAAATAATCGCTTCGTGAAACATAGTGCTCGCTCGACAAATATGGTCACGCAAGACACCGTTGCTTGTGTCAATTGGCCAGTGTCATCTGAGACAAACCCAAATCCCCGCAGTCCTCTGCAGCTAAACCAAGCATAGTGCGCGCAGTACTAACAGCAGTACGCATCGATACTTCTATGTTTACGTGTGCTTTCGTAACTTCCACTGTTTGTCCCACCATTCTTACAGCTTTAAAAAGAATGTGCCCTAAATTTAAGCGCAAATAGCTCGATCGACAAGCTTGTAAGCTCTGACGAATTTGCGTTTGCTCTTGCCGGCCTCCGTCAGTCGCAGAGCTGGCTGGTATGACATCAGAGGTTCTGTTGCGGGAAATGAGCTAGTGGGTCGCATCGCCATTCCCTTTTTTCCCAATTATGTAGCTTATTTGAGCGAAGTTTACGTTAATAGTGGTGTCAGTAAGATTCTAACAAGGCAATCTTTTGAATGAACCAAACTTGTGTTTTCTCTTCATGGCTCCTTTAAGGGGGGACGAGGGTCTTAAAACTAACTTTTTTTATTTATGGGTAGAAACTTATGAAAATTTGCACACGGATGTGCTTTTCTCTGTAGATTTCAAATATGCAATTATATTTGAGCTGGTGCTGTTAGTTCAAAAGTTATCATACAAAGTCTAAACCGCAATTAGGTAATTTCTTACGCAGCTTTAATGAACTTTCGCATTGCATTTTGTCGCTTTTAATTACATGAATGGATAGCCAGAGAGTTCCCATACCCGATGACATTCTTCGTTTTTCTCTAAAGTCACAGCATCCTAAAAAAATATGTCAAGTACAAAAAATGGCAGTATTGGATATTTTGGCTCATCAAAATAACTGCAAGTCATTATTTATGCGTAGCCTAAACAGAAAAACTAAGAATGTCATCGGCTGCCTCAGGCTGTACTGAAAAAAATGGTACCAAGATTGACCTTATGAAGCAAAAAGAAGTTTCCAAAAAGCTGCGTAAGGCTGAGGGAAGTGACCAAAAATATGAAACTGAGAAAACTGCATTTGAAGTTTGGCCATGTGCTATGAGATGAACCGTCAGTAGTGTAGCTTCAAAATTTCCCAGTAACAAAGACATGTTCTTCCCATTTTCAAATCTGTCTTTGGATTCCAAAAATGTCAACTAGAACTGGAGATACAAAAGGCCAAGTAACGGACCCCATCAGGAATTTAGCAAAATTTATCGACTTCGAATCGGTTGGCATTTTGTTAGCGTTGTGAAATCTGGTGGTGTCTTGCTGGCGTCGTGAAAACTGCAACAGTCCTTCGTGAAGTGCCATCATCTATTACAGTGCACGGTGGTACCCAGAATATTGTGTACGGCAAAAGTGTGAGGGTGAAACTTGCTTTAGGTGCCCCCCTTTTGGTGAGGCTATTTCATTCGCGGTTTTTATGCTGGAAGTTTGAGAGGATACAGGGGTGGGACACTGCGCAGTGCGTTTTCCGCAAATGCATCATGTTGTTGGCCCTCAAAGGAGTCTTTTGGGGAAAATAAATGTAGCTGAAAGGCAAACTTTCTTGGCCTATGGGGATAAACCCATAGACGCCTTTTTCCTTCAAGCCGTGCATGGTGCGGCTATCTCCATCGGACATCACGGTTGTGTACCGCAGCCCATTCTTGGAGAGCGAGCGCTTGAACATTATCAGGGCTGCCTCTACCTCCATGCATCCTGCACCACAGTCAATGTTTCGCTGACACTCATGGTCTGCCAGCCAATCTTCGTAGCCCTCATCTGAAGCTTTGGGTCCGATGGCGCAACCTAATCAAAAGTTAGAGAGGACTACATGATCAATCACTAAGCCGGTGTACACTTCAATGATGCAGCCCACTCCAATGTGTGACAACTGTCCCCTTGTCATCCACGTGCCATCAAACATCACATCTATGTTGTTTGGCGGCTGACCAAGGTCTGAGTACAAGTCCTTGATGGCACGCACACTATCAGCTTCAGAGGCTGCTGCAGTGTCCTCGCAAACCTGAACCACTTTCCTCAAGTGCGCTTGGAATGTCTTGTGGTGCAGGCCTCGGTGGGACAAGTTCATACCAGCACAAAAATCTGACAGAGCAGTCACCCCCTTCCCGATGCTTTGAATTCTTTTCAAGGCCCTCATATTCACTTCAAAAAGAGTGATATTGCCAGATCCTTCGGTCCTTGGCGAGGAAAAACGTTCCACACGGTGTTCACAAACCGAGCACGTCACCTCGAGCTTCACGGCGAGGCCGTACTGCCGGTCAGGCTTCCTCAAATCCGGCGCCGCCAGCCCGCACTTGCCGCACCTGACGTGCGCAAAAAGGTCCTTCAGCATTGCAAAATCCACTAGGACAAAATCTGTGCCGGATTCTTCCTCTGAGTGCGCCAAATCCACTTCAAGGAGGTCGAATTTCCGCTGCGTTGCTGACTTGGTCTCCATTCCGCGCTTGACCTCGTCCGCGTGTTCCGTACGCGCGGCGATCTCCTCCGCCGTGTAATACCTCGTGTCAAGCCGGCAGGACGTGCTTGGACCAGGTATGGATTCCGGAGGTGGTTGGTCAGGCGATGGGGCAGGCGAGGCAATACGAGGCGGCGAACGATTCTCATCCGGCGGAGTCGAGCGGCCCGAAGTCGCACCACGCGACCTTGGGATAGGCGGGCGACGCTTTCGCTTCCCGTGCGCATGACGGGTCGTCTTCTTCAAACGTACGTCTCCTGGCATCATTCACGAAAGTACTCGATGGTAGAATTAGAAGAAACTGTAAAAAAAAACTGCTCTAAGCGAGCGCTGCGCCAGAAGAGCGGAGTCCGTCAGACGCGCGTAGCAGACGCCATGATGGCGACCGCCATGACAGCAGTCGCGCCGACCAATGGGAGGGGTCGTATGGCCAACTCAAACCGCGCGCGCCCGCTCTAGCCAATCGGCGGCCGAGAAGGTGCCTTCGGAAAACTGGCAAGGGCGGTCGCTCTACTCAAGCGACGCCATTTTGAGATACCGCAAAATGCGCACAAAGAAACAAGCTCCAAAACAAGACCAAGATGGCGGCGATCGGTCGGCTGCTTCGCCCGCGGGGCGCGCGGGAATTTGAAGCAACTTTTGCCTAATTTGGGGCATTTCGTGGCCCTCGAGGCATTTCAAAACATGATTTTAGAGTATTTCCCGATGGAATTTCGGGTTGATATTTTGAAGGCAGGTGCTTGAAGGTACAATAATTCCAAAAATTGGATTTTCTCAAAATCGATATTTTGGCCATTTTTGACCATTCTAAGACCCGCGTCCCCCCTTAAAAAATACTGCTGACTTAAAACCTATAGGCAGCACTGCAGATTTGAAATGACCATAACGCAACTTTCACACCAAACTAACTGCGCCAATTATTATGGGCATAATATCAAATGAATTGAAACTGCCACAAAGGTTTACCGTAAAAAGTCAGAGACGACATATTTTTTGTACTACAGGAACTGTGCTTGTGACAAGGTCATTACAATAAAGAACTATCATGAATTCAAATCAGTGGAAAATTTTACGCAAGAATTAAGCCACACGCAAAATAAGTTGCACGGGTGACAGTCACCTAGCAAACCCTTAATCTTACCATTATTTCTGTTGTAGCGGCCGTATTCCCTGTAGCAGTCTCGGTCGTAGTTGTAGTTGTCAGATTGCCTGCGCGACCCCGGCACCACAACTCCAGAGTTGAGGACTTCCTTGAAGCTTGCTGGCAGGATGTGGTGCTGGGGACAAGACACGAGCAGCTGCTCACAAAGACTGCATCCCCTTGGAGCCACAGTACATTACATACACCCTCTTCTTTGCTTGGACCAGGCATGGACACCATGCAGGCCTTTGAAAGGACATTGAAGCGAGTTAGTTGCCCAACTATTTTTTCAGATTGAAGTCTCTAATGCGCATAACAAGTTTACGTGCATTTTTTACACAAAAAAAGAGCACCAGAAGCACCATTTCATTGCAACACCCACCTCCCCGATTGACCAATGTTCGACGTGACAAAATTTAGGCGTGTGAATGTTTTCAACCTACACGAATCACACAGGAACAAACAAAAAGTTGCTACGCAGTGCAAAAAAGGTGAAAAATCGAGATTTCGAACATTTAGGCAGAGTTAATTGATATTGCAAATTAGTATGCTACTACAGTGGCTTGTATAAGGCAGGAGTATTACAGGTAAATTAGGCTGCCACAAAATTGGGAAATGAAGGATTACATGGTTGAAACTAGACAATATGAAACCATAAAGTTGAGAAATTCACGGAAATGTCCCTTCAAAACAAAGTCGCTGTATGTGCCTGTTTAAGCAGCATATACGATTCCACACTACAATCAGGTCCCCCGAGTCAAAGCCTAAAGTAATAACGGTAAATACTGCAGAAACTCCTGAACGAGAATTGTCGGATAAATACGTTAAGTCGCTCTGCTCTACACCAATTCCCTTTATAAGTGTGCGTCACCACCATACTCAGCAGACATTTTTTTTAAGTCAGCAATAAAAGGCCCTAAGGGTTTTAAGAAATTCAAATTCCCCCCCCCCCCCCCCCCCAACGACAATGATGTTGAAACACAAAGCTTTCTTGCTTGCCAAAATCAACTGGCAAAGTGCCAAAGTCAGAGCCACTGCAATCAAAGTCAAAGTGTCAACAATCAAAGTGCATATTGCCTGCGATTCAAAGTCCAAACTCAGATGACAGCAAGCGAACTCCTCAAGAGAAAGCCGAGTGCCCCCTCCATCGTAGTTCAAAGGGAAGCATTAAAATTATTTTAAAATCCAAACTGCTTCAACCATGTCGAAATGACACGACAGATAGATGTCGACTTCATAGTGCGAAGAACACAGGTACGATTCTAAACACAAGAAGCGTTTTTCCTTGTCTCGTCATCATGTGCCCTCCCTTGGTGTATTGTTGGCTTTGCTGCGGTGTATTTTAGGTAACGCCACTGGCATTACTGAGACAAGGAAAGCATTGCTTGAATGGGTACCCCCAGCATGCATGTATCTAAGGAGTAATACACACTAAGCCCATCTAATGTAAGCTTCACTACTGTACACAGCTGCATTGCTAGGAAGGTGGATTTCAAGGACAATATTAGGTGCAGAGGCCCTAGGGTTTTTCATTACATACCTCCGTAAGAACCGTGCATTCTAACGAAGCAACATACAAACGGCCCGTTTAGACCAGCTTTACAACTACGTGCTCATGCAATGCTAGGAAGACTTCTTTCCCGGGACCTTCCTTTTATGAGGATATAAAGAGCGAGACAAAATTGTAACGCATACAGGCATTACGTACGGATTTCCTCACACAGACTCAACACAAGTGCTTCAAGCATTTGAAGAACATGCACCCAAGCAGCGAGCAGTGGCTACATGTACGCAATTCACTCACTCCCCACGGCAGAGCTACCGACGAGCGTACCGGAGTCAGGCAGTCGAGGTTCTGTGTGTTGGCGTCCCGGTCCAGCTTGAGAAAGAAGTGCACGCTCTGCTGGAATTGCAGCAGCAGCTGCCTAAGGCAGGTGCGTGCCAGCTCTGCCAGGAACACCGTGTCCTTCACCAGGCTATCAATCTGGGCCAGGCTCAGGGGCCGCTGGTCCCACATGCACACCAGCTCCTGCAATGGATGTTCAAGGGGCACTGTATGTCACTCCGTGCTGTGGTCGGCATCAATCCGCTTCACAACCAAGTACTGGCGCTTCAAGATGTGGCAGTGGTACCAATGGATGGGTGAAGATACACAGACGTCCCCGACCCCATCTCCACGTGCTAAGTCTAAACCAGCTGCCCCATCTGTCGGCTTCTACAAACCAGCTCGGCTCCAGTTGAGCACGAGCCTAGTATACGCGACAGAACAGGCAGACGAGGTGTTCTCACAATCACCATCTTTATATTTTTTGTCCATACGTTGACTTCCAACTGCTCGTATGCTCCGCTGTCTAAGTCTGTTCCCTGCCTCTAAATTTCCTAATCTTGCCCCTTCATTGGGTTACCGCAATCTGTATGAGATGCTCTCGTGAATAACGAAACATCAGTCGAATGCGAGACATTCTTCCAACAAATCTGGCTTCCAGACATCATTGCTGACAGCATGCTGGTGGTGGCTGTTTGAACAATGTGCGTTGTAGCAATCTGCAAATGAAGTCTAGTAGAGTCCAGCAGCGGAGCGACTTGAAATGTGCCAAATTTATTTCACTGCCCAGACTCTCACACTAGCTGTAACAAAAATAAATCTGCATGTGGATTTCCAGAAGAAGAAAAAAAGCAGTTGGCCTATCAGATTGGACAAGCCCCTAGAAGGTAGAAGAAAGTAACAACGTTTGGATCCACACTACAGCCGTGTTACCACCTTCAGCTACCTGTATACACTGTACCTGGGTCCTTAAAATCGCGAAGTCTTACGGTAAAGAGGCGCACATGCAGCCAAAAAAACACAGGCAACACTGTCAGCTTCAAACTTCGGCAGCATTCGATGTTTTTGCAGTCAGCCAGGCACTGACCACACATCCTAGACAGGCTGCTGGGCCCACACACATACAGCCTCAAACTTGAACAATTTTGCTGGAACCGTCAAAACATATTACCACCGTTTTGACTCAATGGTTTGAACTACTAGATTACGTGGACATTTTTGCAGCTTCTGGCAGGCTGAAAAAATTGGTCGTTGACTGTGTTAGATTAATGCATAAATTAACTAAGTTCCTGGCTGCTATTGCATATACAACCACCAAAACATAGTGGTATTCTGGCGAATCAGCTGGCTAAGCCTGTTAGTCGTGGAATTGAGGGTGAATTTTTACCCTTGAACAAGGCCAGGCTCTTGCCAAAGCGTATATTAAATATTGCATATATCAAATATTGTTACATTTGCTAGTGTGACTTTATGAGCGCATAGAATAGCACAAGTACAGGGAGAGAGAGAGGCAGAATACCTCCTGCTGCCCCTGCCTGGAGCGAGTGTACTTGAGCTGCTCTTGGGTCAGGTTGAGGAACCCCCGGAGGCAGTTCTGGACGCCCCGCACAAACTGCGGCAGGTAGGACATCTGCCCCGCGTCCAGCTTCTTGTGCGCGTAGATCACCACGTCGGCCACCTAGGTGGGCGGCAGAAAAGAGGGGGGCCCAATGCGTGGCCACCGTAAATGACAGTTTCGGCTAGGGGGACGCCTTTGGTCTGCTGGCACAAGCATTGGCAGTTGTCAGAGCTTGGAAGAGATAGCTATGGTTGTCAATGGTGCTCTAGTCAGTCCGTAGCCCTGTCTCCGACCGAAAAAAATGTTTTGTAGGCTAAGTGTGGGCGAAAACGAGTCATAGAAAGCTCGGGCTGTGACTCGGTTTCCTTTCTTAGAAACCAAATCAATCAAAGAAATAACAGTAATAAAATATTGCACAAACCCTCAAGTAGGAATTGCCAGATAAATGCTTAGGCCGCTCTACTACGCACCAAGACTCTTGAAGTCAGCTTCGCTACTGTACATGAATTTGTCGCTGGAAAGACATCTTTTCAAGGCAATAAAGGGAGTGTGATATCAAAGTACAAACACCCTAGTTTCTTTTTTAATTTTTTTGTGAGGTCCCACATATCCCTATGGACAACAACAACGCCGTATATAGACAGTGGAACCCCAATAATAAGACTTTCAAGAGACCATGTGAAAGCGTCGTATGACCGGCGTATGATCAAGGTACGGGTAAGTGCTGGCCTAATAGCGGTCTCACGCGACAGGTGGGCTAAGAACTTATTTAAACTACTATATATAGCGCGTTCTCGCGTAATTTGCAAACCCCTGGCTGAAATCACAAGTTTGTAAAAAAAAAAAAAAAAAAGAAACACCTATTTTTTGCTCCCCCTCCTCTCTAAGACGTCTGTGCTAGACCGCCTCATGCACATGAGTTAACCTCGAAAGGCTGACAGTACCGAGAAAATTGAGAGGGGAAAAGAAGAGTGTGAAACTGCCAAGGCCGAGTGAAACAAACTATCTATTCCTTGCACCCGCATTTTCTGATTTCATTTCTCCATCAAGAACTGGTCTTCCCCTACCCCCAGCCCCATCTCTCGACAGCCACTGTGTTACCCTGACAGTCCCCATGCTGTCAGGTCTCCTCACTAAATGCCTACAAGTCCATGTTTTGGGGACAAAGCACCTTAGGGGCTTCGGCTGTCAGCGTGTCCTGTAGTTGTCATCTCGTGTGTTCTGGTAAGGTAAACCAAGTTGTCAAATGATGGTCAAAAACAAGCGCATAGTGGATAAAACCAGTTCGAAAAAAAAAACTAGCATGATCTAAACTAATTTAAAATACAGGAATAATCAAAATTTAATTGCATTAATAACAAAAATTTCTTAAATTGCACCTCGAAATTGATTTCAAACGCCAGGTTTTCGCCTGTAAAGCATACTTCTTAGCAAGCTGCGGCGTGTGACACAAAGACAACTTACAGTCAGTCTGTCTCTCATTTAATTGCTTAAATCCGGTTCAACACAAGAGAGGGCGCCACCGCCTCAGCAAGTGCGCTATTGCTCCTCCCACCAGCACTTCTCTGGCACCCAACAGCGCACGCCATGTGGCAAGAGGAGACTTGCAATCTTTCAATACACTTACACACTGCATGCTTCAACCCTCCTCAGGTTTCGCACTAACGGAGGTGGCCCGGGATTTTTTTTTCCTTAATTTCAGCTACGGTGACTTCCACCCAAGTTTGTTACCTAATCCAAGAAGCTCATTTCCTACCCCTGAATGCAACTCCTATCTGTATTCTCAGTTGCTATTGCTTTGAAAATATCTGCAATTAATTACAATTAACCACTTCAGTACTTAGTCTGACTATCATTTGAAACGGCACGTAATAAAATTATGCTCACTGCAAACATGAAACTGTTGTGCAGCACAAGGACATCCAGATAACTCAACTTCAAACGGTGCTTGATACACTTCGGTTACCTCAGGGCTGTGAGGTGCACTGCAGTTCAAGGTATTCAGACTGCGTGGTTTTTAGCATGCTCATATAAGTACTACCAACACAGGGACACTTCTTTTTTTTCTGTCTATTAAAACAAAAAGATGCACTCGCGACCAATAACAGAAACCCTAATGTAGTTGACAATAGCAAAGCACCCTAGCCACTTTGGTAAGGTGCGTTCAGAAAAACGAACCATTAATAACCACTCGGATGACAACAACGCACATAAGCGCAAATCACACCCAGGGCCAAGACAGACAGCACCGAGCACCAGCAAGAAGCGAGCTGAACACTTACCATGGTGTCAAACACGTTGTTCAGGTCGACCTTGTACTGATGGTAGAGGCAGTCGGAGAGGTGGCGACAGTCGTGAATCACCTTGGGAGCAAAGATAAATAAAACGCATGCAAGTAACATAACTCAACCATTTTTAATTTAAATCAACGGCTTCTCCTTTGTTTGTTCCAACAAATTTGTTTTACTTAGTATGCGGCCCTTATACAGAGAGGCTGCTTTTCTTTCCACAGATAGCTGCCCTTCAAGGACGGCTGAGCCTCGCAGCAAATGCACTTTATACATGTTCATGATCCGCTGAAATGTCTCCAGCAAGATTAAATTGTCAGAAAGTGAAAGGCGTCACCTTTTCGATGTCATCGGATTCCAAGACTTCCTTGAGGCCACAGTTAAACAGTTCCTCCTTCAAGTTCATGACGTCAAATATAAACACTTTGGTTGAGGTAGCAACCTGCAGGAACAAAAAAAAAAAAAAAAGAATGATGAAACAATCTAAAGTCTTAGGGCCTGTTTTTACAAATTTCTCAAAATTCTGCAGGAGGCTTGACTGCCCATCTAAGCATTAAAGCTGGCCGATACCACGAAAGACTGAACATGTATGTACACTGATATTTTTCTGTTTATCCGGTCTTTTTTAGGGGAGGGGGGGGGGATTCATACACATGCAAATTATTAGCAACTATCTTGAAAGTGAACCCCACTTTCCCGAAAAGTATTTGTACGTAATGAGGGAAAAGTCCTTACAGAAGTACTGGCACCAAATTCTTCATTCTCTTTTCACTGGATGGATCGATATGCCTACTGGCTTAACAGTCATAGAAGAGCACTTTAAATTACGTAAACAAGTGCATGATACAAACATACTGAGTGGCGCAAATACACAACACACAAGAAAGAAGACACGGACAGGCGCTACACTTCCAACAGTTTAATAGCACCGACTGCAACGTACACATATACACACATCCCGACATGCGCAATAGAGATGTGCACAGCGTCAACGCAAGAATTTATCTAAAAACCGCCCCTCGGCTTTGAACAATACTCGGCTTGGAAAGTCCTACACCGGCCAAACTGGGAGATGTTTGAACGACCACCCCAAGGGACCATGCACAAAATTTAAAATCTAATAATGGCGCACATTTAACAGCACATTGCGATTCCTGCACAAAGTGTGAGCCACGGTTTTCTGAGACAAAGATACTGGGAAAGAGCAGATATCAGAAGGCCCGAGAATTGCTCGAGGCGCATTGTATCAGAGTGAAGGGAAGTGACTGCGTCAGTGACACTTCGGTGGAATTGTTCAAAGCCGAGGGGTGGTTTTTAGATAAATTCTTGCGTTGACACTGTGCGCATCTCTATTGCGCATGTCGGGATGTGTGTATACAGTTAAACCTCGATGTAACGAACTTCAATGTAACGAAACCCTCGATGTAACGAACCACGGAATTTTTTGTAACTTCAAGCGTATGCACACCATGTATTTTCACCCTCTGTGTAACGAAGTCCCGTTTGCCGGAATTTCAATGTAACGAAGTTTCATGGAAAACGAGGCACGATATTTAAGTTGTAGAAGTAGATTTTGGGAGACGCAAGCGCCGAAATGGGGTCCCAATAAAACGCGAACGGCGACACGGGTCGCCCAATGTCGCGGATGCAGCCAGCCACGGAGTCTGATTAAGTCCCTTGCCTACAAACAGGGTGGCATGCATACACGGCTGGCGCACTGTTTCTGTCGGAGCTTAATCGTCTACTGCTTAATCGGCATCAGCGTGAACCGCACGCAGCGTTTTCTCCCTGCAAAAACGCAAAACGCGCCCCGCAAGCCACAGGCGCGCTGACGCAGCCGCGGAGACCACCCGCGCGATGCGGGTAGCTCCAGCGACCGCTTCTAACCTCTCGCTGAAACGCAACTCGAGGGGCATATGAGAGGGGCGCGCGAGAAAAAAAGCGGATAACGTGGGCGAAATTTTCATTGTAAAACGTGACACGCGCCGCTTACGAAAGCGCCCATCAAATATCCTCCGCGGTGGTAAGCCTAATCGCCACTGGCGTTGCCGCCGCCGCCGCCGCAAGCCGCCGCTTTGCACTTCGTTCGAGTTCACTCATGCTTGTTGGGTTTCGTCGTCCCAGCAAGCATTTGTGAATCTTTATGAGCCTTGCACGCGCGTTTTTTTTTTCACACCGGCGTCCGCGATTGCGTGCCGGCGGCGGGAAGTGACTCACGCTGCGCGCAGCGGTGGGAGGAGCCTGACCAGTTTCGCCACGGTTTCGCCAATGGGGAGGCGCGCACCCTACGGCGGGAGCTTCGAAGCGCTCGGGGATGCTGGCTGGCTAGACGATAAGGCTGCCGCGAAGGATATTTGATGGGCGCTCTCGTAAGCGGCGTGTATGACGTTTTACAGTGAAAATTTCGCCCACGTTATCCGCTTTTTTTCTCGCATACCCCTCTCGTTTGCCCCTCGAGTTGCGTTTCAGCGAGCGGTTAGAATCGGTCGCTGGTGCTACCCGCATCGCGCGGGTGGTCTCCGCGGCTGCGTCAGCGCGCCTGTGGCTTGCGGGGCGCGTTTTTGCGGGAAGAAAACGCTCCATGCGGATCACGCTGATGCCCGCGTAGACGATTAAGCACCGATAGAAACAGAAACAGTGCGCCGGCCGTGTATGCGCGCCACGTTTTCTTTTTCAGGAAACGCTTCACGGGATGAACACTTCATTATAACCGCGAATTTCAATGTAGCGAAATTTCAATGTAACGAAGTAAATTACGAATTTTACCGACTTCGTTACATCGAGGTTTAACTGTATGTGCACGTTGCGGTCGGTGCTATTAAACTGTTGGAAGTGTAGCGCCTGTCCGTGTCTTCTTTCTTGTGTGTTGTGTATTTGCGCCGCTCAGTATAGTTGTAGACCTCAACCAACATGCCCAGCAACACATTCTCTTGAAGTGCATGATAAATGATCAAATATAATATAACGTGCATCAGTTTTTGCAGCTATGAGTGTGAGAGGTACTGAAGCAAAAGTCCTGACATTACATCAACACTTCAGTGAAAACATCAAGACACAACGCACACGTTTTGAGAACACCCCACCACTGATGGTTGTCTTTGCAGGTCTACACCTCAGCATGTGATCCACCACACTTCATGAGCAGGGCATGGCTTATTGCACCCATAAAGGAGGATAAGGGAGGCAAAAAGGGGGGCAGCAGTTTCAATGTGTCGAGAACAGCTAGCAGGCTGTTTGAATGCGCCTACGCCTACCAACGCAATGGAATTCCATTACCCCTTTCACTAGCGGTGCGGATGACAGCTTTCAGTGTGAGATCTCGCCCATATTATCAGCTCCTTTCTATCATGTGGGACTCTGCTGTCACCAAGAAGTGTCAATCTGGTACGAGGTGATGAGTATGCTGTAGCTGTGGCTACCTGCACAAATACATGATCGCTGCCAGTGTCATATGTCACCGCTCGCTGAGCCACGCTAATGAAGTGACGTCTAGAGTTGTTGTCTGCGAGGCGTAGCTAGTTGGGGTCATTTCCCCTGGATCCCATCAAAGGTGCTCAACTATGTCGGCTCCTTTTCATCCATTAGAAAGGACGTCACACTGATGCCTATTTGCACGGGGGGGGGCCACCTAAGGAACTTTACAATGGCAGAGTGTGATAAGAAAAATAAAACTAAAATATGTTTTACGTAGCTCAGATTTAAACTTAAGCAAGGGTATCTTGGTGGGTAAGGGAAGAGAACTGCACAATAATATTAACCACAAAAACTGTTGCTGTCGCTCCTTTAAATGTAAAAAAAATGACTCGCTGTTTTTCAGCGGGTTTGTGCCGCAATTTCGAATTCTGCTTCCGGTCTGAACACAGTCCTTGGATAGCCCGCAGACTGTCCAGGACTGGTAAATTAAGGATGCCGAGTATTAAATTACGGCACTTTTCATATTTTACGAACGACGCACTTCTCAGTGGGCCATGGCAGTCAACGGTGGAAACGGACACTCATGTACGCTTCAGGCCTGTATGGCAGCCGTGGCGCTAGCACCATCTGGTTTAGACAGGCCCAACTGCTCACATTTTACTGCCCACTTCCAGAAACAACACTAGCTACATTTTTAAAAATCAAGACGTGCATTTTTTTATTTTGATTGTTTAATTTGAGCTGTTTTTGAAAAACATTTAGACGTAACTAGTTTTTTTTGTACGTTTTATGTTTGCTGAAGGAGCCATTCATTTTGATTTGCTTCTTGAATACTTGGCCATCATTACCAATCACTTAACAGTTAGTTGCTGTCATTGCAGATATTGATACAGAGGACCCCAAGTCAGAGAAAGCAACAACCTGGCGTCTACTTTACCAATTTCAACATTTAGCATAAAACTTTTTGTTCATTGCAATGTGAAAAATTTGCATTACACTACATACGAAGCCACATAGCAATAAAAAACTGCAGCCACCAGAAGCAGCATGTCATTCATGCCACGTGCAATGTATACAGTTGAGTCCACTTATAACGATACCGTTTATAACAATATATCGGATATAATAACAATGAACACCTATGGCACCATCAACTTTTGTATTCTTTCTATGGTAAAAAAAAACCGAATGCTCCAGTGCCACAATATCGGATATAACGATTGAATCCGGTTATATTGTGCACCAAAAGTGCAACAGTGACGTCTCTAATGATGCGGTTGCGCAGCCTACTCAGGTAGTGTCTTCGTAGGAGGTCCAATGCGTGACACAGTCCCTCGGGGACTTTGTTTCCGCCAAGGACATTTATCTCAGCTAGGTGAAGCACCTGTAGATGCTCTTGGAAAAGATTTGCGCTAGCTTCACACGCGGCAAACACAGGTGACCGACTGTGGCTTCTTTTCCGCAAATTAGTAGTAGTACGACCTTGCTGGCATGCGAATAAAATGTTTTGAGCTCTGTCCCGTCTTTTTATTTCGCAACCCACTTATAACAATTATCGGTTATAACGATGGGATTTCCTTGGCACTTGGATATTGTTATAAGTGGACTAGGCTGTATATGCATTCCAGGAAAACAGAATTCACTTTCAAGCCAGTAACTGGTGCTCGTTTATCTCACACATACACACACACTCCAAAAATCAATCAGAAATTAAAAACGCATGCACATTCGATCTTTCATGGAATTAATCAGTCATCATGTTATTACACTTAAAAATTTAACTCCACTAAAATGGGCACTCTGCCCAGCAAAAGAGTATGTTCCATTCACAATGGGTACATTTGACACATATTGCTTACATAACATGCATGCAGAAATCTGCATGCAGAACTCACCGCCAACACAGAGATGGGGCGGTGTCGACTGACTTTGGGGCCTTCAAATCCAATGGATATGGAACGTGCATTCCTTACAGCTGCCATCTGGGGGGAAAAAAAAGAAAGAAGAAGAACTTGAATGACAAGCGAATGCAAAATCAAGCAGCTAACACTGCCCAATCAGCGTCAGCACCACCATATTCAGGATGTGAATGACGTGTCGCTCAAACGCTACAATGTTATTGCACGACCATGCTTTGAAAAGTGAAGCCCCTCTAACGTCTTCCAAGAGATGCACCACATTTAGCCAGCAAGAAATGCCAAGTTTGTGGCATGCTCTTCATATAACCGTATTTACATAATTCCAACGCACACCTTTTTTCACGGATATAGGCGTTCAAAAATACCTGCGCATTGCTATCGGACCCGAAACTCAAAAACCTCAAATCCGAAACGAACCAGCTCAATGAATGATGGAGGTTTCCTTTAAATGCAAAGCAATCATCTTGGCGGATATGGAAGGGAGCCAGGCAGCATCGTGTGCATAAGGCGTCCTGGAGTCCAGTGTTCGCGATTGGTGAAAACATGGGACCTCATATTTAGGTGCAAAGCCTTACAGAAGCGCTTTAGCTGCCCAGAGCGTGTGCTGATTAATGTTCATTTAAATGTTTTGCGCAATTGAGGCATCCGTTAAGGGCATTATTTCGTGTGCACAGTAGAATCGGCGCCAAGATATTTTTGTGGATTTGGGGTGTTAAATTCTATTGCACATTACAATCAAGAAACATTAGAATCGTGCAAATATGGTATTTTCTTTGCCCTACAGATGTGAAACAGCACAGGCAATGGCATCGGTGCGCACGTACCGCCTTATTGAATCGATCATTGACTTGGTCGATGACCTCAAACTCTGACGGCAGTGGCCGCTGCAACTTCGGCAGCGTGTCTGGTGGGCCCATTACTGAAATGAAAACGTGCAACATCAGTTGGGATGACCAACGAAAAAGCAGAAGCGAAATTTCCATGAGCAGCATGTTTTCTATCTTCGCTTTCACTTTTACTCAGTACCACAAGAATTTATCAATATACTGAAATAATAAGTAAATAAGAGAAAAGGTAACCTACGGCTCAACAGATCATTGCAAGCCCAGTTGTGAAATGGCCACAAATGCAACCAATTTGTTTTCAATGTACTAACAGGTGTCCTGATTTGACAGTGCTTTTGTGGCAGCTGTCATTTCGTTCACATTCATTTAGGTGAGCCCACCAAGTTGTACTTGATCAAGTTTCATAAACTAGGCCCACCTCAGCTAAATTTTAAAAGAGTTGCGAAAAATTTCGGCCACCAAATGCTACATCTTACGAATAAAGTTAAACATCACAGCATCCACACCGCCTGTCTGAAATTTTGTCATTGAATTTCACCCATTATGTCGTTAAGTAAGAAAACCTACTGGGTTGCTTGTGAATAAACGTGCAAAACCCATTTTGAAAACGGGGAAGGGGTTCATACAAGTCTTGTCGGAACAGAGACTTAGAGTAAAGTTGGTAGGGCAATGACCATTTGAAGTGCAGGAAAATCCCATGTGATTTGCCCGAGTCATGTCAGAGAAGTTACTATAGCAGCAAAATTGGATTTTGTAGCAGCCTAAGAACAGTGCTGGAAAAAAAAAATCCCACAGGAACAGCAAAATGTTTCCCACGGAGCAGATAAAAATTTTTTGCCAAGATAGTTTGCTATCCTTGCACAACACATTCTATCACATCTACTACAGCAACGCTGCACACTTCTTCTGAACATTGCAAAATGTAAATAAAATGGTGCACTCCAGCAGTCAAACCTCTACAAGACAACAAAATAATCAATGCCATTAAATGGCTCATTATGTTTCAAAATGACTAAGTGTAGGGCCCAACAATCGTAGTTCATGTTCAGATAATCCACAAATGTGAAAAGGTAAATTCGTACCACCTTGAATATCGTAAATTGTTGCAGATCTTTAAACAGCGCCCCCCCACCCTGCACTCTTCCACATACACTTAAAAGCTCACCTTTACTTCTCTTCATAAAATAAACAGCCATAATGTGTCCCAAATATGCCTATCATCACCTACGTAGCTTCATGTAGCAAACAAAAAGTCAAGAAAGGAAGTTGGCATGATAGTACAAGAAAAAAAATGCCTTTGTGAAGTTTTAAAAAATTTCTAGCTCGCAAAATGTTCATACAGCTGCAAGTCAAAGAGGCTTGTCTGTACCACAAATGCAATGCATTTGTGAGAATAACATATTTTTAGAATAACAAGCGTGAGAATAACATATTTTTCTAGTTAAGCAACCGAAATAAAAAGTCAGCAGGACCATGCAGTAACTGTTATTCAGGCGTGAAAATATTCCTTCACGTGAGCCTTGCTTGATGACACCCAAGACCGTACGCTCTATGAGGCCCTTCTTGACGACTTCTTCAGAATTGTGGTCCCCCTCGATGCGGTGGCAGATGAACTCGCAGCTGTTGACGGACGCGTTCAGCCGCTCCAGATGCGGGGGCAGGGGGCGCACCCGCAGCAGGCGGGGTCCGTCCTCACTGCAAGCATTTGACAGAGGCACCTTGCAGCGAGATGGAAAAATCAAGCATCAAGCTTTGAAGGTATGAACCCCCATGTTAAAGGGGCCCTGCAGCACTTATCGTCGACTACTCGGAATGTTTTTTGGGGTGAAGTCCACTGACATAGCAATCTCCTCCCGCAATAATTATGAAAATCCGTTCACTATCACCGAAACTACGCACAGTGAGAAATCGCACATAATTGTTCCCTCTCAACTCGACCGCAGACAACGCGGCGAAAGCTGTCCGCTCTCTCCCAGAGAGAGGGGCAGCTCGCGGCGTTGTAGTCAGTGGCCTTTGATATATCACAGGCCAGGGAGTTCTCTCCTTTTCTCCACAACGTGAAGGGGTCTATTTCTGGTCTGGGGTCACAAAAAAACAGGCATGGCTGCCTGCTCACAAGCTCTCTCACTTAGGTTGGTAGGGTGTTTTTGAAGCAATAGACGTTTGTTGTCGAGTGGCCTCGTTGAAACAGGAGTATTGAAGTTATCACTCAGACTCCGTGCGCACTCAAAACACAAAAGAAACGCTGAAACTGTGCATACAGGTTCGAGCATAGAAGAGGTTGGTACACAGCGCTGACGACGGTGTATTGTCACAGGAAATGCAAGAAATAACCTGCAAAGTTGACCAGTGACAGCCAATAGGACAGCCATGACCGCAATGCCGTCGTTTAGGCCATGCCAGGGGTGCATAATGAGGAGAATCGAAGAAAGGGCGGCTGGTTTTTCTGAGTCTTTCACAGCGGTTTGCGTGCTCACCGCTTCACGTGCACGTGTAATATTTGGCTGAGGTATTCCTGGTAGTGTGATCTAAACGTAGCACAGGTTTACTTGCAGTGCTCAGAGTGTTACAGGGTCCCGAGAAAAGATTTTTTTTTTTTTCGCAGAATGCACTTACATTGGTAGCAGAGTTATGTAAATGCACGCGCAAGTCCACAGCAAGTGGGGACGCCTCTCCCTGTCATGTGTACGTTACCACGCCCCTGCAACGCTGTATTGCAAGTGGCCTTTTTCCTGTGAATTGACCACCTGCGGCGCCACGTTGCTACAACTGCAAAACACAATAAGACACCAAACGCTTTCGCACCGCTTATGAGAATGAGCTGGTAGTGTTGTGGGTACACACTCAAACCAAGAAGCTACAAATTGGGATCTCAATACCTCAAATTTTCCTTTACAACCAACTATTTTATTTCTACGTATTACGTTTATTCTCTGTATAATACCATTTTTTTATGCAATGAAAGCGTGACAGGTGAAGACAAACAGATGGGTTTTCTCATTTGAGTTTACATCGAAATGCTTGTGCATTTAAAAATCGCGCAGCCTTCCATCTAGCGATGAAAATGGTTGAATGCGAAACTTTCTCGTGATGAATTCTTTGGTTAGCCAATCCCAAACTGCAAGTATGTGCTCCTCTGGAGGCACGCACCTCTCTTCTAGAACACCCACAGCAACTCTCCGGTGTGCACTCCGTAGGCCGAACGTTTGGGTTTGGGGTGTATGGCGCGAATCGGTACCCGCTGCTTGTCGTTCACTTCGACCATGTCGAAATGGAGCAATCGGATAGACGCCAGCTTCATAACACGCGGGACACAGGTTCAATTTTTTCTTTAACTTCGCCCACAACCATTCATCATCATCGTCAGAGAAAGTTGGCTTTCCTGCAGGGCATTTTGGCATACAACGGCATGAGTGAGGACATTCAAGCTTCGCTTTACGACTGACAGACTGTTTAGGCACACCCACCACAGAATATTCTAAAAAGGCAGCACGCATTCCCTCTTAAACAACTGTACAATACATAAGGGGCTAGTCCTAGCCTGTGGGAATGCACCACCTTGCTAGACTTACAGCAGCAACTGCCACGCTTGCAGCAGAACTTATAAGCCTATTGTTTCACTTTGAAGTCATGCATTGTCCCACGCGCAATTGCGGGCATGCGCTACTCTGTGGTTACCTAATACTTTTAGAAAAGCAGCAGCAAGTGTTGGGTATGCATCAAAACTTAGGCCTAACGCCTACCGTTATGTTTTGAGATCTTACGATGTCAACCGTTGCATGCAGCATGAAGTAGAACGAGTTCAGAAGTCAAAAGGGTTAACGTGGGAACATGTGGCCATTGACACATGCAGCGCAGCCTGTTGATAGCTACCGGAACTACTAGTGAAATAGCTTCTTTAGTCGTGTTTTCAGGTGTGAAAATAAAGGCAACACGTGAATAACACTGGTGGGGATTACCCCCCTAAAAACGACGAGCAAAGCTTTGGGCCACACGCGAGTCCTCGCCACTTCACATGCTTGCGCATGCATGCTATAACATCACGGTACTGATAATGGACATCTTTGTCAAGGAACAATGCCAAATGCGAGATCAAGGCTTCACTGGTTATTAGCCGAAAATAATTCTTAAAACAGTTTTTTGCTGCTGTCATGGGGAGGGGCTGCTTATGTCGAACTTTGCCCCTAAAACGCGGAAGCATGCACAATATCTTTCAAATGCCGAGGTGCCACAGCGCCGTCCACTAATCTCGCCGGTCACACAGGTGGCTATCAGCAGGCTGCGCTGCAAGTACTGTAGGCCATGCTTATGTGCGTGGTTGTTAACACTTTTGACCTCTGTACTTTTTCCAATGGGTACAGGTTCACAACACTAGGCTTAAAAAGGCTGACATTAGGCCTAACATCCGATGTTTAGGTTCAGCATTACGTAACCTTAACGCTAAGCCTAATGGCGTTAGGCCTAACATACTATGTTTAGGTTCAGCATTACGTAACCTCAACATCAGCAACGTCAAAGTTATTGTAAGTGGGGCTCAGGGTACCTTTAGATAATGTTAGACAGCAAAGCGTGACGATAGGCCTAGCATCGGGCCGCCGCACACCCGCGTCGCGCCCTCCCTCGGCTGCGCAACCTTTGCGCAAGTGGATTAGGAAAATACGGGTGGCTTCTCGAAATGGCTTCAACACGTGGTTATAATTCCTAATTCCCCGAAACCGGTCGAAGTCGGCGCTTTCTCACAAAAGGACTGCATTAAACAATTAACACCACGTGTAAGAGCTAGAGAACAAGGCAAGCGCGCCCCGCACATGCGTTGCCGTTGCTCTGGCAGAGCTTTGTTTTATACGTAATTTTAAACTACGAATGCTTTAGAAGTTGAGCTTACTCTTGGCCGATCACTTGCTTCTTGCGATGCGTATTGTCTAGAACCACACCTGAAAGGTGAGATGACGCAAGTAATCGCACAAAACACTGGCCCGCCATGCGAACAAACAGCAAATGACTTCCCGATCACGCTCGTAGGATGTACTGTCACTCACATGACGCAATGTCGCGGTCATAGAAGTGGAATGTGCCAGCAATAGGCGTCCCGGAATCGACGATGACGACTGAAAGAGGAAACAAAACAGCAGTTCCGCAGTAATTCGATGTGAATTGTTTATAACATTCACACATATTGGCCTAAAGCGTTTATCGATTCTGTACTACCGCTGACAATGTATGTGCTAGGTAAAGAAATCATAAAGCGCGAGGAAAACCGCGCATTGAAAGCTGGAACACCGCGCTTATCGTGGAGAACTATCGATTCAACGGACGGCTACGTAAAATCTTTCGTCGGGCTCTTTTCCTATAGCACGGAGAAAACCGCGTCTTATTGAAACGCCGCGCTTTGGTCATAACGGGACTCCAGCATTATCGCTCATCGTTATCGCGCCAAACGTAAACTACAGCGTGTAACAAAGGTATAAATATACGAAACGGGTGGCAATACGTAAGTGAGATTCGGACGAACTCACCTTTGATCAATGAAAGTCGGGAGCTATTTTCAGGAACTCCGTAAACCGTGCCTTCGACATCGCCTGTGCTCATCCGCAGCAATACTCGACAGCCTTCGAGGTCAGCATTAAAACGCCTAGACATAATTTAAAACTTCGATAACAGATCCTGGTACTGCCACGAAATCACGATGTAGAGAAGGTACCGTTACCGTCTAGAAACATAGAAACAGACACAACCCAATACGCACACAACTGCGAATCAGGCGACAAGCTCCACACGTGCTGCCCTCCTGTCCAACGACGCGAGCAGAATGAGCACGGCGCCAACGGCGCATGCGCGTTATGCACGGCTCCTTCTCGCTGTTGCCAGCTCCTCAAAAACAGAAGTGGCTAAAAAAAAAGTCGCCGTGAGTCGAGAAAGTCGCCCAGTCAAATCAAATTTAATTAGGAGATGCAAATATATCCATTTTCAGCGCAGCACAGTTTATCACTTCCCACAGCCAATGACACATAAAAAAGCGCGTAAGCATTCCATTCTCTTGCAAGTTGAGAAAGGGGAGAGAAGTAAGCGGGTAGCCCGGGCAAAGTCGTACAAGCTAAGGAGGGTGTCGCGGGGGAAATTGGCTTATGGGTTGATACCGTGTTCGTCCACTCTTCGTACGTAGGGACGTTTTAAGGGTTTCAGGGCCTCGCGCCGGCGGCAACAATTTACTCAGCGGGGTGTGTTCATGATAGGCCAAAATTTGTAAGAAAAAAAAAAGGCCTCAAGTCCTTCGTAGTTTGATAAGACGGCTTATATATTGCCCTTGAAAAATGTCTTTCCAGCAATGCATCTGTGTTTAGAGGTGGAGCCGCCTTTAAGAGTATATAGGAGCAAGCTGGCTTTCCCGCATTGTGTGTTCAACAGTCAAACGTGGCCATCTACGGAAAGACTATGGTTGCACCTCCCTGTTTATCTTTCTTCGCCGCCGCTACAGTGTACTACCGCAGCCACCTCATTCCTGAGTCGTGCGTGCGCGTCCCACCGGCGGCCGCGTGTTCTTCGGCGGCCACCTGTGCGGCGCACTAGCTCTCCTGCGCTGTGATTGGCATAGCCGCGCTGTAATAGAACGACATTGTCTCTACCCACCAATCGTGTGTGTAGAGACAATGTGTGTGTAGAGACACCAAGCCTGTGGCGTAGACATATCTACTGTCCTTAAATTGCGATATAGCAAATTCCCGATATAGCTAAACCCCAACATAGCATTTCTAACCCAACCATAGTGCCGTATCCGCTGGACTTTCCTTTCCACAGACGAGAAGGGCTCTAAATTTATGGAGAATTATGGCTCTAAATGTAGGCTGAGGACAGCCTAAAATGTTTGAGTGGCACCCCCTGGCTCTGACGTCGGCTTAGAGACTCGCGCCGCTGTCTCCTACACTCCGCTTGTGAGGAGCAACAGTGCCTGTGCTAGAAATCGCCCGTTTTGATGTTTTAGTGCATCAAAAAGGGGATTTCCAGTGATTAAGTTATTTTTACAGCTTCTGATAACTACAGATAATTTCAAGCTGTATCTCGCACAAGTTTGCAACACACGAGGAGAGAGAGCAAAAACTTTCTTCAGAGCAAACATTATCGTGTGTGTAACTTGTCCTTTCTCGCTTATTTGCGAGGTTCAGCGCTCAGAGGCCCTCGATAATTATCCAAGCGCGTAGGCTCTCCTAAAGTATTTTTGAGATGCTCTTATGAAGATTGAACAGTCTAATGTTACGCCCCAAGCAGCGGGCCCTTACACGCGCATCGCAAGGCGGAAAATGATGATGATAAATTATTTTATTAGGAAGGGGAGGACCGGAGGTCGCTGGTGGGGGAAGAGTGGGAGTAGGGAGGCAGGTAGACGCCCACTAAATCACGCTCGCCAGGCCACTGGCAACGCCAAACTGGGCTAAGCTAACAATTCGAAAAAAAATAGAAGACAGCCGCTTTATTTTCCGCCTTGAACATCCTCAAGGTGTAAAATAAAGCGGCTGTCTTCTATTTCTTTCGTTGTTGTTGACTTGTATCAGATGAATGTTTTTTTTTTTTCTGTGCCCAACGCATTAATTTTTTCTGCACCGTCACAAACGTCTTATTAGGAGGTTTACGGATATTTGGAAGGCTCACAAAGTTATTGTGGACATTTTCTTCGGGCTGTAAAGCATACTACATTCTTCACCAATCGGCTTTCGTTATGGGTGCGAGCAAGAAGGTGGATATCAGCAGCGTGCGTTGTTTATTCACATGCAAATACAATGAGAAGGTTTGTGCTATGCCACCGCGATCGCGCCCCAGACAATTACTCGAAGGCGGCTTTTGCGCTCCGAATTTCTATAGCAAACATCGTTATCACAACTAACTGACAACCCGAACAATTATGACGTGATTAGAGTGTTGAAGGCTTGATATACTCGCTAACGAACGCAATTAATAGTATAAATGCATATATTACAAAAACCGAAACTGGTGAATATTTCCAAGCAGCTCTTTATTATTTTCCAACCCTTCCAGTCGTAAAGAACAAATCCTGGTCTACTGGGGATGGCGTTCTATGAATTAAAGAAAATAACTCGAACTCTCTCGTCCTGGACTCAGGATCCGGCCACTAAGCAGCTCGATTTTACTGTTAAATAAAGTTTTCTCCTCCACCTCCTCCTCCTCCTCCTCCTCCCCTTGAGTGCAGTTTTCCTGTAACGCATATCTGAAGATTGGGAAGATATGGTTGTGGAAAATTTACCGCAATTTCCGCCCAGGTCTGAACAAACAGTGTATTTTACCGTAGACGTGACTCGCTTTTCTCAATAAACCTCCATACTGGTTAGAGGCCTGATATTGTTGTTGTTGTAGTCCTTTATTAGGCGAGGGAAGGCCATGCGGCCAAAATAGGGGTAGGGGAAGGAGGGGAAGGGAGGAGTAGCCCAGTTAAAAAGATGATGCGTCCATGAAGACGGCACAGGGGTTCCCTTCAGACCGCGGAGGTCAGGCTAAGGTGTAGATCTACCACTAGGGGATTTTCACGACCGGAGTAGGCCCGATTCTACACTAATCTTGAAAGACCACTCTCTACGCCGAACAGCCCAAGGGCTCTGATAAAATTCGGATCTTCGAATGGAGGATCATCTTCTGAGGCATCGGGAGGCATAGCATTGGTGAGGATAGGCCGGTACAGCAAAAATGCGGAGCAGCGCCAGATTAGGTGGTCAAGGGTGGCGAATACGGTCATTCGGCAGTGGGGACAGTAAGGAGGTGGAGACCCCGTTGGGTAAATCCATTTTCTTGTGATGTGGGGTGTGAGAGCTGCGTTGGCTCTAGCTTTGTTGACGAATACTTCCGCAGAGCGAGGCATCGGGGGAGCCAGAGCCAGGTAGCCAGGAGGGGTGACGGAAGAAAGACGGCACTTCCGTGCCTGGCGTGCGTGATCAAGTTGAAGGCGAGGGCAGGGGGAGGAGGGCGACGCGTTGTCAACCAGGGGAGGTGTACTATCAAGGCGCTCCCGTGCTGCATCATGTGCAGCCTGGTTGCCCCCATCCGGATCTGTGTGACCCGGAACCCATGCCAAACGGGTAGTGATCCCATTACGCGACAGAATGGCGGTCATATGTTGGATTCGGTGCACTGTTGGATGATCGGTGAAGGGTTTGCGCAGCTCTTGGAGGGCTTGGTGAGAGTCTGTGAGAATGCGGATGCGTGGAGGTGGCGAGTTTGTAATGGTGAAGGCCAAATGATCCAGTGCGCTAAGGATGCTCTGGAGTTCCGCTTCCAGGGGGCCTGATATAAAACAACACGGCCTGTACACACAGTAGGTTATTTGGAACTCACATTTTTTGCGCGCCGTAGTGCATGTCGGCATACTTTCATGCCATGACAACGTAAAGTGATGTGATACAATACTTTCGAGCGTTCGGCAAAGTTGCAAAAACTGTATTACCTTACATATGATTACCGGGAATCGTACGTAATGCTTTATTGTGCCAAAGCCAACAGCCCCGAAGGCTTCGAATTCGTTTTGGCCTTGTATTTTCGCTGTTGTCAGTTACTAGCAGCTGGCTGTCTCAGGTGAAAAATATCCCTTCTGGTTTCATCTGGTTCCAGTTCAACTGGTTTATTGGACAATTCCCAGATGAAACCAGTAGCCACTGGAACCAGTAGGACCAAACCAGTAGTTCTGGGGCCAGTAGGACAAAACCAGTAGGACTGGGACCAGTAGGGGTAAACCAGTAGCATCTGGGACCAGTAGTGTTCAAAACCAGTAGCAACTGGTCGTAGTCCTTGTGGACCAGTGGCTACTGATCGACAAAAACACAGATGATTCTCACACAGGGCACTATCAGAAGGCACATGAAAGATAAACTGCTCAGGAACATTTCAGTCCCAGATGGGAGTGATTGTAGCCTAGTTGGAATATAACAGAAATCATTCGCAGCTCATTGCAAGCTAGTGCCAGTCATGATTTATATTGAAGCAACAAGTACGGCAAATAAACTAAAACATTTTATTAGGTTGATAAACTTTAACACTACAGTTTCGAAACAAGCTGTGACCTGTTCCTTCCAAAGCAGGATGGCTGGGAAGTGAATAAGATACACAATGTTTAAATATACACGTGGTCCTACCTTCGCGGCCTAGCGAACAGCACACCTCAGGACATGGCACAACAGTAAGTGCACAATGACGCTTCTTCGGTGCAGGATGAATGTATAAGGAAGCACTTGTTGTGACTGCACAGCTGCAACACTTCTGCAAACCACTTGAATAAAAGTGGCTTGGAAGCACAAATGAAGACTTTCATTGTCCGCTAGAACCACATTGAAGAATCCTCATCGAAAATATAAGCACCAACAAACCAGCGCCGCGATTACTAGACTAGGTGATGCTGTCGCTCAATGAATAAATTGTTACTAACGATGCAGTTCACTCGTTTAAGGTACAGACCAACTTGTACTCTTTGTAACTCGGTGAACTGGACTTGCAGCGCAGTCGTGCTTCACCGCCATTTTGAATATGCATTCGGCTTAGCTTGGTTTGGCATGACTTCAAAAACAACTCCTTTAAGACAATGTTGCCAGCAGCGTTATGAGGTCGACTATTAGTCAAGTTTTTTTCTGCATTACAAGTTCTTGTCGCCTTGCGATATCCAACATTTGTGCTAATTGGGTGTATTATGTTGGCCAAGTATTCACTGGTGGCCGGGAGAACATTACGTGTAATAAAATTATGTAAACGCGGCGCAGAAAAAAATTCACCTAAATATTTTATTAGCTGCATGAACTGCATTTAAGGGAACATTTTAGAGCTGCTCAGGCTGTAGCAGGCTAAATTTGTGCCTGCCCAATGCAATTAAAATTCAAATGTGTAATCAAACAGCTCTCTTCTAATACGATGATTGATTCACAACCAATTGCGGTGTGCCAAAGTTGCGAATTATCATTCAATAACCCCGCTGAAACTCTCTATCCTTGTAAAAAAAAGCATGTTGGTTAAGAGACATCGCCATAAAAGGTAAAAGTTATAGTTGCTTGAGAATGAGGGCCCAAACACTGTTTTATTAGCAGAGTTCTCAACAATAACCCGGACGTAACTGCAACTGGAACTATATTTTATCCCAAATACAAAAATTTACATGACGTGTAACTTCAATTTAAAACAATAACCTATCACCTGGGACCAGTTGAAACCAGTTTGATGTGGTCCCAATTGAGACCACATGAAACCACTAGCACACCAGGCTGTTGCAACTGGGACCAAACTTGAAACAGTATTCCTGGTAACTGGGCCCAGATGAAACCAGATGTGTATCAGGCCATTGCAACTGGGACCAGTTTGAATTAGTTGTCCAGAAACTGGGACCAGATGGAACCAGTAGCACACCAGGCCACTGACAACTGGGACCAGTTCAAACCCAGATACACGGTAACTGGGACCAAATGAAACCAGTAGCAAACCAGAACACTGGCAACTGGGACCAGTTGAAACCAGTAACCGAGTAACTGGGACCAATTGAAACCAGATGCCCCACATGTGGGACCAGATGAAACCAGAAGAAAACCAGTAGGGCATTTTCACCTGAGCGTTCCCTTTGTTAAAAAGATTGCCTAATACCGAAGCTGACGCGTAGCTACGACTCTTCGCGCGCCGCACAGGACCGGCTTCGCAAGAAATGGGGCGGCGCCGGCAGTATTTTTTTCCGTAGCAGTATCCAAAATGATACTTTAACTCACGCCTTGAGCTAGTGTGTGCGATTTTAAGTTTATTATTACGATAAAAAGTTACGCACACGCAAAATCTTGTGCGGGCAAGCATCAGACATCAACCGAGCGCAATAGTAACAACAGGGAGGGCGAGCCCGAGTGCAGCAGACAACAAATGCGAGAATCCCTAAGCCGACGTCACGGAAACATAGGGTGCCTCGATGCGCGCCCGCTCCGCGGAGGGTGGCGCCACTCTTTGAAGGGGTCGCCGCCGCCAAGACCGGTTCTCGGGAGGCGCCGCCGCCATTTTCTTGCATCCCGCCCCCGCCGACTCCCGCGCCAAGCGCGCGAAAAGCGGCGCTCTTCACAAAATCTCTTTGCAGAATGCCTGGGTGCTGCGTTCCCTTGTGTTCTAGCAGCGCTAAAAATCTCTGGAGCATGTTTCGTTTCCTAGAGACCCAAAAAGGCGGCTTCTGCGAACGGTGAAGATCAAGCGGGACAAGTGGCAGCTGACGAAGCACTCCTGCATATGCAGTGCAAGTACCCGGCTTCTCAGCAGTGCCAAATCCTTTGGGGCTATTGTAAGCTTGGTTGTGTGGCTGTCCTTGATACCAGACGCTCGGTTTTACGTGTTTATGTTGGAGGTTTCACCATGCTTTTGCGGCCTTTTTATATTTTGATTGATGCAAACGGACGTGGCCTCTCTTAAAGCGGGGGACGATATAAAACGTGTGGCGCTTTGCATCTTCAGTCATTTCACTTTGTATCACGAAATAAGGCGCTCGTTGTAAAAAGGTGTGCGACCTTTCTCAGTCCCGAAGCGTCATCCCGGCGCATCACGCTTACTTCACCAAAAGCCCATTTTTTGGCAGTGTGAATGATATATCCCAAAGCGTAAAACTGCATGCAACGCGTTATGCTCGTGTTTCTCCGTGTTGTCTCAACTTAAGGTCTGTTATAAATCTTGTTGTGCGCAAAAATTATAATATTTAAGACATTTATGTCGCTTATCATGCCATAAAAGTAGCGCATGGAGGTGAAAAGAACTGTTTCAATTACACCTCTATTTTGTGAATCATGTGCGGATGTGAGCCGATACGCGTGGATGCCGGTTTGTTCGATTTGCTTGATTTCACGTCATTTATTCTTATTTCTCGGGAGAAAAAGGCACCTATATTGACAATTTATCGTGCAGGCTCACTTTGAAGGATCCTGTTTGAACAAAACCGTGCAGATGGATGGAAGGAGCTGAAGCCAAATGCTGTGCCAACGCCTTTCCCAATCAGAGGTCGGCATTTACCATTTCAATCACTGCGTGTTTTCGTATAGTGCGTACATTACTTAAGAAATCGGTCCAAAGCAGCGAAAGCCACCCGGAGACAGAACGCAGCCTGAGCCCACATCCAACAATGAAGAGGTGGACAACCCCGCTGAAGAACTTCACGCATCATCAGACAGCGGAAATCCTCCCCGAGTCAACTTACAAGAGACGTCATCGGCATCACAAGAGACGGTATCACAAGAGACGTTATCGGAAAACCTCCAACTCAACAGCCCAGGTGTCGAAGCTTTGAATGTCGGAATTCCAAACTCGGCAAATGAAACTCTCACAGCTAGTGAGACACAAAGGGATTGTGCTGAGTTGAAAAAGCAGTTGGCAGACCTGGAAAGAAGATACACCGTACTTCAAGAACATCACACACATGCGAAGAACGCAATTCAAAACCTAAAAAAGCAAGTTCGAAAACATTCGAGCGTAATCATAATTACCTGTATTATAACTGCAGTGAAGTGTGTATCATTTTGTACATAATGTATTATGTATCAGCAGTGGAGGATGTCGTTCACCACTTTGTACATAGTGTATTTTTGCTTCAAGGTATTAAATGATTATTCCTACATCCGTGTAAGCCTTTATGTTTAGATTGCAGCCCAAGGACGCTGGTTCGATTCTCGGCCGCGGCGGCCGCTTTTCTGATGGAGACGAAAATACAAAACGCCAGTTTGTTCGAGATTTCGGCGCATGTTAAAGATTCCTAGGTGGTCAAAATTAATCCGTAGCCCTCCACTACGGCGCCTCATCACCTATGTAGCGTAGGCGCTTTAAACCTCACCGATCAATCAATCACGTTCAGATTGCACAGTGCATGCATGACACACTTTGCCGCCAGGCAAACCTATATATGTAAGTACCGAATAATAGTTTCAGTGGCTGTAAGCGTGCCGGACATTCGCACTTGAGTATGCAGCAGTTCCCTTCCTTCGTGTACTCCGCCTACTTTCTGCTATGTTTATATGTAAACGCAACGACAGAAAGTTCACGGCGCCGGTATGACACGATTGCGAGAAGTTTCCCGCCGTGTCACCTATCGTAAAAAAAGAAAGGCATTCACCATACCTTCGCTAATCACCTCAAAATAGAGAATCCTTCACCAAAACCTTACTCTTCTGTTCATCTACCCTAGAAAAAGAATGTATATCAAAAGTAAAGCCAACTCAAGCCCACACTGTCAGCGAGATCAGCACTATCAAGGCGCGTCACGCAGCAAACGCGCGCCCCGCGCCTAGCGGATGCAAGAAAATGGCGGTCGCGCTAGCAGACGACGCGGTTGTCCTCACCCTCAGCGGAGCGGGCGCGCATCGAGGCACCCTACGGAAACACGCTTCGCAGCGCCGCCCGTGGTCGCGCTCACCGCCAAAAGCAAATGTTGACATACCGTTTTCCCCGCAGAAATTTCACCTGATGTAAGGTCTCTGCTCGACATTCTCGTCGGGGTCAGTCATCTCCTGTGACGGTAGCCTGCTATGATAACTAAGAAACATGCAGCGTATTTTCGGTGTAGCTCGAACGTCAGCGTCGTTCGGCGTCAACGCGCGGGCCCCAGGAGAGCGCGAGTAACCGCATGGGACCGGCGAAATCACGCGCCGGCGTGCGCCCTCGACGCTGCTTTCGGCGTCCAGCACGAGATTGAACAGTCCCCGGTATTTGTCGCGCAGGGACTTCCATTTTTAGATGCAGAGCATCTTATAGCGGGGGCCTGTCTTGCGTCGACGGCCGTGCGGCGTCCGTCCGCGCTGCTCCTCCGTCAGCTGCTCGATAACGCGCGCTCACACCCTCCTCTCCCCTTGCCCTCTCCACGCCAGCTGTGATAAGCGCGCATGCGCGCGCCCTCTCTCATCCTCCTCTCCACTCCAGCTGCTAGCGCGCGCTCGCACCTCCTCTCCCCTCCTCCTCTTCGCGTCGTCTTCGGGTTGGCGCGCTTCTCCCTCCGGGTGCGCGCTCTCTCTCATGCTCCTCTCCACGGGAGTTGCTTTATAAGCCCATGCGTGCGCCGGTCGCTGAGTTCTTCGTTCTTCGGTTTGATGTACGTAGCGATGCGCTGAAATGGACGCCAACGAATCGTAACAACACCCAACAACGTAATACCGTAATTAACAACGCAATTAACGCCGGTATAGCAACAAAGATGCTCTGCATCTTCGCGATCCCCCTCGGGGAGGTGCGGGTAATTTTTTCTGCACGGTTTCTGCGGCACAAACACACGAAAACAATGACGACTTGATACAATAACTATGCGCACAGGCTGCAGCGCAGGTGACAAGTGCCTTACCTCCGTCCGCAACACCAGGCGCCACGGCTGCTGCCACTTCATCCCACAACGTCTGTTTGCGGGGTTTGTTCTTGTTATCTTTGTGATTCCTGCGCTGCCCAGGGGGCGCTGCGCAAGCGGCTTCCGGGCAGTACTTCCGGGTAGTACAAAGCTGCGCGGGTCCCATAGAATCCCGTGTTGACAGAAGCCAAATGAGCTCGACGCTCCCGATTATTTTGCGACGTGGTCACCAGCTCATCCCCGACGCGTCCGATCTATTTCAGCGATGAACTTGGCATTAGTGGAAAAGGTTTTGCAGCGCTAAACACGTTTACAGCGCCGACGAAAGTGCCGGGACCGTGACGGCGTCTGCTACTCGCAGGTTGACCGATCGATGGTCGTACGAATTGTGAAATTTTAAGTGAAATTTCTAGTTTAAACTAATACTCTAGGTGACAAAGACTTCTCAAAAACAGCCGATCAAAAAAGAAGCGAAAACATTTACAGCGAAAACTTAAGCGAATAAAAAGCAAAAGAGCGAAATCTCATGATAAAGCTGCTTATACACCGCTGATAGCTAACCTGTCGGGCGAACTAAAACTGCAAATTGCGCGCGACAAGGAAAGATACCACGAAACATCGCTTCCAACTTTTATCAAAACATCACCCGAGAAATTTTGGAGGCTGATCACGCCAACATCTCGCTCGATTGACGCATTCACGATAAGCGGCCAAAGAACATGCAATGAAGAAACAGTTTGTTCCGCCTTCAACAACCACTTCAAGTCTGTTTTTACTTGTGATAACGGCATCCTTCCAGACTTTTCAATATCGCTCCCACCTATTCCGGACTTAGTCATTTCCGAGAATGGCATTTTAAACTTACTGCTGAATCTGGATGTTAAAAAATCAACCGGGCCAGATGGCATTCCAAATGCCTTCTTGAAGCGCTACGCAGAATGGTGTTCTCGCTATTTGTTTATTTTGTATACCCGTTCGTTGAATGAGGGCCAACTGCCAGATGACTGGAGGATCGCCAAAATTAAGCCTTTACACAAAGCGGGAGACAAGTCATCTATTCCGAATTACCGACCGATTTCCCTTATATCAACATCATGTAAAATTCTAGAACACATTATTCATAAACATATAATTAGCTTCCTTAATTCTCATAAAGTATTAACAAATGTTCAACATGGGTTCAGGCGGGGCTTTTCAACGAATACTCAATTAGTGGAAATTACGCATGACTTTGCTCAAGCAATTAACGAAGGGAAGCAGACGGATGCCATATTTATGGATTTTCAAAAAGCCTTCGATAAAGTTTCGCATGCTAAATTACTTCACAAATTAACTTGTATTCTACAAAATAAAAAGATCCTTGACTGGATAACAGCATACCTAACAAATAGGCGTCAATTCGTTACGGTAAACAATACATCTTCTAAACACGCTCCTGTAAACTCAGGCGTTCCTCAGGGATCCGTCCTTGGGCCTCTTTTTTTTCTGTTATATATAAATGATATCGTCACTGACCTTTCTGTTCACATTAGGTTGTATGCCGATGACTGTGTCTTATATGAAAAGATCACCTCAGTTGACGATCAAATTAAACTAAATCGGAACTTTCTAAAAGTAATTTCGTGGTGTGACAAATGGCAGATGCCTGTTAATTTTGCTAAAACAGTCTTTATGAGAATTACCCTTAAAAAAGACCCTCTTTTGTTCCAATACTCCACCAACAATACAATTCTGTCAGAAGTAACTCAATACAAGTACCTTGGTCTCTGGATTACAAAAAATCTATCCTGGTCAAAACACATAGATTTTGTAGTAGCTAAATCTCTCCGTAAACTTTTTTTCCTAAGGCGTTCTTTAAGATCAACCACACCAACTATTCGTCTCCTCGCTTACAATGCCATTATCCGTCCTATACTGGAGTATGCTGTGGTCATATGGGACCCGTTCACTCAGACTGATATCCAAAAACTTGAAAGGGTGCAAAAAAAGGTTGTTAGGTTCATTTATAACTCGTACGGTCCTACTTCGATTACAAACCTTCTCTTGAAAAGCAAATTGCCAAACATTCCGGACCAAAATCGAATATTGCGCTTAAAATTTCTCTTCCAGTTGATAAAAGGTCACTATGCAGTTGACACATCACATATCGTTCACTTTTCATCGGGTTACGCGACAAGACAGAGACACAATCTTACTATCTCTCCATTGATGCAACGAACCAATTGTTTCAAATATTCTTTTTTTCCCAGGACAATCGTGGATTGGAACAATCTACATAACGATGTTGTTACCCTAAGTACATTGTCTGCTTTTGAAGATTCACTGCAGAAATGATTGTTATCTATGTTTGTACCTTGCTTTTTGTTGATTCTCTTGTCTCGAAGAATCACTGCAGCTATCAGTTACATAAGTTTGTACTTCATTTGTTTTTGATTGTTTGTTTGCCTGTTACCACTGATGTTCATGTTTTGTACCACCCCTGCTATGATCTTGTAAAAGATCGCAGTGTCAATAAATAAAATAAATAAATAAATAAAGAGTGACGCAATCGGCGATGATCGCGTTTTAAAAAGCCAGCGAGTCCGGCGGACCGCAGGCTCGCCTGCATGCGGTGCGCCGCTCTTTTGCGTACCTGCACACTATGCGTGCACTTTCATTAAACAGCGCTCGTTTGCGTCGCCGTTACGAATACATGGTGCAGCGTTAGCTTGCCGTTTTGTTGCGTGTCTCAGTGACAAAATGCCGCGACCGTCAGAAGCGTGAAATCTGTTTTGCGATTCCGAAATTAGAGGCGGTAAAACAAGGTGGTCGGGCGAACTGAGAGGCCGCTCGCTTTCCTTGTTTGCTCTCACTTTACTTAATTACGCTCTTGCAGCATACATTCCGAGTTCGCACTTATAATAGCCTAGAATGAGGGTCAGCAACGGCCGAGTTCCATGCAGCCGACACGGCGGAGGGCTGGACGGCAAAATCGGGGGGGGGGGGGGGGAGAGGAGGAGGAGGAGGAGGGGGGCTGAATGCGAAGAGAAAAAATTCAGCGAATTTCTAATAATATTTGACAATAATCTGGCGAAGTGTGAAGATGGGGGGGCAATTAAACTGGAGGACGCCAATTTTCTAGCTGTTCTTGTCTCGCTGTCTAACTCCATTTGAAGTCGAAACTGGCGTGTCGGCGTTCAGATTCGACGACCCCTGCACTAGAAAACCAACACAGTCAGTGATGATCGTATGTAAATATTCGGGGCTCCGCGCCGTGTATGCGGCTGTGTTATGTGATATTATAGAAGTACATCATCTCTGCATGCAGCGGGCGTGTGATGTGGTGCATGTTTTGCGTCCGTTAATAGCGCTTATTGTTTATTTGGTGCTATTGCCCCACCTACTCGCTAGTATACATGTACCCTGCCGTTAAATCGTGCGGCGAAAACGTTACGCAAGAATCATTTAGTTTGCGAAAATACGAAACAAAATTCCCAATCATTTCAAAGGCGGTGCCAGGCCAGCAGAGTCAGCTGAGTCGGCTGCGCAATGCTTGCGTTCGCTTGCATGCTGCCGCTGAAGCAAGCTTTTGCGCTTCCTCAGGAAGCGCAAACCTCATGATATAGGATGAGCAGCGCCCCATGTTTATGCTGCTCGTGAACTTTCCTTTGTAGACCGCACGCAAGAGGAAAAAACTGTAACTGTCGTCAAACCATCCGACCTGGCGATACCGTCCCACGCCGCGACCACCGCGGCCGCGACAGCTCGCTTAAAAGAAAGCGGACAAATCGGCTTCTTTTAGCGGACATTATTTTGTTTGGCCTCTGCAACTACTTTAAGGGCTATTTCATACAGTATGCAGTCATTTAAACACGCTACAAAGCGCCACAACCAACTTTCACTCTGGCTTGTAATTGAAAACACATGGAGGGCGGCGAGGGTCGTCTGCTTTTGTACTACCCAGGGGTGTCGGCCGCTAGGGGCGCTGCATGTCGCCAAAACTCCAGCGCAGGAGGCCTATAGAGCGGGGCGGGCTGCGACTGCAGTTATTAATGCCCCAGCGTCGATGTTCGGCATGCCGGCCACCATTAAAACAGCGAGTCGGACTGGCACAAGCGGAAACTGGCACCAGCGCCGCTTCCGCCGCTCGCGCCGATATCTGGCGTCGCCCGAGCGTCAGCCCGCGTCGCCATGCATTTTGGCGCGCGCGCTGACGCTCGCTGACGCCGAACGACGCTGACGCTCGCGCGACGCCGAGAATACGCTGCATGTGGTTGGGCCTATCACGACGGTTATTCTCCTAGCCACCACCGATGCCTCTTTCACAAATTGCGCAGCCGGCTGACAGCGGCCGTAACGCTGTTATCAGATGATTGCGGAGAATCAACACCAGCGCGAATGGGTGTAAAGACGCCCGAAAGCCGCCGCCACCGCCGCCGCCGAGAACGTAGCCGCGGCCGTTGCCGCTTCAAATTCCCCCTAGCCCACTTCCGGTTGAAAGCAACTTGCTTCGTTGAAACGCCGTCGTGAGCCCATTATTCATCGCTTGAAAGCTGTTCCGAGCAACATTATCGCATCGGCGGCCCCCGTTGAGCAGCTGGTCATAGTTAGTCTAGTCGCAAACAATGTCTTTTTATCTCCATTCGGCGGTGTATTTCACGCCTAATTAGGTTGCCGGTTTAGGCGTGCCTTTTCTTTCCTCCATGGGCGGGGTAAAGCAAGGCTTAATGCCGCTACCGATGACATACCCGTTGTGCTGGTGGGAGATTAAAACGTGACAATCTCATGGCTCAATGCGCCCAGTCAGCTGTACTCCGAAATCGGGTGGTTTGGGTGTGGGTTGGTATGTTGCACAGACAATGAGATGCCTACGACTGGACACCGAAAGGGACACCCACGTGTGTGTTCGCTAGTATCCTCGGTATTCAATGGCGTGGAAGCATGCAGGCAACCAAGTGTGCGCCGCCATATCTGTGGCCATGGAGGAATGATGTCTGTGGCCAAGCATCTGTTGCTCTACTCGGTGACAACTTAAGAACGGCACCGATGATGATGATGATGATGATTCCTGTTGGTTTCCCCTTTGAAGCGGGGTGATGACATGTCATCTTACCAAAAAGGACTAATATAACCATGTTTTACACTCTTGGTTTACCGGTAGTTGCCGCTGTGCCTTATCACCGTAGCCGGATGTTTCTCCGCGCGGCGCAAGTAGGGCGTTACTGGGAATATTTTGAACATGGCGTGAGCCGTTCCCATGATTTTTTGGACTTAATATGCTTATAAACGACTCCTGTGACGACAAACAAACTGCGTGAGACAAGGCAGACGATATCACGCATTCATAGCAAACCCCTTTCAAAACGCACGCGCACTGACGTCACGGGTCCGGCGCTTTGGCGGAGTGATACACTACATGAGGTGGTGCCGTTCTTGAGTTGTAACCGAGTATAGGCGACGTTGTGCGCACGGCCCGCAGATCAGGCACCCCTCTTCTCCTCCATGCAACTAAAGTTCCTCTATATAGCTCCCGCAGGGAGCTATGGGAGCTATACATAGCTTGCATGTGACGTCCACACAACCCTTTCTGGGGTACTGCTCTCCGCTTTCCCAGTGCTACTCGAGATCGGAGGGGGAAAGTTCACGGCCTTCCACCGTGCAAGCGGTGCTCCAAGATGGCCGCTACAGTGACGTCAGTGCAGGAACTCTACATGCAACTGTGTGAGTGCGCCGTCACTCGTTACGCCGGGCTCCACGGGATGGCGGCACTTCTCCGTGCTAAGCACGACTGTGAAACACATGACCGTGTTTCACGTTACGAACTCTTCGCCGAACACAAAGTATCGCGTCGAGTTCACTGTGAGTGCGATTAATAACATCTCTGTTGACGCCACAGTTTAGAATCGGATTGGAACGGAGCAGGTGACGTACGCCGGTGTCTTTTTTTTTTCTTCGGCGTGCGGCCGCAGTGGCCCAGGCTGCGCCGTGTCCGTAGCCGTTTCAAGTATTGCCAAGCGAAGAAATTGACCGCTAAACTTTTCAACGAATACCGTCTATAGAGGTCGAAGCCCTCGGGGTGTTAACTCGCTATGGGACAGACGCGTGTCGCTCGCTTGGAGGAAGAAGTGCGGAAGCTTAAGAAGCGTCAGCCAGAACAAAACGGTGGATGGGCGCGAAAACCACGAAAAGCCGCTGCCGCCGCCGTTGCCGCCTCAAGTTCCAGCGGGTCGTGTAGCTGCGAATCCCTCCCGGATGAACAGCAAATGGCCCGCTTGGAGCGCCGACGTGGGCCAATGACTCGTTCAGCTTGATTGATTGAGTCTTTTTTATTGGAGCAAGGAGGGCGTTTGCCGTAGAGTGGGGAGAGGGATGGAAGGAAGGGGATTACTAATCAAGGTCTGTATTCGAAGAGGGGATTCGTGTTATGGGGGCCTGGAAGTCTTCACCGGGGTCGGCCCCAGTTAGACTACTCGCGCCAGACTACTCTTAACTGCAAAAGCGGCAATTAATTGTTCGTAATAAAGATGCGTCTAATCCAGTATGTGCTGCATATGGTAGGGTATCGGGATTAATGTTTGTTAAAGGAGCCATGAAGAGAAAACACAAGTTTGGTTCATTCAAAAGATTGTCTCGTTAGAATCATACTGACACTACTTTTAACGTAAACTTCGCTCAAATAAGCTACATAATTAGGAAAAACGGGAATGGTCAACAACCTGTGATGTCACATGGGCTAAGCTCTGCGATTGGCGGAGGCTGGCAGAAGCAGACGCAAATTAGGTAGAGCTTACAAACTAGACAAACGAGCGATTTGCGCTTAAATTTAGGGCACATTCTTTACAAAGCAATAAGAATGATGGGACAAACAGTGGAAGTTACGAAAGCACATGTAAACATAGAAGTACTGATGCGTTCTGCTGTTCGTACTGCGCACAGCATGCTTTGGTTTAGCTGCACAGCACTACGGGGCTTGGGGTTGTCGCAGACGACACTGGCCGATTGACGCAAGCAACGGTGTCTTACGTGACCCCATTTGTCATGCGAGCACTGTTTCAGGGAACGAATATTTTCTCCCAGAACAAAAACAAGCCAGGTTTAAATGCGGGCAAAAACAAACCAAACGCTTGCCACGGTATGGTGGCGCCATCTAGGTTACGGAACGTAAAGAAACGCGGGAACAAACCAACACCGCTGTACAGGGTGGAGACAATTTTTGAATGGTCCGGTGCCGCCGCGATTGGGCCAACGGGCTCAACGCGTTATTCTTTTCGTTTCCCACGAGACCTAGCAACGCGAAACAGTCAATATGATTCAAACTTCTTCAGTAAACCGCGTTGCGGCGATAATTTTAGCGCGGTTTTGACACAATGACTTGCTTCGGCGGCGAGCGAGCAACCGAACATGGCGGCGCCAGCGTTACGTGTCTCTACCCTGTACGGCGGATGCGTGAATGAAGGCATTCTAGGCTGCAGAGCGGTCGGTTCCTCTGATGTCACAAGGGAACACGAAAACGCACGATTGAGCGGGAAAATCAAAATTTTAACCTAAATTGTTTAATTTCTCAGTGAATAAAGCACCGTTTGTATCCGGACAAGCGCTGGGGGCACTATAAAACACGAAATATTTCGAATAAAACCAACTTGCATTTTCTCTTCATGGCTCCTTTAAACTTTCTGGGCGATGTTTGGCAAAGTGTGGGCATGTCCACACTAGGTGGTGGAGATTTGATTTGACGTCAGTGTTGCAGTAGGGGCATCGTGGGTGTGTGTTGGGGCATCTTGTCCATTTCTGGGTAATGTGAGGAGTGTAGGCGGCATCCGCGCATAACTTGTTAATGAATACTTCCTCGGATCTGCTGCAGGAGACAATGTTGGCAAGATACCCAGGGGGTGTAACCTGTTGGTAACGTTGTCTTTTACGTTTCTTTAGCCGGAGAAGTAGGAGGGCTGGAGGCCCTCCAGCCCTCCACTGGTTCCCCTTTCAGCATCCACACCCACTGAGTGGGTGTGGATGCTGAAAGGGGAACCAGTGGAGGCGTAAAGTTCAAACACTCCTGTGCCGCCTCGTGGGCGGACTGGTTCCCTGGGCCGGTTTCCTCGTGGCCTGGAGTCCAGTCAATTCTGATGTTCACGTTGTGGCTTTTGAGGAGTTCTTTGAGTAAGATTATAGAGTTGCCGAGCGGGTTGAGGGAGAGTGGCTTGCGAAGTTCTTGAATTGCTTCGAACGAGTCCGTTAGAATCCGTATTTTGGCTGGTGGTCGGGTATTGAGGTCATAACAGATATGATTAAGGGCACCATTGATGGCATGGAGTTCACCTTCCAGTGCAGTTGCACCATCGTGTCTGAGGGAGAGTTGACCTCCAAGGGATGGGTTTTCAGGACAGGTCCATGCTACGCCAATATGTGAAGTTGCCACACTGGCGTCGGTATAGATGTCGATCTCATTGGGAAGTTTGGACTTCTCCAAGTGAAGGCTACGTTTAGATCTTGTTGCCGTTCTAGAGCGGGGAATAGGTTTGGTGAGATTGCCGGTGATGTTTTCCGAGATTGTCCAGGGTGCTAAAGGGATGGGAAGGTCGATGACCGGTATAGGCTTCTGCTCGTCCCATGCTGTGAGAAGGAGCCCTTGTCGGGTGAGCCCACGTTTGGTGTCTGCCTGTTCACGAGTTTCTTTCATGATTACGTCTATAGGAGGGAGCGCAACCGCTCGCTCAAGAGCTTCTGTTTTTGTATGTTTTGGAAGGCCTGTGATGGTACGCAATGTGGCTCTATGGAGCACCCAAAAGCTTTCAGAGAGACATGTTCGACAGTATCTTTCACTTCTAAGCACCCGCTCATGACCGGTTGCCTGTTTATGCGTGCGCGGGTTGGCAGAGGAGGGCGGGCACGTGCAGATATAGGTTTCATACCCTTACTGATGACACGTCCGTTATGTTGGCGTGAGATTCAACATGGCCGCCAAACAGCCCAATGCGACCGGTCCGGTGTCGTCTCTGGCACAGTGGATTGGGTTGGCGCGTTACACAAACAGATGCCTACGATGCGGGCGGGAAAGAGGCAGCTCTACAATTTTCCGCTAGGATGAAGCGCGGTTCCTTCCAAATTTCATTCAGGTAATTGGCTAGGAAGTATGCTCAGTCGTAAATTACAAACAATTTACCAGTGATTTCTGTCCCCCTTTTATAGTCCCAATATAGTTTGGCATTTTAAGAGAATCGGTCACTTTTCCACGTGGGCTTCAGTCACTGGACAAAAGAAACCTAATCAAATCAAATATATAGGGAAGCGTTGTACAGCCGCGTTCCTTGTGCGTCTAGGCAGCTATAGAGAAGCAGACATACACTTTCATTTGCTTTCTCGACAGGCCGTTGAAGCAAGTTATTACCACAGGCTTGGCTATACATTTTCTCCTCTAGATTTTGTTTTTGCTGGTTTTCTAAACTTCTTTTCATTTCTGCTCCTTGCCTAGTCCTTGTCTTCGTTATTTCGCGCACCCGCATCTTTGTCGCCCTTGGGTGAATTTGTCGCCTACAGGGGACCGTATAGTTGACCTATAGGTGTCGCCTGTACGTCACCTACAGGTTTGTCGCCTATAGGCAAAGTCTCATGGGTACGTTGTTTTCTCCCGCGGAGCTCCGCCGCTTCCGGTTCAAGAGCTCTGCCGGCCTCCCGTACGCCGACGGCTTCCACGTGTGTGTATGCTTGTTAACCTCTTTCCACTGAACAACAACAAGAAACGCTCATGCATGGCACATTCACTAAATAACGACGACTGATCTTACTAAGGGTTCCTCTAAAAGGTAAGCACCCTGTGACAAATAACCCGCACACACGCGCCTAAAAGCCGCCGGCGTAATCGGGGGCAAAACAGCTTTCGAAACGGAAGTGGCGGGGGCAGACGACGAACCCGTGGGCCTTTGCGTTTTTTGCCGGTCACCTATTTCGCTATTTTGGCCAATCTCCGTAGGTTTTTTTTTTTTTTTTTTTTGGTGCCACCTTGGCGCTCTACGTTGTAGGAAGTGGTAAAAGGGCGGTAAGCAGCAGCTGCGAGTTTTCTTTGTTTAGGAGTTTCGTCTCACGCTTTTTTTTTGTTGTTAAAGGGCAAACAAAAAAGAGAATAAGTAAAAATAAAGAGCGACTTGAAATTACAGACAAGAGAGGAAACAGGACCAGCATTTACTGTCAACCATTTCTCCAGCAGACATAAGGCAGACTCATGCCTTCTTTCTTCTCCAGGGGGCGTTGAAGCCCGTTCGCGTGCAGAAGAAGATTTGAATCCGAGCCGACGCGCACGCTTCCCTGCTGTCGTACAGAATTTAGGCCTACAGGGTCCGCGCGCTACGTGTGCTGCTTTTCAACAGCGTGAGTATGCCTTTGCCATGGATTCCAATTCATGGTTCGGTGAGCGGGCTTCTGCGCGGCTGCAAACAAAACGCAGCGTAGAATGTGGCTAGTGTGCGAAAGGGTGGGATGTAGCAGAGGGTACGATGGGCACGTATGGTGATCAGGACCAGATACTGAACAACTGGGATGGCGACGGTGAACTTATCACCGGCACCTGCCCTCGAGGCAAGGCTAATGTGGCAAAAGAATGGAAGGTCTCTCTCTCTAGCTCATATGGTTTGGCTCGCCGTGGCTCGTTATGACAACACGGCTAAGTTAATTCTCGGCGACTAGGCATGCGGTGGAAAAACCTTCAAAACGCACTCCTCCGTTAAAGGGACTAAAAACCGTTTTTTGTCGCGTATACGCCTCCAGCGCTGCATGCTTGTAGGGGCGCCACTGAAATCCACCTAGCGGCCCGTTTCGAAAGTAGTCGCGGGAGTTTCCGGCCGCTCACCACTGTCGCCGTTGCTTTTGCGGCACGTTCACGACTGATATTTACCGTTCGTATGCGTTGTAAATACATATCTATGTAGAGCAGTCTCTCTGTGCGCAAATGTGGTGCATTTACGAGAGTGTAAATGTTTCTGACGCGATCTTAGTGCGGTACAATCGGTCCGTATGAGCGCCAGGCGTGTGTCCCAGGCCGACGTCGCGAAACCAGCATATGTGTGGAGCTTATTGCAATTCCACTGTTGTGAAATTTACTAGCAGTATCTCCGTAAGCAGCGTTTCTTTAGATGGCCATGCCACGGTTATACACTGCGATGTAAATCGGTTTTGTGTGCTTACATAATCTAGCGGAGCACGCATACCGGACACGCTTCATATCTCAGATATTGATCAGTATACCCTGGACAAGTACCCTGGATCAGTATACCCTGTGGCATAAATTTTACGAACATTCTACGAAATAAGTATGATGGATAATGCAACATCCTACGCGGGAATCAGCACACGACAAAAAAATTAATGCTGGGTCGTCTTGTCGCGAGGTCAGCCCTCGCAATCGATGTGCTAATCCGCGTTCGCGACTAAACGCTTATTCGAAACATCGTCATATGACTCAGGTATAGACTGCAGAATCTGGAACAAACTGAAATCAGAGGGCCTTATCAGATACCGCACTCTGCCAACGACACCGTTTCTCGCTCTTGAACTTAATTTATGCTTACTTGGTATACTTCAAAAAATGCATCCCCTCAAGTGATCAGCGGTTTGTTGAAGTCGCAAAACAAAATGAAAGTGAACCCGCAGCTTGTGCATGTGATTACGAAAACGTTCATTTCTTGATTTCGCTACACGTTTGTACGCAAATATAGTTAAACGTCCCCCTCCCCCCTTTTCTTGCGAAATCAGTACATTTAGCATCTAATTGGTACGGTGAGTCCTACTTTTCTTAAGTTACGACAAACGTCTTTAGCATTTCCGAAGCTGCACTGGGTTTTTTCATTCCCATACGAGCAGTTCTGTTTCTTCCGGACTTGGAAGACCATTCATTTTCCCGTGGTTTCTCATTCATTCATTTTCCCATTTTCCCATTCATTTTCCCGTCATTTTCACGCCTGCCCACTCACGCCGGCAGGCGTGAGTGGGCACATATTTAACTTACCACAGCCTTGGAATGTACTTAACATTTTCGCGTTACTTATATTCCCATAACATGCACCAGTTATTGTTAGGTATTGGGTAATCACACTCCCAAAACATATTTTTCTATATACGACGTATATATTCGAAACAAAGTCGCATTCGTTGCCCCCGCTGAAAAACGAAACCAACCTCTCAATGCGCCAGTATCAGGTCTAATTATGAGACGGCAATAGAATTCACTTGTGCCTGACGTATTCGGAGGTGACAGTGGTGATATGCTGCTTCCGTCGCCGACGCCCATAAGAGCGGCCTAGAAGTGCGCAGAACCGCGTCTTCGGATAGCTGGCGTTCGAGCACTTTACCGAGACGCAGCTGTTTTTTAGATGCGACGCTGAGAGCATCTCTTGTCGGCGGCCCTGTCCTTCCTGCGTGCGTCCGTTGTTGTTGTCCGCGTGCGTCCGCTGTTATTGTCCGCGTGCGTCCGTTGTTGTTGTCCGCAGCCACTCTCCCCCTCTCCTCTCCGATAGCGAACACTCTCTCGCGAGGGGCATTGGCTTGGCTTGACTTGGATTGGATTGGATTAAAGTGTATTGTGTTGCGTCATAGCCGCGGCACTCTCTCTCTCCGCGGTCTCCTCTCCTTCGGGCGCGCTGCGCATATAACCGGTGTGCCGCTCTCCGGCGGCCTTTCGGTCGACGGTTGCTCTCCGCTTGCGCTTGAACCCCCCTCAGCGTCGCATCACACCAGGGTTCCCGCGAGGGGAGGTGGGCGTAATTTTTTTTCAAGTGCCCTTATCGTACTATTTGCTTACAGACATCACCATAACAAATTGTTTTGGGTGCGAAAAGGCAAAAAGAAGCGAAAGAGAATCAAAACACTGCATGAGCCCCTATCAGCTGCTCCCGTAAGCGCCGCGGAGAAGCGGCGGCAGGCGGCGCAGCGATCGCGTAACTCGAGGCGTATAACACCTCGAGCGCGGCCTGTAGGGGCGCCACTGAAATCCCCCTAGCGGCCCGTTTCGAAAGCAGACGCGGGAGTCCGCGTCCCGCTCCCCAGTGCCGCCGCTGCTTTTCCGGCGCGTTCACGACTGAGATTTACCGTTTGCGGGCGTTTGAAATCCATGTTTATGTGAAACAGTCACTCTGATTCGGTCTGTATAAGCGCCAGGTGTGTGTCACAGGCCAGCGTCGCGGAACCGGCGTATGATGGAGCCGATTGTAGTTACACTGACCTGAATTTACTAGCAGTTTCTCCGTTACCACCGGTTCCTCAGATGTTCATTCTGCGACTATACACTACGATTTAAATCGGTTTTGTGGGCTTACATAATCAGCGGAGCACTCATACCTGACAGCACGCCAGTTACGTTTACCAATATACCTCAGATATTGATCACCACAATTTACAAGCCGGTCTGTGTTAATTTCGGGAATATTCAACAAAAGCACGATGGACAATGCATAATTATACTCGGGGATCAGCACACGACAGAGTCGTCTTGTCGTGAGGTGAGCGCCCGCAAACATTCATCTGCTACGTATATCCTCTGCGAGCAGCGCGGAAACGGGCTTGGAATATAATCCGCGTCCGCGACTAAATGCTTCTTCGAAATATCGTCATATGGCCCAGGGAGCGTGCAGAATAAAGCAGAAACTAAAATCAGATGGCCTTATCGCATACCACACTCTTCTAACGACACCTTTCATCGCTTAATTGTTGAACAGCCTACCCTGTATACTTCCAAAAATGCGTCCGCCGTACGATCAGCCCTTCGTTGAAGTAGAAAAACAAAAGGAAAGTGAACGCGAGATTTGTGTGTGGGATTTCTATACTGCTCATTGCTTGATTCCGCTCCGCATTTGTACACAGCGTCCCCCTCCTCTCTCCCCCCCCCCCCCCCCCCACCGATGTCCCGCGAAAAGCAGTGCATTTCGCGTATAGTTGGTCTAGTGAACCCTACCTGGCTTAAGTTTCGACGAACGTCTTTATCATGTCAGAAGCTCTAATGTTTTTTTTTGTTTTCATTTCTGTTAGATCTATTATGTTTCTTAATACCGCACTCGCACAGCATTTTTTCCCCGTGGTTTCATTAACTTGCCTTGGTTCATGCTATATGGCGTGTGCGGGCACATATTTAACGGCGCACAAGCTTGGAATTTACTTAACATTTTCGCATGGTTTATATTCTGATAAAAGGCATTAGTTATTGTCCGGGATTGGGTAATCACACCCCCAAACGCATTTTTCTGCGGCGTACATATTCGAAACGAAGCCGTGTTCGTTGTTCAAGCTGCAAAATGAAGCCAACCTCTCGTTGTGCCAGTATCAGGTCTAAACGAGGCGACAGTAGGATTTATTTGTGCCTGGTGTTTTGGAGGTGACATGGGTGATATGTTGCTCCCGTCGCCGACGCCCGGAAGAGCGGCGACGAAGCGCGCAGAATCGCATCCCAGGGTAGCTCTTGCAGGCGATCGCGTACTCTACGATGGCGCAGCTGCTTTTTAAGTGACCTAAACGTACTCCTTGCCTATAGACGTCACCATAACAAGTTTTTTTAGGGCGCGGAAAGGCGAAAAGAAGCGAAACAGAACCAAAACACTGCACGAGCCCTTATCAGCCACGCAGCGCAAATCCAGTCAACGCCGGCGGCAGGCGGCGCAGCGATCGCGAAGCTCGAGGCGTTACAACATGGCCGAGCGTGGCAAGCATCGTGCAGCACACAACGCGCGGCGACCCGCGGCTTCCCGACGAGACTGAGGTCACGTGATTGATCACGTGGTCAAGCTCCTGCGGAACCGGGTGCGGAAAGGTTACAAGTTAGAGGTTACAAATTAGTGGTTACAGCCGTAGCGCCACAAAGTAACGTCTACGTTCAACAAGACCTTTGGTCGTAATCGTTGCTCAAGGTAAAAAGGCTTGTAACGTTTATTGAATTGGTTTGTAACCGTTGATATAAAAGTTAAAAGCGTTTATAGGTAGACATAAAGGTTACGGCGTTTAGAGTGTACCAAGTACACATGTTTCCGCGCTTCACTGGCGGCGCTCCGCCAGAGACCGACTGATCACATTTAAAGGAGTACTGACACGAAATTTCAAAGCTGAGATAACTATGTAAAACGCTTCCTTTTTATCAGGAGATATCTCCCAGCAAGTTTCAACAGCAACCGTTCAGCGAAACATATTTAAAATCCATTTTAATCTTCGCCCGCACGAGAAAGCCCAGAGCGGGCCGACGTGACATCATCTGCTACGTGCCCCAAACTGCCGACGTCGGGGCTCCCGTGACGAAGCCGACGCGCTGGCTGTGGTTGGCGCGCGCTACTCGGGCGTGTGTACACGTCATGGTTTTGGGACTTACGTCATGCTGCCCGGGCCTGTGGGGACCGCGAAAACCTCGGCCGGTCTGGGCGCGCGCGTGCACTCGCTCGCGCGCGCTTCCAGGGAGGCAGCGATACGGCAAGAATGGTGACGTCATGTTATACATGCTGTCATGGCGGTCGCTCGGCGTTTTTCAGTCGAAACCGAAACTGGCACGAATAAACGACGCCGTAAATGAATGTTTACGCTGCGCTCGACCGTCTAATCTGTCATTCTATGATTAGTGGGCTGGTAGGCACGCATAGCAGCGAAAAAAACGTAACATAAAAATTTCGTGTCAGTACTCCTTTAATGACATAACAGAGCACTACCGCCTCTCACGTCGACAATTTCCTCGCCTCATACATCCGTTACGACAAGCCAGGCGCGTATTTGGCGGCTCTTGCAAACGGACGCCTTCCCAAGCAGAGTTCGCTTCCACCACATCCATCCGACAGAATTCCCTTCGTCAGCATGCCCCCTGTGTGGGGAGCACGCCTCACTAAGTTATTCCATATGGCAGTATCCCCTAGACCCCTTCCCTCTAATCACCATCAGCGATCAGTGGAGGGAGGTGTTGGGTAGCTCCGACTGGGCTACACAAGAAGCCCTGGTAAAAAGAGTCACCGAAGTCGCCACCAGCCTTGCCGATGGCCACCGCGCCTCTCTGATCACTTGCTAGAATAAAGTTTTCTCCTCCTCCCCCTCCTCCGCGCTTCATCGAATGCGCCTTCCGTGCACCTAGCACAACTAATGCGACTGGCACACTGCGTAACTGCTGTGAACCATTGCGTTCACTGTGGCAAGATGCTTTCCGCGCTAACGCATTTATTTCTCTTACAGATGGACAATTCCTCTCACAACGACCCTGCCCACTACCAAGACCACGGGGGGCGTAAGTCTAAGTCGCCGAAGCCGGTGACACAAGCGACGGGCGCCTGCAACGGAATGTCAACAAAGCAGGCAGAGCAATCCACTGGTTTTTCTGCAAGCTCCGCGACTCTACAGTTCGAGCCGGCTTCAGGTCTTCTGACACCGATGTCTAGCCCATGTTCGCCCTTGGCAAACCAAGTGGGCCAGGTGCGGGGACAATGTTCGGCGGAAGAAAATAGTACCAGTGAAGGAACATTGTCACCATCGTCGCTATCTACTTATATGTCACCATTGTCCGTGATGTCACCGAGTGAAATCTCTCCCCAAAGTGCGAGAAAAACACTTAAAGTTATTGGACCTAATACGATGGATGGCACCGAGTTCACTCCAAGCAGCGCGCCACATTCGCCGACTGCACCTTTTCTACCACCCGCACATTTCCAGCTGCCGGTGGCAAGCCCACCTCCATCCCCAAGAAACCAGAGGCCAGCTGTCGGGGGGGAAGGTACCGGAAATGAGGCGAGCACAACTCACACACTTCTGTCACCGCCACCCGATCTTTCACCGTCACCTATGGTGCCAGCAGGCCCACCTTCGCTTTCAGCAAATGAAACGCCAGACGCATGGGGACATCATAGCGCGAGGGCCACCCCCGAGAGAACCACTTCCTCGCTTTGGGCGTTGCTCGAACAAAGCCCACAGTTCCGTACCATGGCCGCAGACAGCAAATCACCGACAATGCAGCCACGCCGTTCAGTTCCGTGTGCACCATTCTCAGCTCCAGGCGGCACGGAGTTCCCCGAAATGGTGCTTGATGATGACTCCTCGGAGGCTTCATCACCCCTGAGCCCTCCCTTCGGTACGCTTAAGGTGTCAAACACGCAGGCTGGCTTCGTAACCTCAATTCGGACGAGCACGGGGCCCAAGGTTTCCTCCATGTCTATGGCATGCGCAGAGCGAAACACTAGCGAAGGGAAATGCACCACGCCGTCCGGGTCTTCTCTGAGTTTGCTGGGCGGACCGTCACGACACTACCACGGTGCGGCCGAACCGACTCTAAACGTCGCCCGGACACCAGACTTGTCAACCAGAGACATGTCGATCAGTCAGCGTACGCGGAGCAAACGCGCCAACTCACCCCCGTTCCACTGTGGCAGGGCGGGCAAGGAGAACATGCTTGGGTACATGGCTGTCGCATTGACAGTTCTGCTCTTCTGTGTGCTTCTGACAGTAATGGTGAATTTCCTGCTGCCCCCGGATAAGCCCGACCTAATCTGCACGACGGCTCCATGCGAGGCCCTCGACGCCTTCCTCGCAGGAAGCTTGTACAACGGCACGGAAGCGTGCGACAATTTTTACGAGCATATCTGCGGGGGCTGGGCACGGGCGCAAAACGTGTCCGTCTATCAGAACCATTTAGGCGACTTTATTCGCGAGGTCCACACTGGGCTGTCCGCCATCCAAGTGCCTGCGCGCGTGCAGACGGCGGCGCAGATGGTCGCCGCCTTTTACCAGTCCTGCGCAGCGGTGGTTGTCGGCGGTGCCGACGCGCTGCCCGCGTTTCGCGCTCATCTTGAACGCGTTGGGCTGGCTTGGCCGAAGGTCTTACCCTCGTCGAACCTTGTCCTGACCGCGGCCCAAGTGTACCGCGATTTTCAGGTTACAGCCCTGCTTCGTATTCGGAGAATGGGCAGAAAAGACGCCGGCGGCATGCTTGAAATAGCACCGGACCAACGGTTTCTGGGGGATTGGGAAAAGACTCGTGACCAGCTGTTGCGAAATGGCGTGTACGAACGCTTTTTTGAAGAAACCAAGCACCTGTACACCGACAATGGGATCCTCGGTGGACGGGAGTTGAAGTACGGAGAGTTTTCCAAAACAGAAAGTTTGATTCTTGATAGCCTGGCAGACGAAGAGCTATTTGGCAACACCGTTCTGATGGAGGGCGTCAAGGCTCTACCCGTGGTAGTTAACATTACAGTGACAAGTTGGCTGTCGGTAACGGAGCAGCTGGGCCTTTCGAAAAACGCGCAAGTCGTAATCACCAACATCGAACATCTAAGCAAGCTCGACAAGTTAGTAAGCGCATTGAGTGAGCCCTACCTACATTACTATTTCGGCTGGTACGTAGTGCAGCAAATGAGGCGGTACATGGACAAAGCAATGGCGGAAAGTTGGTACAACTTCGCTGCAACGTACCTAGGCGCGGACGATTCAGGCGACCGAAGAGCTGACTGCTTAGAACTAGTCGAAAGCATCGTGGGAAGACTCGCATTTGAGTCCTTCGTGCCATCCAGAATTGATGCCGGCGACGAAGCCTACGTGACATCCATGGCAGCAGCTCTGTCGCAAGACTTTACCCAGAAGGTGATGATAAGCGGTGCGCGGAGCAATCTTAGCCCCTTGGCTCCTCTCGGAATGTCCCACTTCCAAGTGGACTTTCGTGAAGACGTTATGCGAGCCGTGAAGGAAGCGCTTGCCAAGTCCGACCTGACCAACCAGTCGTCGCTGCTCAGCAACTGGATGGACATCGTGGGCGCGATGAGGGAGATGAATAACACCCTTAGGGACAGTGTGCCCACGACGTACATCCACGACCTCTCGGTGAACGAGCGATACAGCCTGTTCGACGACCGCAGCGAGAACCTGTCCATTCCGCCCCTGTTCTCAATGCTCCCGGTCTACGAGCGGCAGCTGACAGACGCGGCCAAGTTCGGTGCTCTCGGAACCCTGCTCGCCACGGGTATGATGCAGACCTCCCTGGTCAGGCTGCCCGCTAACTCGACGTTCCGCAAAGAGATCGCACGGAGACTGCACTGCTTCAATGATTCGGCCGAATCACTTTACAACGATTTGGACTTGTCCCTCCCAGTTGGGTCCGCGCAAGTTGCCTTGTCAGCGCTCCAAGCTCTCCCGAGGAGCGACCACTTGCGACTTAGAACGTTCAACAGGCTGCAGACTTTCTTTGCCGTCATGTGCTATCTACTGTGCGCACCCACCGCGTCCAAGGGCAGCCTGCTAGCCGAAGCCATTTGTAACGAGGCAGTCAAAAACAGCGATTCCTTCCAACTAGCCTTCGAATGCGCTGCGGACTCGGCTATGAACCCTGGCGTTAAGTGTCACATGTTTTAGCGTAGCTTTGCTATCAATGCGTGACTTGGTACTGTGTTATTTTCTCTTCTAACCAGTGCAGTGCTGCAGTGTGCGACAATGTGCGTGTAACACGGCAAAGAATGCTCATTCTTGTTTAACGCACATTGTCAGCGATCGTCCAAATTGTTTTGTATTATATAGATGCCAATTGACACATTTTTAGCCTCGGCAGTTGTGGCATTCATAGATTAGCTCTTGAAATATCAGCTGTGTGGTGTTTGCGACTGCTCAGCATAGTCACAGAACTTAGGGCCTTTCTTGCATGACATATATAGAAGCAAAGTCATGAGTATTGTACTCTTTAATTTTGTTTTTCGGGTTTCATCCGCTCTGGGGTCGCAGGATTCATACGAAATATAACCGAACTGTTGATGTTCACAAAAACAAAGAGCTAGAAAGTACTTCAGTTTTACAGCATAATGTAACACTCAACGTGAATGAAGCGAATATATTTTGGTTGCTTATTTTTTATCCCGGAGTGTCCCGGCTCCTTGTGTTTTGTATACCTCTTCTGAAACTTTTACACAGATTGTTGTTTGAGTCGGAGTATATAGGCTTTGCGCGCTGCATGCCTACTATGGTACCTACAGATCAAATAATACGTTCAGGGTCACGCCCGGATTCAGTACGTACTGTATCGCATATATTTCTCTTTAACATACCTTCATGGCTATACCTAAACGAAGTAGCCGACGCGGTGACGTTTTTGAGCGTGTGGTTTTCAACCGAGTATTTCAGTGCTGCTCACGGAGAAAATTGTATTTCGATGTTTGTAGCGTTATCCTCCCTGTCCACATGCAACGAGCCTTCTAGCGCATGTGCAAGGCGCGCACACGGCCGCTACACATGCCGTGGGCGGAGCGCACAACGGCGCTAAAGGTCGCGTGATGCTATCACGTGAAATTGAGCGAGAACACAGGGCGTAAACCCGCAGATGTGCTCGGTGAGTGTACCGTCTGTCTACCCCTGTCTCAGCGTGGGTTCGTAGCTCAATCAGTAAGACAACGGCCTCTCGCTCCATTCCTTTGTTCGTTCCAGGTTCGATTCCTGGTCGTGCCAGTAACTTATTTTATTTGTTCGCGGGAGTTTTCTGTTAACACCAAAGGTCGCGACAGAACCATTGGGGGTAGAAGTAGAAAGCTTCGCTTTAAAATTGACGTAATGTCTGAAACAATGGCAACAAAGTTGGAGCCCTTGTTTTTCCCCCTTGTCATGTCGGTGTCTCTTATTGCAGTTGAGGTCGCAACCGTAAACAAAAGCTTCAAGATTTACGACACAAGAAAGACGTGCCAGAACGCCTTGGCCCTTCGCACGATCGTATACCCAGATCCTTTGCGCCTTAAAAAAAAGCGTCGGCGGACATGCGCCTTGCCTATGAAGGAGCGATGGAATAACGATTGTTTGTTGAACACGTATTTAATGGGTAGATAAAGGCATTGCTCCATCGACTCTATCGAGGAGAGCGCTGAACTGTATACATGACACCATGCATATCTGTCGTTCTGGTGTAAGCCAGGAGTTGTTCTGCAACTCGCTTCCTGCTTCCGTCGAGCTAGTGGTTTATCCCACATAGGCTTTAAGTTATTAGCCATCGGTTAGCCTAGAAGGTTGGCTAATGCGGCATTTTGTATGCCACAGTGGATATCTCATAACAATCATTTCTGATTTACGACAATAGAAAAAATATACAAAAGTAAACTCTATTCCAATGTGTTGGCAGTTGTGTCCCACACGTGACGCGTGCATACTTTGTAACACTCCACCTAAGAAATTCTCTTGGTGGCCTTTTGGTATACAGACAAGCAAACGTTCATCAGAACGGTTTTTTGGCCACCCTGGTGTAGTTTCTGGATGACACCTCCCATTCTAAAACCTTCAGCTTTGTACTTTGCACCATAATTGCGTTTGGAAAAACAGAATGGCGTATGCCATGAGTATCTTGGCTTGGGAAGGGTCTTGTCGGAGTATCTACGTCGCGTCTTGACCTGTGAGAGCACAAGAACAAGGAAGCTTCTCTCAGAAATTATACGCATGCCGGCGAATGTTGGCGATGTTGAAATAAGTCACCACTGCTTGGTGGTTGTAACTACCTTAGTTGTAACACCTAAAGACCTCGAGGACAACTAACACTTATGGTACATGAAGCCGAAAGCATTATTCTCCAATTGGACTCCGCTGCCACAGAGCGGGTGTGTGAAAATGGGAAGTTTGGATGTTAACGCCACAGCCAAATTGGGAGTTGTGAATTGGCCGTGAATTTCTCAGCAACATCTCATTTCCAGGCCACTGCAGCTGGACCATTCCGGTGCGATGCAGAACTTAAAATATATGTTGTGATAGCCTCCTCTCCGCACCTAAACCGACCTAAAAGGCACTAAACCGTCCTTATTTACAAAAAGAATGCCTATAGAACTGATCCAATCAGCATTTCTCCAATACAAGAATCGCGGAATTAAAACGGAAATAGATTTGCTGAGGCTGCGGCATGGAAGTAAGCGTTACAAGCCGCAACGTTATCTGCCAGGCCACAGAGGCTGAACAACCTCTATTTACCAGTCTTTTTATTGCTGAAGTGATCAAGGTTGCGGGCGGCAGTGTTCAATGTTAACCACTAGACGGCGCTAGGCGTAACAGGAAGTCCCCGGCCTGCAGTGACTTGGAAACGGGATGTCGCAGCATCAAAAAGGCAGCTGATATCGCCAATGGCCGGTACCCTTGAGTGAGTACGTGGGAATGGTGGGCGCGAAAGTTGATGTTGCAGCTAAGTAGAGATTGACGAGGACGGTATCCGTCACAAGCTCACATTTACCCGAATCTCCACTGGCCAATTTTCCGGAGTGGGTGGGTTTGACTTGAAGAGAGGTAATGAAGAAGATGAGGCGAACATCACAGCTGGCTGCCTAACGCACCACATATAGCACCTACTGTTTCCCTTATAACACTCATTGTATTCCCTTTAGGAACTGCTATCATTTTGCACATCGGCGAGCCTGCGAATTTTCCTCCAAGGCCTCTGAGGAAACACGGAGCCTCGTTCCCCTGCTCATGTTTTAAGACACCACTCAACATTACCGCTCTTCAAGACATTAACCACATCCTCACCCGAAGCTTACTAAAAGAGAAGTAATACTCAGTAGACTCCAAACACCTCTCCTCAACAAACTTGGCTACATCGGATGTACCCCACCCAATACCCTCCTATATGTAAATCCTGCCCTAACACCTCATTCATATGATCTTAGGGCGTGCACATAGCTCCACCCTCCTACCTTTATCCACTACTCTTTTTCCTCCTGAGCTTCTGGAGAACCTGACGACCAGCGCAGGTTTGGATGCCCAGTACCTCCTGGTGTCCTGGGCTGAGAGAGCACGGTCGTCCCATGATCTCCTGGAATGAGGCACCACTCCCACATCACCAGGCTCGTAATAAAGTAGTTAAGAGAAGAGTTGCCTAGGCCGAAAACCCCGAATCCTCAAGAAAAAAATGTGGTTAGCCTGGCGGTCCCGGGAATCGAACCCTAGACATTTCCGCCGTGCAACCGGCGCCCCAAGCACTGTGCCACCCCAAAGGCCCGAGGGGTGCGGCTTAGCAGCGGTGGGGAACAATAACATGTGCAGCCAATTGGTATACGGAAAGAAATGCCTCCTGGGTTCGGAATTGAACCTTGGTCCCTCCCGTTGTGAAACCGGCGCCTATCCGAATGAGCTATCATCTCATTCCGGGCGCACATCATTTCCTTTGAGTTAGTAGCGCGGGCGTCGGCTTTGGACTTGGCCGCGGGTTTTAGCGCGTAGCGCGTGCTAACGCGATCCTCTTTGGGAAAGCCTGCGGACGGAAGGATCCGGGCCTGCCAGTGGAGAACTTTCACCGGCAACTTTCACTCTGTTCTTCGTCCGTGTGTTTTTGTTGCGCTTCAAATCATGGCATCTATTCACCAACTAGCCCAGCAAGAAGTTCTCCTTTTCACGGGCAAGTTCACAAATTAATGTGAGGTGATGACATGCGGAGCTGAAACTTGGCGCGTTACTAAACAACTTCAAAGCAAACTTAGGTCGGTGCAACGGGCCATGAAACAAATAATGATTGGAGTAACACCTATAGAGACCGGAAACGAGCTTCCTGGATCAGGGAACAAACTAGAGTAGAAGATATAGTTCTAATAAAAAAAAATAAGAAACGGACTTGGGCTGGCACGTTATTAGGTGAAATGGCAATCGGTGGACTATTAGAGTGAGGGAATGGCGGACACCGAAAGACTGGTCTAGAAAAAGAGAAAGGCCAGTTACTCGATGGAGAAACGAAATAAGGAAATTCGCTGGCAAAGAATGGACTCCAGCGGCGCGGGGCAGGAACGGTTGGTGGTCGATGGGAGAGGCCTTCGCCTTGCAGTGGACCTAGTGGGCTGCTGCTGATGATGATGATGCAACAACCGGGCCTCCGGAGGAGGAAGAGGGGCCGCCAGCTCTGCTGTTTCTCCAGCCTTGCACCACTAGGCCAAGCTGCGCAAATTTTAGTGCGAAGCAGTATACCTCTACCTCCGAAGGGTTCTGTCGCGACCGTGGGCAAATACTGCCACCGCCAGGAATCGAACTTGGACAAGAATAGAGTAACGGAGCAACAGCCCGTCTTCTTGCCGGTTCAGCTACGCCCACACGAGGAGACAGGGAGACAGACGGTGCACTCAACGAGCACAGCGGCGGGTCTACCACATGCGCTCATTCAAAGCCCTTGTGTGAAGTGCAAGCCGCATAATGTATGATAACGGCGTTCACGTGGTTTGGATTAGCGGTGAACTAAACAGTGTCTGGAGAGCGGGAGGTCGGGAGGGCGCTCCTTCGACGCATGAAAGAAGAGTGAGGGGGAGGCAGTGAGAAAGATGTAATAGCCGCGCGTGCCGCTCTCCTCCTAACCCTTCGCCAGATCTCTCCTCCTCGCTTTCTTTCTGCCGTCGCTGGTGTGTTCGGTCGTCTCTGATTTCACTCTTTGTAGACCCACGTGTGTGAATTCAAGTGGCATCGCATGGGTAACCGTTGGGGGTGTCGATTACAGCTTCGCAGTCAACCACCTTCACAGCGTGAATTGGAGCGATTTTTTTCTTGCAAAATGTTCAGTTAGGATATTATTCGCATTCTTTTAGTAAAAAAGTATGGTTTGGTAACCTTTAGGTCAATCTATCTGATAATACGACGCCAAGAGGCTCACGTGAAGTGCGTCTTGGCAAATATGTTTGTCAAACACGCAGCCACAAATACCACGGAGCTATGTTATGACTCAATTCCAGTTATCGCTGGCCGCACACGACGAGAAAGAGGCGGCGAAAGAAGACGACACCTGAAGACGGGGGGTCGCCTTAACCACCGCCGGATTGTCTGCTCTACCGTGACTCCTCCTTTGGACACATGAGTATTGTTTAACCGGCATTGAGTTTCTGATGGCTCCTGTCATGGCCACTGGCCAATTCACCTGACTGGGCATGCTGAGGCGCGCGTCGCAACGATAGTTTTGATGCTACACGCAGCCAGTGGGAATTTTGCCGACAGGGCCCGGCTACGTGGATCTGTGGGCGGCGCTGTTCATCGAGCGAGCCAAGTTAGGCGGAAGTAATGGTCCTGCAATTAAGAAAAACGCAACACTGCGCATGCTAAAAGGCGCTATGAATTCGACGTTCCCTTGCCAAAAAATCCATCTGCATCAGTAAAATATGCAGAAAATGTTGAATCGCCAAACAGACGTTTATTAAGCAAAGCTAAAATACAAAAAAAAAGTTCAGAAACGGCTAGAAAAAATTACACTTCTCGCGCGGGTTCATCTTTGAGCCCCGCGCGCACGTGAACGCTGAAGAGAACAGAGTCGAGTGCCTCACGGCCTCGTTACAGGCTCGCTCAAGCTGACCGCCAACGCCCGCCGGGTCGCACAACAGGTAGCACATGGCTAAGAAGAAAGTCTGCGTCTCGGTGAACTGGGACAGGTGCGCGAGACGCCTGCCGCTGGAGGCTGGTTTGGGACCACGCAGGCATTCCTCCACGATCTGCACAGGCACCGCCCGGTCGAGCTCCAGGTTGTACGTCTCGTTCCCCAAGGGCCCCGAAAAGCAACGAAGGCTCCTGCCAGTGGCATCGGCGACATCTGGGCCGAGCGTCGTCACCAGATTTCTGAAGGTTGCCACAGCAAGAAGCACGCCCAAGGTGCCGAGCTTGATGGAGGGTGTGAGTCCGGCATCGTAGATTGGCAGCATGGTAGCGTAAAGGGGCAGCCGCACAGAGTTTCTCCGAGACTTGAAGAAGGAATACGAGGGTTGCGTGTTCATTTCGTCCAGGAGCGCAGTCCAGAACGTTTCGTTGCCCGGAAATCGTCGGCGGTGATTTGCGGCGATCACCCAGTTTTGCGCTATGGACCCGCTCATGCCCTTGAGGCTCGGGCCCAACATTTGCTGGTACGCGGCTGTCACGCGGCGGAGCCAGAAGAAATCCCCAGAATTTCCGGCATTGTAGTTCCCGGACGACATGAACCACGCGCTCTTGACAACCTTTTCTCGGAAGCTGGCCCGCACCGCCGCCGTTGTGCCGTTGATGTCGATGACAAGGTCTGGCACGAACTTCTGGTAAATATACGCGCCGAAAGCAGCCACGCCCAAGTGGCGCTCACTCAATCGGAGACAAATCTTCGGAGCGGATTTGTCGAGCATGTCATTGCCGAACCTTTGAGCTGCGACCTCTCTGCTCATAAACGGCGCCATCTCGCTGACGGCGAGCCAGCTTGTGTACCATGCCATCGTGCTTTCGTTCTTCTGTACAAGCGTTCCATACCCGTTCAAGAAGTCTACGTTAGTGACCGTTATTCTGATTGAGCTCGCGTTTGCAATGTCAGCGCCATGTGCAACAAACTCCGCCCATTGGCTCTCCTCAAAGTACGGCATCAGACGCGCCAAGCTGTGGACGTCCAGGGTCGCGCTTTCGACGACTGTTGAGCCTCTCGGCGTAAAATTGCTGAGAGTCTTAATCAAATCTCTCTCAAAATTGACAGCTTCAGCGAATGAGATCTCCGACCAACTGGTGCTACCGGACGCCATGACTGCCATCACAACTGACTCGTAAAAACTGAAAGATTCGTTCAAGGCCACGGCTTCGCAAGATAGCGAGGGTGCGCTGAAGAGGCAGCCCGGCTCAAGGAGAACCCTTCCGCCAGGGCTGTTGCTGAGGGCCAGTTGTGCCTGCTTTCTAATACCCAAGAGGGATGAAATGCCAAAGGTGATCCTGATGCGCGTTGTCAAGCGAAGCAAGCTGGTGGGGCGTTCCAGCCTCGGCCACGAAATGCGTGCCGCAGCCAGGACTTGCCTGAAGTTGTCGAGGTCGTCCTTCCCGTGCATCAGCACCGATTCGCAGCTGCGGTAAAGCTGGGCCGCTCTCTCTGAAGAGATCAGGCCTCTGGGCAAAAAACGTGTGTCCCTCAGAATCCTAGCGGCTTCCCCAACGAAGTCCGACAGCTGCTTGGCGTACACCGACTCAATGCGTTTGCGTTTTCCGCAGACATACCTGTAAAGAGTAAAAAAAGAACAAGTGGGTAGATACCGTAATTATAAACGCAGTATTTGATGACGTTCTTAACTACAATGCTTGCAGTCTCAAAGGCAAAGGTCGTCGCTGGCCTCTCCCCCGAACATCTCGGATCCGAGGCAGCACCATCAAAAAAAAAAAAAAAAAAAGCTCCGTTCAGCGCTTTTATAGCCATGAGGGATTTCGCAAAAAAAAGTACCAAATTGGGAAAAGAAAACGTACTGTTAAACTTCTAACCTCTGAATGCATTTGATGCTGCGTTAAATAACGAAACAATTGCAAATAATATATGCAGTTACAGCAGTCGGGTGGACAATAAAGCGCATAAGCATATAGTTCTAGTAATTCTTCAATTATTCTCCGAAACTAAGGCTTTACGCCGCTGAATAAATTCGGGTGCTCATGTCATGCACGTACCCGCGATATGTGCCGCACTGGCTAACGCCCCCCGCTGCCACTTACGATTTGGCGGGTTTCCTCCTTGTGCGAATCGGTGCATGGTTGTTCTACATAAAACCAACGACGGAACTCGACGCGTGCGACGCTTCAACACTCGTGGTAAGTATTGTGGGGGCCAAGCCCCTCAAATCGGGGCGAGAAGGCGCTAGCAACGTCCTCCTCCTTGGTGGGGCGAGGGCGATCCTCGCGCGCTTCCCTCCTCTCCTTACGAGGCGACGGGGGATGCGCGCAGGAGACTCCCCGGGGAGACCGCCCTTGGGACGCGCAGCGATCGCACGGTACGTAAACGCCCTTCGGCCACTTCTGGCCGTTTCTTGCATTGGCCATTGTTTCCCACTTCCGTGGGTCACGGAACCCACCGTGTCGATTAGCGCATGCCTCGATTTGCGTCAGTGCGTTTATCTAGGATGCCCGGCGAGTGTCCGCGGGCATATTCCACTTCTTGGTGGGTTGCCCCCGCGTCCGCGATGTGACGGCTTGCGCCGTCTGAGGTCAGCGGACGAGCGACGATGCCGCCCGATAGCCCCTGGGGCATACACCCGCCAGCGCGTGCCCAGCCCGCAGTCGGGCAGCAGTTAGCGTCCGCCGGCGTTGGCCGGCCGCAACGCTCGCTGACATAGGGGAAGGGGGCTCTCTGTGGCCGCAACACATTTCAAGCCACGCCACTGGACACGACTGGGCGGCATCGGCGCTCGTCCGCTGACCTTAGACGGCGCAAGCCGTCACATCGCGGACGCGGGGGCAACCCACCAATGAGTGGAATATGCCCGCGGATACTCGCCGGGCATCCTAGATAAACGCACTGACGCAAATCGAGGCATGCGCTAATCGACACGGTGGGTGCCGTGACCCGGCCTGTAGCACTGGAACGCGGTAAATTCAAATCACCTTGCGCAAACCTTTAGTGTGTTTACCTTGGGATGAGCGCTACGGTACAGGAACAGCATGAGAGGTGAGCAGGAAAGCAAAGGGGGCATTTGCTTGGCAAATGTCTACTAAGACTATTGTCTTTTGTCGACATTTGCAACGAAAGGAGCAGATACACGGCCAATTTTTTCTTTGTATTTTTTTGCTAACGCTACCGAAACATAGCTCTAGTTAAACAGCTTCACTGGTAATAAATTAGGACAATTCATATTGCTTTATACATCGTGAGGTACAAAACACCCCCCGCTTGTAGAAAAATGTTCTGTCCACCCGTGTAAACAGGTACAAAATGCCTCCGAAGTTGGAGGTCTCTTCACCTTTTTTCTTAGTTGGCGGTCTTTTCTTACACCCTTTTTATTACACCCTTTTTCTTTTTGTTGAGCGATAGAGCGCAGTGAGCGCGCACACAATTCCACCGCAAGACATAACACAGACGCTTCTCGGCGGAGTCGCTGAACTATAGGCGCGAACGCGCAGGGAACCTGGATGTATACCCATGGTATACTAGAGAGGACACTACGCCTGGTCATCCATGTCGGCGTGGGGGGTTATGGCCTCATGGGAAGACCACAGCTGCTGGCTCGACATGTCTATCGTATTCATTAGCGTCTTCTTGGGTTTGCTTTCTTCACTATACATTGATATGTCTACGAAGTCGCCGAAATGGCCGAACCTCGCTTCGCTTCTCTCGCTTCGCCTGGAAACTAGAAATTCGCTCCATTAGTTGAAGACAGCTAAGTTAGTGCCGTCGACAGTTAGTGTCGTCGACGGGACTAAGACAGGTAGTGCGGTCGAGGGACCATCACTACATATTTACATAAGTACAAAACCGCAATGTAAACACGTTGGTTTGTGGTGAGGAAAGTGAGCTTCGCGGTTCATCTTGACTGAGCAGGTAATTTGCCGTCGTGAAAGTTGTAGCAGACGATGTTTTACGAAAACACGAACGGAAACACCGCGAAGGTGTTTGCATAGGTACGCTCATAAAACCTTTCTGAGCTTTTCAAACGGCAAAACAAGAGCCTTTAGTGAGTCTTCTCCCAAAATTTTACATTATTATTGGTCTGAAGAATAGTAGGCACAACTGTACCGGCAGACTCTCAGTAAAGGAAATACGCCTTACTTTCTATTTTCTCAGCTTTAAAACAGGATGTTTTTATTTTTTTTTACACAATTTCCTTCTCTTCCTTTAGTTTTCGTGGCACTGTATAAGAATTTACGGCCACATAAACTTTCTCATTCAAGCCAGTGATGAAAAAAAGGCGAGCGTACGGTTTGATGGCGGCCATGGCGACACAGACGGCCTTTGCGTGAGCCGATAGACGCTAGCACCTGATTCCTCTTTAGTGTATATTAGTAAGAAACTCAATAGATTTAGCCAACGCCTTGTAATATTTTCTGATGGTACGCGCCTTTACACTTCCCCCTCTCCCCCTCTCTGCACCCTTCTCCTTGGAATGAACATGCTGTTACGCGCTTTCACTGCGCAACCGCAGGACGCGCTAGCTTGACCTTTGCTGAGCTTGAAGGTCAGATTGACGGAACGGAGCGTTTTCTGTTTTTGTACCTGGAGTAACAGGGCTTTTACTGTAATAATAGAAAAAAAAGCTAATAAATCGCCGCGCCCGACCCCGCTTACTTGTAGAAGTCGGTGCAGGGATCCTCGGAGGCGTCTATGCTGGCGCTGAGCAGCTCGGCGAACTTGTTGCACGCGGGCGTGGAGCAACCGCCCCTGACAGTCCCGTAACCGGAACGCACGGCGAAGCCGAGTCCTATGAACGCCAAGGCGATGAACACGATGCTCGTAGAGGCCACAAGGGCGACCACGATAGCCCAGTGTGCTTCGGGAACTGTCTCCGGCTGATGGCGGTGCCCTTCGCGCCCCACATGACGCACGCAATGGCGGTCTTTGCCGCTTCGGGCGGGCGACAGGTACGGCGAGATTGGTTGGGCGGGTGGTGAAGGGAGCGATTCGGAGCTGTCGCCGACACTCCAGCAGTGCGTCTGCGCTCAAAAAAGAAAGCCGTGCCTGAGAACTTGCCGTCTAGCCGCTTCTCCATGCGGGGACCAACGAAATATGCAGTTCCCCAGTCTACACACAGGCCTCACACCACGGCGCTTCTGCTTCATCGTGTGCAGCTAATAGTGTAGCGGGCTCGTATACGGACTCCGATACCACTTCTAGAACAGTAATTTCTCGGTATGACAAAAACGAAGGTTTTAGTCGAGAACGGTTTGCACCAGGCTACCTTGTGGTTTTGTTTCATTCTAGGAGAATTCGCAATGTGTAAGTGTTTTCGTTTGACGCCATGAAGACAAAATACAAGTTTGGTTTATTCCAAAGATTTGATGTTTTATAAAGCTCCTAGCACTTGTACGGCAATAAACGACGATTTATTCACGGCGAAATTACACGACTTAAGCCGAAATTTCAATTCTTCCTCTAAATGGTGTTTCGTGACATCAGCGATGGCGTACGCAGGGCAGGCATTTGAAAAGAACGTTAATGTTGACTATAAGGCTGCAGCGGACGACGAAACGTCTTTCGTTGCTTCCTTCGTTTACCCTTCCGTCCTCTAGAGGGAGCTACAATGCCGCTCAGGCCGGCTGTCCGCACTCGTTTTGTTTTTGACTGAATTCGCACTTGGCCTATTTTTGTTACTGTTGATAGTAATAGTTTTGTGAAACATTGGGTATGCTCAACAAATGTGATCACGTAAGACATCGTCGCTTATGCCAATTGGCCGGTGTCGTGAGAGGCAAACCCAAAGCGCCGGACTGCTATGCCGCTGTAACATGCCCAGTGCGCGGAGTACGCACTGATGCTTCTATGCTTACGTGTGCGTTCGTAACTTCCATTGCTCACCCCACCAATTGTACTGCTATAAAAAGAATATGCATTAAATTTAAGCGCAAATAGCTCATTCTGCAAGCTTATAAGCCCCGCCAAACTTGCATTTGCTTTTGCCGGCCTCAGCCAATCGCACAGCTGCCCATAATACGTCAGAGGTTCTGAACTGTCTTTTGTACAGCACCTGTACCGTCTTTTTCTTTCTTTCATCCGGTTTCCCGCGCTGTTTTTTTCACGTCGTCTATAGTCAAATAGCCCAAACAGAAGCCTTAGTCATAAGTTGAGTGCGGGAATTGATCTAGTGGATAACATGGCCATTGTCTTTTCCCCTAATTACGTAAATTATTTTAGTGAATTTTGCGCTAAAAGTGGTCTCAGTGTGGTGCTGGTGCTAAAAAGGCAATCGTTCGAATGAACCAAACTTGCATTTTGTCTCTGTGGCCTCTACTATTAAGTTATGCGACCGTAATACCGAAAAACCAAAGTTGGAGGATATAGGGTCCTATATGCACACATCGGTCACAAGTGTAAATACTTATGGCGTGCTCTTCGAAATACCACCAAGAAAATACCTCGCTTAATTTGTGCCCATTGTGTTGTAATACGGCTGCTGCACTCAGTAGATGGTTAGTATTTCTTATTACAGTGCATCCTCTCCAACCGTTCTTCGTCCTTTAGATCGCACAATGTACCGGTTCCAAGTAATGCGCCCTTTTAGAAAACGGAGCAGAGCTTTTACGGTGTTTACTTGGTGCCCCGTCGTGTCTACGTCCATGTTCTATTTAGCACAGGGAATGTACTCTCTGTTAGCGAAATTTGGGTCTTAGAAGCAGACAAAGTGCCCAGTAAGAAAATCGATATTTGCATGTAGCCCATCATGTTCCTCACAAGGTTGGGATAGTTTTAGCAGCCCTTATTTAAAGGATTCTGGTTTTAGCCGTCGAACAGCTAAAGGTTTTTTTGTGTTATTCCAACGCTTTTAGCTTCTTGACCATGTTTCTTTCCGCGCTGTTGATTCGTAATTTTATTCCTAGTCTTTGCATGTCTCGGAGAGGTTGAATACTGCCAAGATGGCACAAAAAATTGTCACCGGTGAAAAGTACGGGTCACTGCGACTAGGTCCGTAAAAGAAAAAAAAATTAGCAGTGGCTTAGCTCGGCTATGGCAGGATATACGTAGCGTGAGCTAAGGTTCAGCAATCCAATTCAATCCAGTCCAGTCCAGTCCAGCCCAGTCCAGTCCAGTCACTGCTCCTCGCGCATGCGCAGCACGGCTCTCCAGGAGCCACGCGAAACTGCTATCAAGCGGCTCCGGCGTAGCGTCAGGCTTGGCTACTGCGCAACGCAGGCGCACAGTTGGCCACGCGCCGGCGCCAGTGCGTCTGCCGCGGCTATGACGTCACTCCTCTGGAATGCGCAGACCGGCGAATGTGTAGACCCAATTCTCTACACACCCGTACTCCAATTGGATTGGAATCCAGTACAATCTAATCCAAATCCAATCCTATACGATCCAATTTCATCCAATGCTCCTCGCGCGTGCACAGCACGGCCCTTCAAGGTCCACGCGAAACTGCTCAACCTCGGCGAGTGTAGCTTACGCTATAAAAAAGTGTCTATAGGTCAGGGTGCGTGGGTACACTAGTTTTAAACTTGACTGTGCTGATTGGGACAGGAACTGTTAAAGCCATACCCTAATCGCCAATGGCGGGAGAGAGATACGTAAGCTAACAATCAGCCTGGTGCTTAATTACCGTTTCCTTCTCGAACCTTGCCCGAAAGTTTTGGTTGATTCTCCAGGGGGTGACAGAATACAAGTACTACTGTCAGCGTCCCAAGCGCGCGTAACAAGCTGTTGCAAACATTGCAACTCTTTTGTTGTGTTACCTCCGTTATCATTCGAAGTTCCGTGCTTGGAAATATATACGTGGACAAGTCTGCAGCAAAAAATAAAAAATGGTTCTAATTTGACTACAGGCAAGGTATAAATCACTCAAATAATGGGAGCCTAATATGCACTTGGCTGAAAGCGGGCACCACCTGTTTCTTAATGAAAATTACTATTGTTGATATCGCTAATTCCTTTTATTGAACCCGCTAGCTTTCGCTGTCGAGGATATACCCAAAGCGTTTTCAATGCTCTTAAATTGTACGATTTGCAACTACATGCACGCCAACCGCATTTTCTTGTTTTGTATCTGATCTATTGTCACAGTTTATGATAACAGATTTTTATTATATCCTGTTGTAGTGGCCCTCTACGCTTTTGCTACTTTGGCTATCAGGAGTTCCCCGATGTTTTCTTTTTTTTTTTTTCTCCGTGAGCCGCGGTCAACCCGCTCTACATTACCAAATTAAGCAGATGCCAACACCAACTCATTTTGCGAACAAGGTATAGTCCTTGACAATTAAATCTCTCTCTCTATTCACGGTTCTAACTTCAATGTGTCGTCTGTTAGCAGGGCCTTGAATCGGACATCGGTTTCGGGTTTCGGGTGTAGTTTTTCAGCAGGAATGCATGATATTTTTCGGAAAATATATAGTGTGTTACGTTATCAATATCCGGAAAATGTAGCGTTTTTTTTTTCGCACTAATATGAAACCTAACTTGGTTTGTCACGGAGCCTTTGTCACGGAGGACTTTTTTGTCTTTTGGTTTTATAAAGGAGAAAAGTATGGGAAAAAAAAGATACGACCAATAAATCTTGGCGCCGTCTATGACTCCAAGCATCCTTTTTTAGCAGAAGAACGAAAGAAGTGCTGGGAAAATACATTTCCATAAGAATATTTAAGCGTCACCAAGTCGCCTGTTGTCTGCGCAACAGAAAGGGTCACTGGAAAGAATAAAAAGGGCGCCAAACAGACGAAGACGAAGTAGGCACGAAGGACACATACAGGCGCCAACTTCCAACTGCTGGCGCCTGTTTATGTCCTTTATGCACCCCCCCCCCTTTTTTTTTATTATTATTTCCAGTGAAGCATGAACCAACTAGCTCAACACGTTTTTAAGAATGGGCACGGCAACGTAAATTTGTCATCACCAAAGATGTTCGTATTTTGAAGGCAAGAAATTCTTATTTACCGTCGGGGATTCCGCTCCACGTCTGTTGAGAGGCTTTAGAAAATCTCCAGTGCCTCTTGCGTACGGTTTCTTTGAATACTGAAAAAAAGTGGGTAAGACAAAGAAGAGAGAAAACTAATTGAATGTTTGCGCATCTATCGCTTGTAAAAAGTTTTATTGGAGATATGGTTGCGGAGTTGTAAACATTCCATCTTTCAGAAGGTCAGACTTTGGAATGCGGAAGTTAAATTCAGTTTTTAGTCCATATTCTCGCGGGGAAAATAGGTTAAAAACACGTTTGTCCTGTTGTAGCCTACTCACGCTATGCCGTGAAGTCTATGTGACGACACACTGGGAAGCCTATCAGACCGAATGTGAAGGATAGCAAGTGAGGATATATATTGTGCCATAATTAAACGTTATCGGCATAATTTATCTCCCATGGTTTTTTTTTTCTATGTGTCCACGTGCGTGCGTGTGTCTGCGTGCGTGTACGGGCGTGTGTGGGATGCGCTCCCTACAACAACTGAAGCTGCATGTCGCTACGTATTCCAGCGCCCTTGAAATATGAGGCCAGACAGCCAGAAAACGAGGACTTTGAAACCGGGAATTAGTTACCAACGAATGCTTAGTATTACAACAAAGTCGATAAAAAAATCACTCGAGCCTGAAATGGAGATGAGTGATACAGCAATAAATGATTTGGTGCAAACCATTTTGGCGTCACTGCTGTAGCTAGATAAGATAGCTGAAAGCGTCGATCTGGGGTTTGTTCCTTTTTCGAGACAAGGAAACAAACTAAGGCATTAGACATCAGCTGCGTCGAAAAATAAAAGGCGTCATATGGGTTTAATTATACAAGGCAAGCGTATACATAAAGGTTCGACAACTGCCCTTTTGGCTTTCTTGGTTGATTATGAGGTTTAACGCGCCGCGGCTACACAGGCGATGAAACGCGCCGTCTAGTGGAAGGCTCCGGATTAACTTTGACCACCTGGAGATCTTCAACGTGCGCAGAAATCTCGAACACACGGATGTTTTCGCTTTTCGCTTCCACCAGAAAAGAGGCCGCACGGCCGCCAATCTACCCCGCGTCTTAGGGCTCTGCAGAACAACGCCATAGCCACTAAGCCACCGTGGCGGGTCTTTCGGCTTTATTAATTTAAAAAATGCAGTAGCTGCAGACATAGCATATTCTGCGCAAAGTCGACCGTCCACGTTCACCCTACAGGAATCAAAAGTCACCCGGTTAGCTACGGAAGTACCCGCTTCCTTCAGCAAACCTAAAAACGTCTAGAAGCAACCGAAAAAAGGGCCCTTAAAATTTTCTGCGGCGATTGCCGGTGTGCTCGGAGGCCTTCAACAGCGCGTATGGCTAAAGGGGCCTTATTTGCGGGAGAAAAAGCCTAGAAATACCTTGCGGACGGACGACAAGAATCGCAGATCCATGGTTGCAGCGAAGCTTCTTCTTCTTCTGCTTCTTCGCTTTGATCTTCGAAATGGTGGTACGTGTGTTTTCGTTGCGTAAACGATAAGTATCGTTGCTACTGTTGTTGTTGTTATTACTGCTATCATTATAATATTATTATTATTGTTATCAAGAACAATGTCTACCAAATTGTGACTAAAACGAATCAATAAACGTTATCAAATAAAGAAATACGCAGTGTGGATGCCAGAGTACGCTTTTTGTACGCAGAGGAAGTCACTTGACCGAAGAAGAACGAAGAATGAGCTGTGAACAGTGTTGGCGGTAACGCATCATCATCATCATCATCATTACAAGTAACGGCGTTACCGGTAACGCGTTACTTTTTTTGGTAACGTAGTAACGTACTCGTTACTTTTCCAAAGAAGTAACTGGTAACGTATTGCGCTGCTGAGCACAAGGTCGCGGGTTCGATTCCCGGCCGCGGCGGCCGCTTTTCTGATGGAGGCGAAAAGCAAAAACGCCCGTGTGTACGAGATTTCGGCGCACGTTAAAGATCCCCAGGTGGTCAAAATTAATCCGGAGCCCTCCACTACGGCGCGCCTCATCGCCTGCGTTGCGTCGGCGCGTTACACTCTACAATCAATCAACTGGTAACGTACTTACGTTACTTATTTTGAGTAATGTGTAACGAAATTACGTTACGTTACTTTACTTTCTAGAACACTGCTCCCGAGATTCAAGCTGTCGTGGATTTCGGATGAAGTCAAGCGAAATGCGGCCCTCGCGGCTGTTAAGAGCGAGCTGACAGTCTCTTCGCGGCTTGTCGAGAGCCCCGCTTCCCCACTAAAAGCGAACGCAGCAGAGGAAGATTTCTTTGCAAACCCGTTTGGAAATGAATGCACCTCCGTGTCCGGAGATGATGAGCTTTCGCGGTACTTTCTGGTGCAGCAAAGCTTTGCACTGACGGAGCTAAAAAACAGCTTCCCTCTGGCGCATAAGCTGTTTCTGAAAGTAAACACGGCAGTACCATCGAGCGCATCCGTTGAACGCCTATTTAGCGTAGGCGCGGACGTGTTTACCAAGAAGCGAGGTAGAATGTCAGATGCCAACTTCGAAATTCAGCTGTTGCTGAAGTACAACAGCGAAGTGCTTCGGGTAACGGAGGAATTTGTTCACAGCAACTATCTGTACTTCGACATGTGAATAAAATATATTCAAAGTTTCAATCTCGGCTGGTCTTAATTTCTGTGCTAATGAGAGAGGCCGGTTCTTCTGTTAAGTTCCGTGCCAACATGTTATAAATCAGCTTGATATATACTTCCGCGTTTTTTCTTGTAACTATTCGGGTGAGACCCTAAAAAGAGAGGGTAATTAAGTTTCCGCATGGACATACTTTAGCTATGGCGCTTACGCACATACCAAACGTCGAAACAGGAAACAGCAAATGTTTTAGTTCGTGAATGAAAATTAAGTAACGCAACAGTAACGTGCGTTACTTTTTATCAGTAACGGTAACGCGTTCATTTTATTTTGAGGTAACGTAGGTCGGTAATGCGTTACTTTTATTTGAAAGTAACGAGTAACGTATTTAGTTACTTTTTTTCGGTAACGCCTACAACACTGGCTGTGAATACGAAAACATTACCTACCAATTGCCGAGAGGATGTGCCGGTACTGCGCGCGTCGCCGTGCGCGCCGCAGAGCCCCATGGCTCCATGGTGACTGATGCGTCACTGGGTGAGGCAGCAGTGGTGGTGCGAAGCTCGCCTTAACCTCCCCCCCCCCCCCCCCCCCCCCCCCGCCGCTTGCCGAGAGTTCAATTGAATGAAGTGTCCACCAATACTTCTCTTGCCAATGCCAAGTCTGACAACGGCATTTTAGCTCGATGGGCCATTTATGTTTTTGTATTTAAAAAAAAAACACAGCAGGCCGTCCATGTACCTTGGTGAATAGGACTGAAGGTGGAGCCATTACTTTCCCGTCACACAGAGAAAGAACAAAACGATATACAGTGATTTGATTTGTGTGGTAAAAGCCCATGTTTTGGCAGCAGGCGGGTATTCCTTATTGTATATAACTTTGCGCTGAACTAATTATAACGATTAATAGCTCGATATGTGCTATACCCATTGGCCGAGTCAGTAGTATTAAGAATATCCATTGACCCACCCGAGCATCGCCGGGTAAGGCTTATTTTGGAATGAGGTAGTCTGCGTTTAGAACTCCAATTAGTGTCATCATCATCATCATTAGTCTATCTACGACCACTGCAGTGCAAAGGCCTCCCCCATCAATCTCCAGTTATCCCGGTCCTGTGCTAACTGTGACCAATTTATCCCCGCAAACTTCTTGATCTCACCTGAATATGTCCTTAACACGCGTTTGTTCCCTGACCCACTCCGCTCTCTTCTTGTCCCTTAACGTTACACCTATCATCTTCCGTTCCATTGCCCGCTGAGGCGTTCTCAATTTAAGTTGAACTCTCTTAGTGAGCCCCCAAGTTTCTGCCGCGTAGGTGACTACCAGCAAGATGCAGCTGCATTCTTCAGGGACAATGTTAGGCTGCCATTCATTATCTGAGAATGCCTGCCGTTTGCACTCCACCCCATTCTGATCCTTCTAATTATCTCTACCTCATGGTTCGGATCCGGGGTCACTACTTGGCCTAAGTAGATATATTCGCTCACCCATTCCAGTGTATCGCCACCTATATGTCAAACCGCTGTGCTCTCCCGAGGCTATTGAGCATTACTTAGTTTTCCGCATATTAATTTCCAGGCCCACGATTCTACTCTGCTTGTCCACTGCGGTAATCATGTTATGCAATTCGTCCCCCGAGTTACTTAGCAAGGTAACGTCATTCAGCAAATCTGAGGTTATGGTATTCTCCATTAACCCTTACTCCCACCTGTTCCCAATCCAATGTTCTGGATACCTCTTGTAAACATGCAAATGAATAACATTGGAAGTTATCTTTATAGGTACGCCATCGGCGTGCAGTGGTGGCGTACCCACAAAGATAACTTCGCAAATAACTGTAAATAACTGTACAGACAAAATTTAGGAAAACAAAAAATACAAGAAATAGAAAAAAAAATATCATCAGCTAGACTTTTTGTACGATCTGATGTGTCGTCTTTGGGACATAAATTCAAAAATTGAGGGTATGGGGGTCAGTACATCCAGCCCGCCCCTGGATCTGCCAATGACTGGGCTGACTGAGTTCACATGTTACGCTTCCGAAAATCAACATGAACTCACGCACACGCTTGCGCATACATCTCAATCACAGCCGTTCCCGGGCACCGATGCGTACGGGTGACCACATTCCTTGAGGTAGAAAACGGGACACCCCAGTGGGGGAGGACGGGTTACAAAAGACAAAAGGTTGATTGGGAGAACATATATTAATTCGACAACTGCTCTTATTTCAAACGTTACATTTTTACTAAGCCCTCACTCAAGCCGAGGGAACAATCGCACTCACAGTTCAATTACGTGCATTCATTTCGAAGGACCCGCGCCTCGGGTCCTTCATTGGTGTATTTGGCGCTTTATCCCGCAAGACTCGGTTGTAAAATTCTTTGCACTTGTAGAGAAATTTCAGCCGCACCACCCAAGCAACCACCGGACATACGTCCATACTGGCTCTATCGCGGATGTCCACAGGACGCTAGAGCCAGTGGACGTACCATGTACGTTTGTGGGATGTCCGGATTTACGTACGTACATTTGGACGTCCGAAATTTGAGGTATTTTGGATGTTCAGTAAAATGCACAAGAATCACAAATGTTTCATTAAGGAGAAGCATGTGTTCCTACAGTGAATACTACTCCGTCCCAACGAACTTCCGGGTAAACGAATGCACGAACATGGTAAGCTTCACACATTTCGGTAGCGGTTCTCAATTATATACTATTCCCCGAAGAGGCTATCGTTGGAGTCAGTGAGGTGCTTCAAAAAAGTTCAAAAAATTATACTTAATTCTAGTAATATACAGACAAAAGTTGAAATATACAAGCTTCTTTTTGATTGAAAAGCAGAGTAGCTTTTCTGCTTTTGCTTTTATATTTAATGTACGCCATTATTTGATGCGTCGTGGTAACTTTGTACGTCCACGGGTGGATGTCCTTCGGACGTACGGAAATGCATATCCTTTGTACGGGCGCTGCTGGATGTCGACTGTATGTCCGCAAATGTACATCCAGACATGGACGTACAGTGGATGTACAGTGGCCGTTCAAACTGGGCATTGGATGTTCGGCGGTTTTTCGAATGTTCCACGGACGTCCGTGGTTGCTTGGGAAGTAACATTGCCGCGGTTTATCACGTCAAGAACACCATGGAAGAACAAAAAAAAATTCCCCGCATTTCCCCGAGGGGAAGAATGTGAAAGTGCGAATGCACGAGTTGAATTTGCGCGGTTCGGTAATGTTCGCGAAAGAGAGATCACACACACACACACAACTACAAAGAAAGAAAGATGCATTTATTCACAGACACCTATTTGTGTTGTCGTTGTACTTGATTGCTAGAGCGGATCTCAGCTTTGAAATTTCGTGTCAGTACTCCTTTAAGCGGGTGCATTAGCCCTTCTCACGCCCGATTCCTGGCCAATCCCCCACGTGGGTATGTGCCATGTCAGCGGCCAGGCAGTGCGCGCCCATCTTTGAAATTTCGTGTCAGTACTCCTTTAGGCGGGTGCATTAGCCCTTCTCACGCCCGATTCCTGGCCAATCCCCCACGTGGGTATGTGCCATGTCAGCGGCCAGGCAGCGCGCGCCCATCTCCCCCCGTTGCTAAGGAAGACGAGGAGCGCGCGCACCCGCAGCTGTTGCTATGCGGACTACGGCGGCGGACGATTCAGGCTCGCTTAAGAAGTGCATTCGCACTTAAAAAAACGCGCTACATATATATAGAGCCGGGTTTCCAGGAAAACGCGGGGCCAGTTCCGCGACGCGAGAAATTTCAGCGCAGCGTACATCCCCTGTCGTCGTCTTTTAAAGGATATGCACCAACCTCTCAGAGACAGAAATACCCGATGAATTCTAATCCTGTAGTTTCCTTTCAATGCGCTGCTGGACAATGGTCAATTTGTAAGATAATGCCTCTTCAAAGTTGTATCGGGTAAGAAACTTCAAAGCGTTCTTCGGTGAGGGTATATCTATGTCTCTCTTTAAGGTAATATTTGTAAAATACGTTTGTAGCGAGGCGACACACTTTTGCTTTTAGCAACTTGCTTGGCGCCAATTTTGAAGCTATGCAGGGAAAACGGGACGTGATTTGAAAGACGGGACGTGATTGTTTAATGAGAGAAAAAAACGGGACCGCAGAAGCGTACCTCAAAAACGGGCCTGTCCCGGTCAAAATGAGACGTCTGGTCACCCTACCGATGCGGAAGTCCCAAGGATGGCCATGGGCTGTGCAGTTTGGGACATGGCACTTGGGCTCTTTTTTGGGATGTCCTCAGGATGTTTGGTATTGTCTGGGTTGTGAATAAAAATGTCTTGCATGTATCTAATCGTAAAGTCTACAGCCAAAACCGGCAAATCACTGAAACAAAAAACTTTATGCTGATTGCTCATATATATGCTGGGGTAATTTTGTCAATTCATTGACTCATTAATTTTAATAGATATATTTATGTCTCTTGAAAATATGTCGCCTGTTAGTGATGTGTGGTAACGTGTACTTCAGTGTGAGACGTGGCAAACAAATATACTATTCCCTGAAAAGAAATGGAGTCATCGGAAGTGTTGATCCCAATATGCATGCCAGCTTGCTGCAGACAGTTCGTGCCCGTGGTTGAGTGCGGGCGAGGCGCGGACACAAGAGCCCATAAACTACGATATGCTTCCCCTGTCCTGTTAAAGACATTAATGAGCCATATAGAACGGCTTTTACGTCCTGCATTAAAAAGGCTCTGCCACACTTCCGATAAATGCTTTCACTCTTTCCTTCGCGTCTGGAAGCACTGTGAAAGCTATAGTTATCACCAGTACACAGCGGCACGGTGCGATTTGCTTGCTGCAGCAGATACGCGTTCCATTTCTGCTCTGCTTTTGTGTTTTTTTTTTTTAATGCAGAGCATTTCAGTAACTCACGATGTCACCCGCGTTGACGTCCGTAGTCGTAGTCCGCACCCCTCCCCCTACACTATATAAAAAAATACTATCCGGCGCCTGGTTTCGATCCCTCGACCCTGCGGGCGGAACGCAATGTACATGGTGCTCTACCCACTGCGACACAAAGCCGACACAGAATGGGAGGCTACGAACGCGCCTTATATCCTTGACTCATTCAAACTACGTCAAGAAGCTGCTGATACAACGCATTCACTACCACCAACTCCCCAAACACTAAACGTTAACGCAATACACCCACCCCCTATGCGACGCATTTACTCGAGTCCCCCTCGCGGGGAGATGGGCCCGATTTACGATAGTAAGCGAAAAAAAGTGGCAGTGCAACGCCGGCAATTGCGGGAGGAAAATAAAGCCGAAAAACAGCAGAATTCCCGTTCGCGCAGTTTCAGGCAGGGGGCGCGCGAGCACTGCGAAGGCGGGAAATTTGAATTGCATTGCGTGGTAGCAGTGGGGGGATAACGGCGCTACGTACAGTCCATTATGGCTCATCACTGCTCTGCACTTCCGACAGCTTTCACATTGAGTGGAACTGCTTTAATTTTTAAGTGTTAATTGCTGCAACTGAAGGAACGCCGGCCAATAGCTGCTGCTGCGCTGTAATGACGTAATTCCCGCAGTTGAAGAACGCCAAGACCGGGAAAGAGAGAAAAATCTTTTGAGCGAGTTTCCAAGTTATCTGATGGGCATAAAGCAGTAATTTTTGGCTGAGGTACTTCGCCACCCCCTGATCTAAGTACTGGGTGTGTTGGTTGACTACGTTCTGCAAGCATTTAGGATTTTGAAAAAGCTGAAAAAAGTTTTGCAGGGTCTTTTTTGCAATCCTGAGCCGCTTCTGCGAGGTACTCTGGGCTAGAAATAGTCTAGATGCGAAGAACATGACGGGCTTCGGGAAGAATTTATAAACACCTTTATTACCACGCGGCAATGCAGTGTGAAGGCCGAAGAGACATTTGGAGAGGAGTCATTCATGCGACCAGCAATGGCCGTGTAGAACGAAAAACGAAGACGCTGGCGATGCATACCGCATAGGAAGAGTTTTACACGAGTTTTACAGCTGAACCCATGGAGCTAGTAACATTGGTTCAATACACGGGCTGGCCAAGCAGCTTTTAGATGCAGAGCATCTCATTCACTCGCCTTGTCCCTCCGGCGTCGTCGTCGTCGTCGTCGGCGTTGTCCGCCCCTCCCCCATTCTCCTCGCCGCGCCAGCTGCGCTCTCCGCCGCTCACCCCCTCTCCTCTCCGATAGCGAACACTCTCTCGCGAGGGGCATTGGATTGGATTCGATTGGATTGGCTTGGATTAAAGTGGATTGTGTTGCGTCATAGCCGCGGCACGTTGCGTCATAGCCGCGGCAGACGCGCTGGGGCCGGCGCATGTGCAGTACTCTCTCTTCCCCGGTTTCCTCTCCTTCGGGCGCGCTGCACATATAACCGGTGTGCCGTTCTCCGGCGAAGCAACAACCACGCTTGGCTCAAACACCTAGAGTCCACGCCGCTTTACAAGTACGCCAACGTCGTCATCGACTGGGACCGGCTTACGCAGTGTTATGACTCACTGGCGCCATGTTTGCGCGGGTCAGTCGCCCGCCGGTCGACCACCCCACCGCTTGTCCACGGAAACGAAAGGAGGCCGACACGACGCCGCGGCGGCCACTGATTGACAGCGGCTTTTGAGCGGCGTTGAGTGTTGTTGCCCCAAAAGGGATTAAGGAGTCGCGGGTCTTCCCCCGGCCTAAGCAACTGAACGCGTGTGCGCGTGAAAGCCCAGACGGCGACGACCGGACAATGGGACCCAATGGCGGCGGCAGCACAGCGAAGGAGGCAGTGGCAATGGTCAAGTCATTAACCCTTCCCGGAGTGATTCCACGAACCTTGTTAATCTGTGCTGTTAGGCTCCCTGGGAACGCAGCGCGCGGCAGACACCAAAAGGATACGCGGCGCCCGCGCGTCTTCTGTTCTTCCCCTCTGCTACAGGCTCCTGACGAGTGGCAAGGGTGTGTGTGTGTGCGTGTGCTGTGCATCTGCCGACGTACCTGAAAGGCGTGTCCCTACCCGAGGGCGGTGCTTCACAGCGAGGAACGTACACATCACCATTGGTCCGCATTGTTTTGTATGGGGATCCCTAACCTAGGGAACTAGGGATCGGGGGTCAACAAAAAGGGCGTGCTGCGGCCCGCAAAGATCTGTCTTCTGTCTTCATCTCGACAACTCACTGTAAAAATGTAAATAAACCTGCTCTAAGCTCTCCCCTAGTCCTGGCTCGACGGAGCGACGGCGACCGGCCCCGCTACCAGCAGACTGCGGTCGCTACAACTCGCAACAAGACGCAACAACTGGATGGCAAGCGGTTGGATCTGAGCCTGGAGGACGGAGAATGATCAACACGCCGAGATCACGGAGACTGACAGCTGTGAACTGGTGAGTGCTGGCTTTGGTTTTTTGGTTGCCAGGCTGATAAGATAGAAGTGCAATCTTTTCGCTGGTAGAGGCTACCACAGAAGCAGTTTTTTCCGGAACTTCTGGGTAGAGAGTGAGCCGCACCACACCAGTTCTCTGTCATGGATTGGAAGCGTTTGTTGAAGAATCAGCTGCTGATTCTGGGGGAGGAGCTAGGAGCAGAAGTAGATTCGGGGATGAAGAAAGGCGCAATTTGTTCACGCTATCGAGGGCTTGAATCTGAGCAGTGAAGATATTACAGAAACGTGGAACGAGATTCAAAAGCAACAGGAACAGGAGCGTGAGAACAGGCGTGAGCAACAGGAGTGCCAGCTAAAGCAAAAGGAACTGGAAGTAGAACGGCTGCGCCTGGAGGTGGAAGTGAGGAAGATGGCTGAGGTTCAAGGAGTAGAGGTAGCAGGAAGACAAAATCTTTGTGATTTATCTAAGCTAATGCAACCCTTCAAAGTAGGGCAAGATGTGGGCCTCTTTCTCGTGAACTTCGAGAGAACCTGTGAAAAAGCGAAGCTTGACCGTAGCACATGGGCTCGAAACTTGCTAAGTTTGCTGCCATGTGAAGCAGCGGATGTGATCGCGCGGCTTCCGGTGGAGGATGCGGACAATTACGACAAAGTGAAGGATAGCCTTCTAAAGAGGTTCCGACTTTCGTCAGATGCGTTCCGGCAGCGGTTTTGCAATCTGACAAAGAAACACGGCAGCACGTATTCTGAGTTTGCCTATGAGTTGAAGGTCAACTTGGTAGAATGGATGAAGGGAGCCAGCGCTTTTGGGAACTTCGAAAAGGCTCTTGAAGTAGTGGCTCTAGAACAGTTCTTTTCTAAGCTTTCCGAGCCAATGAAGCTCTGGATCCAAGACAGGGCCGGAATAGTAACAGTGCAGGCAGCTGCCGACTTGGCTGATGAGTACGCGTCACGCCGGGGAGAAAGGGACGAGGTTCCTCCAGCAAAAGCGGGAGATAGAAGAAAACCTTGGACGGGAAAGCAGGGGGCTGGCGCAGGTATGACGGCACAGAAAAAGGCGGACTTCGCTGAAAGTAGTCAAGGATCGCAAAACAAACAGGAGGGAAAGGCTTCGGAGACTTCTTCCAAAAAGAGTCCTTTTGACGCGCGGCAACCACCTAACCACCTACCTGCTACAAATGCAAGGCGGTCGGTCACATTGCCATAGGCTGTCGTAGGCCCAGGCCAGCCCTTTCGTACACTTGTGACTCTGCTACTAGTGAGGAGCTGCTTAGTCCTTACCTTTTTAACCTAACAGTGAACGGGAAGCCATGCCGCGTCTTACGAGACAGTGGGGCAACCATTAATCTGGTGCACCCGGACTATGTGGCACAAGCAGATTACAACGGCAAGTGCGCATGGATTAAACCGGTTTTGCAAGAGGGAAGCATTTGTCTCCCGGTAGCTCGAGTAGTCATCACTGGGCCGTTCGGAGAAGTAGAGACGGAAGCGGCGGTGTCAGACAAGCTGCCATCGCAGTACTCCTACTTGTTCTCGAATCAGACCGACCGTCTGCTTAGAGAACAAGGGAAAAGTTTTCAGGAGGGAACAGTCCAAGCCTTGACTAGAGCTAAAGCACGCACGCCAGCAGCCGAACTAGAGCGGAAAGAACCGAGTTTCACCGGAAGTACAGCAACACCAGCTGGAGTCAGCGAGTCTACTATCCCGTCGCCTACTGAAAAAAAGAGAGAGGGGTCAGAGGAGGAGACTCGCGCTGATATAGCTGAAGGGGAATCGGAAGAGGGGCTGCTCGTGTTGCCTGTATCCAAATCACTAGGCAATGTACAGGGGAAAGTGACAGGAGACGAGCTCATCGAGCAGCAGAAAAGCGATCCCAGCCTTAAGGAGATTTGGAACACCGTCAGGGAAGGGGTGGCGAGGAAGAATGTCAGTTTTCCCGTCAAAAACGGCATCTTTTACCGCCACTACCAGGATGCAAAAGGTCGCACGTTTGACCAGATTGTAGTTCCGACTAAGTATCGGCATTACATTGTTGATCTCTGTCACGGAGTTGGTCGGTTGGGGCATTTAGGAGCTCGGAAGAGCAAAGATAGGCTCCTAACGGAGTTTTATTGGCCAGGATGCTTCACCGAGGTTGAGAACCACGTAAGAGCGTGTGAAACCTGTCAGAGTGGGAAAACCGCACGAGAAGGGAAAGGCGCCACTTGAGCTCCTTCCGCTCATTTCAGGGCCCTTTAGCCGGCTGGTAATAGACGTTGTGGGACCACTCCCAGCGACAAAATCAGGCTACCGGTATTTGCTTACTGCTGTTTGTCCACCAGCCAAATTTCCTGAGGCGATCCCAATGAAGGAGCAGAGCTCGGTAGAAGTAGTCAACGCACTACTGTCTAATTTTTATAGAGTGGCCTTACCTAAGGAGATCCAGTGCTACCAGGGTTCAGTGTTCAGCAGTGTTGTGACTGCGGGCTTCCTGGAGAAGTGCGGGATAAGGCTGATGAACCGAGTTCTGCAGGGGGCTGAAGAATACGCTGTTCCCTACTTAGTCGACCTTGCTATGTACTACAATACATGGAAAGACCTCCTGTGCCATCTTAACGATGTCCTTAGACGTTTGACGCACGCTGGACTGACAGCGAAGCCGGCTAAGTGCCAGCTAGCTCGCGCCGAAGTACGGTACCTAGGGCACGTGGTAGGGCAGGGCAGGAGGCGACCTGACGAGTTGAAAGTAGAGGCGGTTAGCGAGTTCCCGCAGCCAGAAACCAAGACTGATATCCGCTCCTTTTTGGGACTGACGGGGTATTATCAGCGCTACATTCCTCAGTACTCGGAAGTAGCCGCTCCGTTAACGGATGCACTGCGCAATTAAGAAGGCCCCAGAAAAGGTAGTTTGGAGCCCGGAAATGGAGTGTGCATTCCAAGGCCTCAAAGCGGCTCTTGTTAGCTCACCCGTACTGTATGCACCGAACTATGATCGTCCCTTTATTGTGCAGTGCGATGCCAGCAACAGAGGCTTAGGAGTAATACTCTGCCAGGAGGATGAGAACGGGAACGAGCACCCAGTGCTGTACGCCAGCAGGAAACTCTCCGTTCGCGAGGAGGCCTACAGTGCGTCAGAAAAAGAATGTGCCTGCATTGTGTGGACCACCCAAAAATTGGCCTGCTACCTTTACGGAACTTCTTTTGTCTTCGTCACTGACCACTGACGTGGCTGTCGCAAATGTCGGGAAAGAATCCGCGACTACTACGCTGGAGCCTTGCGCTTCAGGAGCTTAACTTCACTGTGAAGTATAAGAAGGGTTCCGCCAACGCCAATGTTGACACATTAAGCAGAGCGTTTTAGCTTCTTCGCTTTTGCTTTCTGTTGTTTTCAGTTGAGGAACGTTTTTCTGAAGTGATTTTGAGTAGTGTTTTAAGCAATTCAGTCTAAGTTTTTAGCTGTGAGCAAGAGTATTAGTGTGGTTGCCATATGTAAAAAAAAAAAAAAAAAGCGTAGGCGCACTGTAGCACCTTTGAAAGAGCAGCCTGGTTGCCGAAAACTCATTGCCGGCGCTTGCTGGTTCGGGGAGGTTGGTCTTTGTGGTTTCAATGGTGCTGGAAGAATGCTGCTACTGTGATCTCTCCCGTCGAGCAGCTGATACTACACGACGTCCGAGATCTTCCCGTCGGCGGAGGAGCTGTTATGACTCACTGGCGCCATGTTTGCGCGGGTCAGTCGCCCGCCGGTCGACCACCCCACCGCTTGTCCACGGAAACGAAAGGAGGCCGACACGACGCCGCGGTGGCCACTGATTGACAGCGGCTCTTGAGCGGCGTTCAGTGTTGTTGCCCCAAAAGGGATTAAGGAGCCGCGGGTCTTCCCCCGGCCTAAGCAACTGAACGCGTGTGCGCGTGAATGCCCAGACGGAGACGACCGGACAATGGGACCCAGTGGCGGCGGCAGCACAGCGAAGAAGGCAGTGGCAATGGTCAAGTCATTAACCCTTCCCGGAGTGATTCCACGAACCTTGAGCGCAGCGCGTGGCAGACACCAAAAGGATACGCGGCGCCCGCGCGTCTTCCGTTCTTCCCCTCTGCTACAGGCTCCTGACGAGTGGCAAGGGTGTGTGTGTGTGCGTGTGCTGTGCATCTGCCGACATACCTGAAAGGCGTGTCCCTACCCGAGGGCGGTGCTTCACAGCGAGGAACGTACACATCACCATTGGTCCGCATCAGGGCCGTAGCCAGAATTTTTTTTCGGGGAGGGTTATGGATTTTTTGAAGGGGTAGTTTTGCTAAAAGCAACAGTAAGTATTGCTTACGTGCTGCCTGGGAAAGATTTCGGGAGGGGTTCGAACCCCCAAACCCCCCCTCTGGGTACGGCCCTGGTCCGCATTGTTTTGTATGGGGATCCCTAACCTAGGGAACTATATCGGGGGTCAACAAAAAGGGCGTGCTGCGGCCCGCCAAGATTTGTCTTCATCTCGACAACTCACTGTAAAAATGTAAATAAACCCGTTGAGTTTGCTCTAAGCTCTCCCCTAGTCCTGGCTCGACGGAGCGACGGCGACCGGCCCCGCTACCAGCAGACTGCGGTCGCTACAACTCGCAACAAGACGCAACAGCAGTCCCCTCAACGTTATGCGCGCTATAAACGCGGTCCCTTCGCCGCTCCGCCTATGCGTCGCATCTACACAGGGGTTCCCGCGAGGGGAGGTGGGAGTTTTTTACTCAAGTTCGTAGCATAAATTAAAAATTATGGTTTATGCGAAACGATTTGGAGTTTGTACAGCCTTTGCAAGGTGGCGGTCCTGTGCCTTCCATGTTTATGGCCCGGGTTTCTCCACCGATCCGTGAAGAGGCGTGCGCCGGCGGACATGCTTCAGGTATCCCTACCGCCCACATTGGAAAGCTGCCGACACGTCTGCAATGTTATACAGGTGCCGTTGGTTCTACGCATGCTCCAGCATTGGCGTGACATGGTTTGCTTGGCTTGTCGAGAGAGCTCTTGCCATTATGCCCGCATGATGACGAAGAGTCTCCTGCCATCACCCCATATATGGAGAAGAAAGAAACTCATTTATGCAAGGCTGGCCAGGCAACCTGGTGCATAATTCTACCACTGTGTTGTCTGACATCTTCAGAAATCATGCATCTCAGTGCTAGCCCAGAGGGATACCATGTCCTTCATGCCTGTTGAAACGGCTTTCAAGGATTGCAATTTTTGTCTGTAGCAGCTGTCAAGAGAGGCGTGCATGCACAAAGCTGGTTTAGCTAAGTTAACCCTTTCGGCACTGGCGGTGTCAATTGACGCCACAACGGAGATAGAAGTTTCTCTCATAGAGAACGAAACCAAAACTGATAGTTTTCTGGTGAATTATTCTTCAAGGGTGCCTATTGCGATATACATCCCTATTGTTGCGTTTTAGCGCGAGCTGGACGCTATTGGCGGTGAGCGAGACCACGGGCGGCGCTGCGAAGCGCGCCTCCGTGACGTACCATTTGTCGTCTGCTTCACTCGGGCTCGCTCTCCCTGCTCTTTCTTTGCGCTCGGTTGACGTCTGACGCTTGTCCGCATCAGATTTGGCATGTGCGTTGCTTTTTATCATAATAATAGACATAAAATCGCATACACTAGCTCAAGGCGTGAGTTAAAGTGCAGTTTCGGGTACCGCTACATTGCCAGCGTCGCCCCATTCCTTGCGAAGCCGCCGGTCCTGTGCGGAGCGCGAAGAGTCGGAGCTAGGGGTCAGCTTCTGTATTAAGCAATCTTTGGAACAAAGGGAACAGTCAGCTGCTAATAACCGACAACAGCGAAATTGCAAGTCCAAAACAAATACCAGGCCTTCAGGGCTGTCGGCTTTGGCAGAAGGCCCCGGTAATTGTATGTAAGGTAAGAGTTTTGCAACCTTGTCAAACGCTCGAAAGTATTGTATCACATCACTTTACGTTGCCATGGCATGAAAGTATTCCGGCATGCATTATGGGGCTGCAAGAACTGTAGGTTGAGTTCCGAATAACCACGCTTCTAACCAGTATGGAGGTATATTGAGCAAAACGAGTCACGTCTACGGTAAAGATACAGTAACGCTATGTTTGTTCAGACCTGGAGGGATATTTCAGTACATTCCCCACAGCCATGTCTACCTAGTATTCAGATTTGCGTTATAGGAAAACTGCACTCAAGAGAAGGAGGAGCGGGAAGGTATACAGAAAACTCTAACAGTAAAACTGAGCTGAGTATAGTGGTCCCGGTCCTCAGTCCAGGACAAATAATTAAGTAAGAGTAATTTTTTTCCAATTCATATTCCTCCATCCCGGGTTGAAGAGTTGAAAACAGTTGAAGAGAGCTCCTTGGAAATATTCATCGGTTTCAATTCATGTAATATATGCATGTATACTATTTATTGCGTTCGTTATCGAGTATATCAAGCCTTAAACACCATAATGAGACAGTTCGTTAGGATAACAATGGCGACGATAGCAATTCCGAGCATAAAAGCCTCCTTCGAGTACTCTGGACAACGTTGCCTGAGGCGCGATCGCTGTGGCGTAGCAAAAACCTTCTCATTGTATATGCATGTGAATAAACAACGCATGCTGCGGATATGCACTTTCTTGCAAGTAGCCATAATGGAAGCCACTTTGTGAAGGGAATGTATGCCATGCATACAGCCTGAAGAAAGTGTCCTCACGATCTTTGTGAGCCTCCCAAACTTACTAATAAGACGTTTGTGACGGTTATTAAATAATTAATTACTTAACACTAAAATTAATGCTTTGGGCACATAAAAAAAAACATTCATCTCATACAAGTCAACAACGAAAAATATAGAAGACAGCCGCTTTATTTCCTACTGTGCGGTACGCGTATACGTACCACTAAACTGTTGAGTCGTCATAAGAGCATCTCAAAAATACTGTAGGGAAGCCAACGCATTTTGAATACTTATCTGTGCGCTGAACCTCGAAAATAAGCTGGAATGGAGGGTCTGAACACGACATTCTGACCGATGCTCTAAAGAAAGTTGTTCTTTCTCTCCTCGTGTGTTGAAAACTTAAGGGGAGGGGGGGGGGATACAGCTTGAAATTATTCAGATGTGTCAGAAGCTTGCAAAAATGACTGAATTACTAAAAATATGCTTTTTAATGCACTAAAGCATCAAAGCGGGCGATTTAGAGCACAGGCACTGCTGCCCCTCACAAGCGGAGTGTAGCAGACAACAGCGGCGCAAGTCCCTAAGCCGACGTCAGAGCCAGGGGGCGCCACTCAAGCATCTCACCGCCAATAAAGCACTGGTGAAGACAAAATTGCCATATTGAGACTAAAAAATGGAGTTACTAGTTTTATTCCCAAGCTTATAAATTGATGAATACCTGCACTATGTAGCCTATTTTTGTTCGCAGGCTCATGTGGCCATAAAATTTAGGAAAACATGCAAAAGGGCCCATCTCCCCGCGAGGGGGACTCGAGTAAATGCGTCACGTAGGGGGTGGGTGTATTGCGTTAACATTTAGTGTTTGGGGAGTTGGTGGTAGTGAATGCGTTGTATCAGCAGCTTCTTGACGTAGTTTGAATGAGTCAAGGATATAAGGCGCGTTCGTAGCCTCCCATTCTGTGTCGGCTTTGTGGCGCAGTGGAAAGAGCACCATGTACCTCGCTTTCCGCCCACAGGTAGTGAATGCATTGTATCAGTAGCTTCTTGATGTAGTTTGAATGAGTCAAGGATATAAGGCGCGTTCGTAGCTTTCCATTCTGTGTTGGCTTTGTGGCGCAGTGGGTAGAGCACCATGTACCTTGCGTTCCGCCCGCAGGGTCATGGGATCGAAACCAGGTGTAGGGGGAGGGGTGCGGACCTGTTGTTGAGAGCGAGGAGGGTAGCGTGATGCGGGAGAGGAGTGGGGGAGAGGGCACACCTGGAACGGCTGTTGCGGACGCCGAGTGACATCGTGAGTTAAAGAAATGCTCTTCATTTAGAGAAGACAATTGTGTTCAACATAAAATTTTAATTTCTAGAAATTCTAACTGCCTAATCAATAAATCAGTTAATACTTGCACAAACAGTGCTATTTTTTGTTTCTGAGCCAACTGGGACCTACATTTTAAGAAAACACGCAAAACACATTTTGCTTGAAATAAACAAATCAGGGCTGTAGGGTTAAGGTATCTTATCAGCAACATGTTCACATGCTTCTTGGCAGTGAGCATGATAAAGTTGTTGCTTCAGCCAAAAACGCTTTCCTGTGCAGCAAGTTTTCATCTTGGGTACATAGCATCGGTTTACGCCCCAGTAGCAAACAGCATTTCATTTGAGTGAGCAATACAAGTGCTCGTCAGTTGTCCCCATTAGCTTTGAAACGTGCTCCTTCAAGCATGGAGGGCAGACAGGGCTGCCTCAAACAATTTGTACGAAGAAACCATCCCCTTTAGCTGTTCTGCACCAGTGAATTACAATGCTGTGACCAATCCACCTTAGGAATAATCTCGACACCAAGAAGGCTTCAAACCCTTAGTGAACAACACTGAGACCAGGCTGTGAAGTGTTAGCTTTATTTCAAGAAACAATAAATAACCGTTCTTGCGCTTACACAGCGTCAAGCGACGGTCACAAGATAACCGTGCAAAATACACTTCACTATCTCCGTCGTGTATGTGTTTGTTACGTTGTGACATTTCGAGAATTGAGATCTTCTGTGGGTCACGGGGAGAAAAAAAGGGGGGGAAGCGTGTTAGTGTGTACTGCCCAACAACCTCAGAGGTAGAGAATGCGACCATAGTTGAGCGAGAGAAAATTTCAAGAACTATTACGTAAGGCAATGAAAGCTGCGATAATACACGGACACGTAAGCTACGGCACACATACCACTTTAAACAGACAAGCCAGTAATACATGTTTTATCCTACAGCACTAATCAACAGCAATGTAAACAAACTGCACAAAGGCACACTCTATGTAACATGTTGATGCGTTGTCACTGAAAATGTGGCACAATGTCACGCAGATTTCATTTGAAGGAAGAATAAATGCGAACAAACGAAAAACACTAAATTTATGACAATTTCTGGCGTCAAACAGCTGTACAAGACCGAGACATGATTGTTCCATTATTTGGACATTCCTTTCCTCTATTACAAACGTTTACACCATAAAAGGGTCACTACAAAAGGCATTGCACACAATCAAATGGTGTAGCCTTGGTCGCCAATGCTCTTCGCACGGGAACACTATTCATAACAACAGAGAAAAGTTGGTTAAAAATACCTATAGTAACGTTTAAATCTAGCGGTAATGTAAAAAGCCTCAGCAATTTGGCACAAATTATAAACCGCGCACAACAGCCTACGACCAAGCCCTAAAAATCAGCCACCTAGTCTCAGCAAAACTGTGCTTTTGGGCGATTACACATTGAGTGAAAGGTGCTGCGACACAAAGAAGCAACGGAGACCCGTCCGGAAAGCGTAGGAGCACAACCCTGCAAGTGAATGCGCACGCACACATACAATACGTCCTCTTATATACACTCGGGAGAGGAGGAGAAACCAAAGAAACGACACGCAATGCATACACAGCCACACACACACACACACAAGGTGCCACAATTAGAAGAGTCTCCAAGAATAGGACACAGCCAGAGGCAGAAAGAAGCATTTAACTCCACGATAGCCAAAACTACTCAGAATGCACAGCAAAGCTCTTGTCAATAAAATGCGCACCACTCAAAGCTTTCATTCATGTCCCCACTGAAGAGCACTAGCACGAGACATCTAAAAAAATGCTGTCAGCCAGCAAAGTTTCTTCTGCAACGTCATTCGCAATACCCCAAAAACAAACAGCGGTGCTTGAAAGTGAAATCAACCTGGAAGCTCGTCATAATGAGGGCTTGGATGTAGAGTGTAAGAGTAATTAGGGGAGTTCATTATGCAGCAAGCTCTCACTGTAGTAGGAAACTCAAATTAAACACGCCATTCTTCGAAACTGTGACTATTTTCACAGATAACCCAATCCGAGACTGCGTACAAGCCGAAACTGTAAAAACGCTACGGCAGACATATTTTGCAGATACAACAACAAAATAACCCTGTACGGTTACTGCGTGTGCGTTATGTTCAAAATACACAATACCCCTGCCATTCCAGCAACTGCTTTGACGAATACAACAAAAACTTGGCAACTGCGTGTGTTCCTTTTGTTTACTCAAAACGTATCCTGACCCACAGATTTATTTGGTTTAAAGAGAGATGAACAGCAACAAACCACAATCAAAACGGTTGTTTTCTTTTTTTCTTCGATAATATATGCGCAGAAGTTATTGTGCGACTGGAATTGGGTGATGCATGATTATGTTTCAACTGTGGATGAAGGTAGTGCTACGTACTCGCTACAAGAGCCTGTTCGCGCCTCACAATAGAGCTACCCACCTTGCACACAGACTACAGTGCTCACACGCGGACGGGAAAGAGGCAGACATACACGAGTGCTCGCTCATGCCTCTGTGCGGATAATACCGAGTGCCAGGTATTGACAATGGGAAGTAACTGCAATCCGCGTGGCGCACAGGCACCCAATCACGATCAACCATGAACATAAAATACGCTTCGTTCATTCAAAGAGTGCACTGACCCATGTTGCAAATGTCCACCGAAGCTAAACGTCAGGGAAAAACGATGAAGCAGCGGGGCTCAGTAGCCACTTTCTCACCTTTCCTGTGAAGACTCGGAGCTATCCGCAATTTAAGAAATGCAAACGGAAGAGAGGCTTAACTTGCAACAATTACAAAAGGAAAAGTGAAAAGTCACAACAACCTTATTTAAGAAGTTTCTGGGGCTGAGATTGTCGTGCAACACATTTTATAGCAAAGCAATTAACCTTTGGATATACCAAGACCCCCACTTTGGTTTTAAAAGCGAATGTGTTAACAGTCTGAAGTTAAAGCAAGCATGTGTTGTATTCCGTATCTAGCAGTGCGGATAAGTGATGTTTCTTCTTTTAAGTGTGCCATATGAGTTTGCGGGCTTAAAGGGACCATGCAGACAAAACACAAGTTTGGCTCATTTGAAAGATTGCCTCATTAGAATCATACTGACACCACTTTTAATGCACACTTTGCTCAAATAAACTATATAATTAGGAAAAAAGGGAATGGCTGTGCGCCCCACTACCTCATTTACCGCAACAGAACCTATGATGTCATATATATGCCCAGCTGTGTGATTGGCTGAGGCCGACAAAAGCAAACGCAAATAACGCACAACTTATAAGCTTGTTGAACAAGCTATTTGCCCTTACGTAAACATAGAAGTACCGATGTGCACTGCTGTTGGTACTGGCCTCACTATGCTTGTTTTAGCTGCACAGCAGTCGGCCACCTTGGAGTTGTCTTACGTGACCCTCTTTGTCGAACATACCCCATGTTTCATGAAACAATTACGCTCTACCGTAACCTAAATTGATTAATTTTTTAGTGAATACAGCATTGTTTGCTGCCAGACAAACACTGGGGGCACTATAAAACACGAAATCTCTCAATAAAACAAATGTTCATTTTGTCTGCATGGCCCCTAAGGTGGCACAGCAGGATGGCCAGAAATCCCAATACAGGGATCTGGCCATCCTCTGGCCATTGAACGGCCATCGCAGTCTGGCCATTGCATGGACATTTTCTTGTTTAAGACTGACCAGCCAAGGAAATAATTACTATGCAACTGGTAGGTCACGTAAAAGGATTGAGAGCTCTGCAACCGTCGGTACCGCGCTTCACGATCACTGCACCCGCTGCACATTATATTAAATGCCATTCCTTTCAAATGAGTTAGCTGTAAACAAGACTCTGAAATGAAATAAGTGTGTGGTGTTGATGCATAGGCTTCACAAGCTAACTTGCTTCAGCAACTGAAATCGGAACAACACCTGAATTTAACTGCACCGAAATTTGGGATAGGATATCGAACAATTTTAGATCAGTGCCGTCGCATTTTCAAATGCATTGTTTGAGGTCACAACACACTATTTCACTGTGCCTGACGAGCGTCTTTGACTACGGCGGCATAGTTACCCTTGCGAATGTGTGCTGTAACATGCCCAATGGCAAAAACAGCAATCCCGCCCCCTTCGCGACTCCTGGCCTATTTGTCAAGCATCGTTTTTAAAGACATTCAAGAAGGATTGTCTCCCCAAACAGCTGATGCTCCGCTGTTCCTGATATTAAAAAAAATTTCCTTATAAAACCACCCAATCAAATGCGCAACCAAAAAAAGTGTGGTGCGGCAAGATGCAATCACATTATGTTTGTTATGTTACTGTTTCACACAATGAGAACACAATATACAACATAAACGCCACAAAACAGAACACTTCACACAATGCTACTGCAAGTCGGGGAAAAGGTTTCCAAACAGCAATCTATCCACAAGCTGAAACATGTAAAAAAAGATAAGAAAGAAAGAAAGAAAATCACAATTGTGTTTTACAGGTTTCAGACAACCAGAAACTAGCAAATCGGTCCGTTCCACACAGCCACTTACACCGGTTTTCTCTGCAGTGTAACACTGGAGCAAACGACTAAAAACAGAGTGGTTCAAAATGGCCCAACCAGCACCGAGCTCCATGACCATCACCAGAAAGGCGACCCCATCATGTCCTGCAAGTGAAACCAACCCTTTGTGCCAACCGTACCAAACACCTTCCCCTCTTAGGGGTAGCCTGCTCACTGGCCATGCGCTCGCCTCCAGCAATCAATCAAGACTAGCCATCCCTCTCTGAAACCGCCATACCTTGTTCTCCCTCATCAGTGGTAGAAACCACATGTGAGCGAGCTTTCCCGCCACGACCATTCTGCAGAAAAACTCCCAAGGACCGTTGCTAGCACTTCGCAGTCACACTGCTGTCGTGCTCACCACATGCAATGCACTGCTATGCTTAAAGGAAATGTGCGCTGCATCACCCATGCACAGAGTACGGCGTGGTTGTGGTGGTGGTGGTAGTGGCGGAGATGCATGCAAGACAGGTCCAACAACGCGAAAAGAAGGGTAAAAATGCAAAGTGGCACAACACATCTATCGACACATAGAAGACATGCGGGCAAGGAAATTTGTGCACTCCCCCTGCGAGAGAGGGAAAAAAAGCAACGCAACAGAGAGGGGACGGTGAGGAGGAAGAGGGGAAGTCTGGCATGACGTTGCTACTCAGCGGTGGCGCCTGGCGATGGCAGCCTTTGTACTTTGTGTGCTTTGATGACCAGCCTGGAGGTGGAGGCTGCGACGTCCAGGTCCAGTTTGCGCTTGCAGCCCCTTGGCCCCGACGACTTGGGGCCCGTCTTGATGCTGTTCACCTCCTCCATGTACTCCTCCTCGTCTGGGACCAGGCATTCGGAGTCGCTTAGGCTCAGGGTGGAGATGCTCTCGGGCGGGGTGCTGTAGCACGCCGGCACCAGCTTGGGCTGCCCTTCGCCTGCAGGAAAAAAAAAAAACGTTCCACTCAATGTGAAAGCTGTCAGAAGTTCAGAGCAGTGATTCACCATAATGGGCTGTAGCGCTGTTATCCGCTCACTGCTACCCCCCCAATGCAATTCAAATTTCCCGCCTTCGCAGCGCTCGCGCGCCCCCTGCCTGAAACTGCGTCGGCAGGAGCTCTGTTCTTTTTGGGCTTGCTTTTTCTCCCCCACGTGCTGGCGTTGCACCGCCACTTTTTTCGCTTACTATCGTAAAAGCCAACCCAACAAGCGTTCCTAACTAAATGAACGTGGGCGCTGGTGGTTAATTACGTATATTTTGCCTCAAATAAACCTGCAGTTTTCTTTGCGCTAAACGGGGAGTGCATGACAAGAGCCAGCGGTTCACGAGTTTCAAACGCTTCTGACTGTATAAACCACTCGGCTTTCGAAGCCTCTGGGTTACGCCGGTACGACAAAATGCCGCATGGCTCTACTTGGGTCCAGTGAGAGAGCTACGACGACAAGGTGAGCCCCTAAAGTGCGCTGCACTTAAAATGATGAAAATTGGCACAGCAACTGGAAATGCTTCTGTGATAACACCATAAAAATTTCAAGGTAGTATTTTGATAACTTTTTTCATTTATTAATTTTCTTTCTGTTCCGCTTGTACCAAGCTTGAGCGAC